>NC_135841.1:0-497500 GCF_029677425.1 Wolffia australiana | reverse complement strand
TGAATGTGTTTTAGTTAGAATATGATTAAAAAAATTAAAAGGAAGTCACCATAGATCCATAATCACGATCAAGGCAGTTTGTATTAAGGAGAGAGCCCTTCCATTTCTCTTTTGCATTCTAAGTAATATCAATAGTTTTACTAGAAAACTTGATGGATAAATTTCAATGTGATCATTTACATGGACATAGGTATCTTTTTATATATTCAAGGGTATAGATAGATGGATGAGACATGAAAAGCTACCCTTGTAATTTCATCCCAAACTCCTTTTGGATCATCCGAGACTATTTTAAGGATGGATCAATATGAGTTATTAGATACTTCTCTCCTTAAAAAAAAAATCCAAGCTGACTCCTTTAAGTCATCAAAATATTCCTCATGCTCCCCTGTTGAATACTATTGTTACATTATTTTCAGATAATGGTGGTCACACACCCCTTGTCCACAACCAGGAATGACACCACAACCTTTCAAGGAAATGAACCCCGTTACGTCACATTGTCATCCCAACCTTGTATCAGGAATCCAAAATTTATTTACTATTAGAAATTGATTTCTGAATATTCAAAATTTTAATAAAAAAATTACTTAGTTTAGTTTTAGAAAAAAACTAATTACAAAAATTTTGAAGTGTTTAAAAACAATTATATGACATGAAATCATAAAGAAAAATAAATTTTTTGATTCATTAAATGTAGTTATGATTTTTTCAATATTTGAAGGGTTTTGTTATATTGTTTGAATGATATTTTGATTTTCCCAAAATTATGTTATTTCATGCTGTTAAATGATGGATATTATGTGGCCGTCAAGCCAATCACACTACCATGTTTATTTAAGTTTGTTGAATAAAATATTTCCGTTCATTACTATTCCGTGTGATGTTTATAATGAAGTCCATGAATGCATGCAATGACTTAGTGAATTATGATGAGATCATAATATTGTGATCACTAGTCTTTAAACATATATTCTAAATATTCATATTCGATGGATAGTCGAGACAAACATCAAATTATCTGGATAGAATAGAACTAGCTGATCATACTTAATACGACAAGTATAGTTGATCATGTAGCTATTAGTGTGGCGACACTAAGGACAGATAGTGGGTGCTCTTTGGAGAAAGAGTTCACTGAATTGATCCGTACAAATTCCTAAATGGTATAATACCTAAACATCAATCAGGTTGATTCAAGTCATAGTTGTATAAGTGATCCACTCGCCTGAGACACCAAGGAAATCTTGTGAGTGGAGGACTACGTTTCGACTATGACTTACGAGCCTCTAATCATGTGATTCAAATAAGTTATAGATCGGATGTAGTAAGAAGTTTAAAGAGATGATTGAGTGGTCAAGATGGGATCATCCACCCCCGGTATAAGAGTAGATTGACTCAAGGAGGGCGAGGCAGAAAAATCCCTAGCCAGGGTAGTGAGGACATTTGAGAAGGCGTTCTCCAATGATCCCCATTACGCATCAGTACTAATCAAATGACAGATTAGGGTTTGATGATAAACCATCCCCTAAGTTGTTCGAGATTCTCGCGCAGATGATAGATTATACATATACGGTAATCGATGACAGTAAAGGTTCCATGAGAGAGTTTGAGACTACTCTCGGTATCTTCTAGAACACGAGGTGTAGCTTGGCACTTCAAGGGCTGGATACTTAACCTATCGATTGGGTTAAATCGATCATTATTTAATTAATATATATGTTGATATAGTTAATTAATAAGGTTGGTCAATAAATGTTATTGGGCCATTAAAGTTATTAACTAGAATGATACATGGGCCTAGAGGGTCACACTCATAAGATCCTAAGGGCATTGGTGGATATATTTTACTTTGGAGGGTTTTTGAGAAAAACTTTTATTGAAATATAAAGAGGGAAAGGGGTCTCATTTTGAGTAGCCATGCAGGCCTGATTTGAGAGCCCCTCCCTTTCTTCACTCTCTTATCCACTCATCCAAGGAAGAGTGTCTTCATGGCGAGGAAATTTTCAAGATTTTCAAGAAGAGTTGAAGAAGAAGACGTGGAGATCTAAGCACCGAGTGATCGCGTGGATACTTCTAGAGGCCGGACGTGTGAACGACTTCAGAACGATCTCGGAGCTGCAAAGTCAATGGTGGAACGAGTTCGCCAAAAGGTAATTTAAATGTTTTGTTTTAAAGATCGATTTTGAATCGATTGACACGCTTTCGCATCCATGGAACGTTCCATGGACGAACCAAGGCACATAAACCAACATTAAATTCATCGAGAATATAATTTATAAATTTTTTGAGATTTATTTCAGGAATTTAAATTCATTTTTATGATTTCATCCTCTATGTTGTGTATCTCAATCAAATTCATTCGGATTGCAGCCAATGGTTTGTTTTGGTCAATCATTGGATATGACAAATGATTGGAATCAACCCATCATTGGCAGGGGAAAATGGCTACCGAACACTTTTTAAACGTCATTTACAATTACTTTGGACCTTAAAATGTGAGACCAATAGAAAATATATATTTTTTCAATAGATCCCACGTACCTCTTTTACTACACATGTACATGTGTTGTGATGCAGTCTAATGACGAGGACAACATGCAATAATTGTGTTGTTATTCTCTTTAGTTTAAATTTTCACATGTGCAAATGGTAGCCAATGATTAGATGTGTCAAATCCACATGGAGCAAATATTGAACGAGTTAATTTTTATACTACTTTTATATTTATTTGAGGAACTGAACCTAAAGTGAAATAAAAAAATAAAATAAATCAGAATTATTCTAAGAATCAGAGAAAATATTTTCATAGTTAATTCTATAAAGTTACTTAGGATTTCCTAATGAGAAATCCAAATTAAATACCTAACCCGCACTTTGGCAGTATCGGGCAATGGTCGGTAATGGCGGTGTGAGTGACATGGGATGGATGAACGAAATATCACATATGGGATGCATAGAAATGATAGTATATATAGGATGAGAAACAATAGTGGATCGAGAGATGAAAATTTTACCGTTGTTGGTGGCGACATAGATGAGACAGATACACATCGACAAGTACCATAGTTTGTCAAAAGAATGCATGATGATGAAAACCTAGTCTACCAATGATGATAACCTAGGAAAACTGAGGAAGACAAGTAAAATATGTGGAAGAATACACTAACCTCATCATATGCCCAATGGGTTGAGTGGTACTTTTTCTTCACCACTCTCAATTGTAACAACATTCCTCTTAAATCATTTTCTCTTAGAAAGCAATAATGGACCCAAGTAATATTTTCCACAACGAAATAATTCCACCAATATTAATTAGGAATAAAATCCATGGGTGCCTTTTTACAAGGATTGCAAGGTCTATTTATAGATCAAATGTGATGGCTGATAGAGGTAAATATGGAACTACCCTAAAAATTATAGTCAGAAAATCGTTATGGAGATCTATATATCATCGTTTGAATTTGGAGTAATCTAAACCATCCAATTTTCTATGTTCTCTGATTTTTCTCTCCCAACAGATCTGTGTGGTGGATTGCCAGAGTGACGCGACATTTTAGGAAGGCTCGAAAAAGTAATAAAAAAAATTCAAATTCAAATTTGGAAGATAAATTCAAACTTAGAAACTTATTCTCTGTGAATTTAATGTCACAAAATTCCATAAAATATAACATAACCCAAAATTTTTAATGTCATAAATTATTTTATCTACGAAGTTAATGTAAAAAAAATCATGTTAGAATTCCATAAAATCAAGAAAAATCATAACCTTGTTCTATATGTTGTAATAAATCATTTCAAGCTATAATAACATGCACTTGTGATCATTAAAACGAAAATATGCAAATGAAATACATGAAATTACTACTAAAAAACATGTTATTTGTGATTATCAAATATCTTTTTCCATTTTGCATTTTTATCTTTGATGTGTTTGTGTTTCTTGCAGCTTGTAACATCAATGTGAGCTAAAGAAATGATATGTTTGGTGAGATGATTGAGTGAAGTCATCTCAGTGTAGGAAGCAGCATCTAACTGGGATGATTTTATTTTAAAGATGGATCTCATAGAGTTATATGTAAATACGCAGTTCCTTGTAGAGATAAACCATGCCAATTTTCTTTGAATTTCACTAGTCAACAGGACTGGACCAAGGCCGGACCCAAAACAAGAAAGAACTGTAGGTAAGGTTTAGGTCCTTGCCAAAAACCGGGACGGGACCAGGACCATCCTACCGACAAGCGTTGCATCTCTATTAGATGTGTTGAAGCAACACTAATTTTTACTGGCACCCACACTAATATGTATTGACAACGAATGAATAATGTCCACAGAATGACTCATCAATTTCATTAATCATCATTAATGAAATTCTGTCATGACTGATGAGCTGCTCCACCCATCCAAACCATGAAAACCTAGGAAACTAATTGAATGGCCCACTAGACACAGTCACACACGCCCTTTGCCTTGGCCTTTCATTCCAGACAAGCGGTATTTCAAGGGCGGGATGAACGCCTTGAAGGGAGAAGAAGAGAGGGAAGAGAGAAGAAGAGAGAGAGAGAGAGAGAGAGAGAGAGAGAGAGAGAGAGAGAGAGAGAGAGAGAGAGAGAGAGAGAGAGAGAGAGAGAGAGAGAGAGAGAGAGAGAGAGAGAGAGAGAGAGAGAGAGAGGTGCTTTGGACTGGAAGAGAGAGAAAGGATTAGAGTAGAGGCGCTCAAGGAGGGAGCTTTCGAAGGGTAGAGGAGAGGGGGGCCAGCAGAAGTCGTCTTCTGTTCACTCTCCTTCAACCTCTCTCTACCGGCCTTCTTCTCTCTTCCTCAATCCGAGTTCATCTCTTCCCCTATTATATGGGTTTTTTTGCTTCCATAGCCGAGACCCGCTTCTCAAACTCGCTCTATTTTGGAATGATTGGAAAAACCCTTTTGGCATAGGACCCCCCTGCCATGGTCTGCCGTGCCCAACAGGCCCCATCTCCATTGTAAGCTCCAGACTAACCAAATCTTCTCTCTTTCGAGGTATTTCCCTACTTGTTCTTGAATTTTCTTTCTTATTTTCTCATGTAGGTTTGATTGAGTTCTTGACGGATGGCCTGGACCGACCCTGAAGTTAGAAAGGAGAGGGAAAATGAATCGATTGCCCCGGAAAATGAGAGTTTGAAGGCGCCCAAATTCACCAATGGCGGGGATGTGGCGATTCAACTGCCGGGGCTGACGTCTCTGGATGCGAAGAATGTTCTGGCCTATGCCAATGTCCTCAAAAGTAGAAACAAGTTCGTGGATGCTCTTACTCTTTATGATAGCGTTATTGCCAAGGATAAGACGAATGCTGAAGCCTACATAGGCAAAGGAATCTGCCTTCAAGTTCAGAATTCATCGCGCCAAGCTGCCGATTGCTTCGCTGAAGCTATCAAGCTGGACCCAGAAAATGCATGCGCTCTAACTCATCGTGGCGTTCTATACAAGGATGAAGGTCGCCTTGTGGAGGCTGCTGAGGTAGTTTTTGATTGATCAGTTTTGCATTTCTTAATTTGCCTTTTTTCAGATTTAAATTGTAATTTGTGGGAGAAAATTTCTGGCGCAGTCGTTTCAGAAGGCTTTAAAGGCAGACTCCTCCTATAAGCCTGCCGCTGAAGCGCTGGCCATTGTGCAGACAGACATTGGGACGAGTTTAAAGCTTGCTGGTAATACCCAGGAAGGGATCCAAAAGTACTTGGAGGCTTTGAAGATTGACAGTCACTATGCTGTAACTCCAAATTGCAGTTCTTTTCTTGATTTTTCCTTTTCGATTGTGCATTTCTTGATTTCTTTTCTTAATTTTTTTAATTTTTTGGCAATGCAGCCGGCGTATTACAATCTCGGGGTAGTGTACTCTGAGATGATGCTCTATGACATGGCCCTTAGCTGCTACGAGAAGGCAGCTTTAGAGAGGCCGATGTATGCTGAAGCCTATTGCAACATGGGGGTTATTTACAAAAATCGTGGGGATTTGGAAGTGGCCATCGCTTGTTATGAGAGGTTCAACTGTTATGTTTCATATTTTTTGCCGTGTAATTTCAGAATTTATAGTCCGCTGTGATTATCTTGACGAAGTTTTAAATTTTTGCAGGTGTCTGGCTATATCACCAAATTTTGAGATCGCTAAAAATAACATGGCGATAGCTTTGACGGACTTGGGAACGAAGGTATTGTTCTTCCTTTTTTATCTTCTTACACTAGCTCATTTCTTTATCTACTATGGAGAAAGTTTACTCCTTTGATTATCTACTTAATTATTATCTGATTCAAATTCAAGGACAGTTAACGCGCCATCTCTTCTCGTCTCTCGTTCTCCCTCTTCTTTCTTCTATTTTTCTTTTGTTGTTCTTCTTTCATCCCATAAATAAACAAATAAATGTGTTGTCATGTCGACACTCATAATTTTCTTTGCTAGGTTAATGGCATCGAACCAATAGCTTCTCTTCATGCAGCTTTTTCTTCTTTTTTTCTATTCCGTGCAGGTAAAACTGGAGGGTGATATTGATCAAGGGATTGCATACTATAAGAAAGCTTTGTTTTACAACTGGCGCTATGCTGATGCCATGTATAACCTCGGGGTTGCATATGGGGAGATGTTGAAGTTTGATATGGTATGTATAATGAATTTTAATCGTACCCATCTGATTTAATTGCCGAGTTTAGTCTTTTGGGATGCGATTTCTTACTTTCCTGAAATCTGAGATCAAACATTTTTTTGAAGGCAATAGTGTTTTATGAGCTTGCACTGCACTTCAACCCTCATTGTGCGGAAGCTTGCAACAATTTAGGAGTGATATACAAGGATAGAGATAATCTTGACAAAGCTGTGGAGTGCTATCAGGTGGGGGTTTCTGTCAAAGTGTACTAAGTCCGATTTGAATCTTTTCCCTCAATTCCTCTGTCATAATCCGCTGTTATTCTCTTCTGCTTCGTGGTGTTAGATGGCGCTGTCTATCAAGCCAAACTTTTCTCAGTCACTGAATAATCTCGGCGTTGTGTATACAGTTCAGGTTAATGATGATCCTCGAATGTAGTACTCTCTGAAACTATTATTTCCTGGACTGAACATATTTTTCCTGAATTGTATCTGCAGGGTAAAATGGATGCGGCTGCTTGCATGATTGAGAAGGCGATTCTTGCAAATCCTTCATATGGCGAAGCTTATAATAACTTAGGTAACTGCGGGTTTTTCCGATTTTGCTTGGAACAGTTTCTTATCTTGATTGCAATTATCTGGCCCTCAAGAGACTAGGAGATCTAGTATGATGGCCCCTGCTGTTTTCTTTGACATGTTCTTCTTGTGTTCTCTTCTTCTGTTTGGATTTCTGAGCGTCTGGTGCGATTCTTTCTTTTAGTCCCTTGCTGACGCACATCATCGGAGAACTGCAAGAGGGCTTCAATTTAAGTTCTTTTCGTCAATTAATCAACGAAAATGAAGAATCACAATTGGATCGGTCTGTTCCTGGTCAAAATTTTTGATTGATCTTGACCTGATCGGTCTGGTTCAATCAATCAGAACATCCTGATCATGATCAACCAGAGTGTTGATCTGATCGATCAGTGGTATTTTTTCAAATGGATCCTGACCCCTGGACCTTGTGAAATTCATCTTAGGTAGGAGAGGTCTGATACTGTGCGACCTGGCAATCAGTCGAGCTCTAGTTCATAATTCTGGAGGGAAGATAGCACACGAGCAAACCAATTTGAATTCAGTCGTCAGTTATTGTGCACGAGATCCAGTATTATTATGAGAAAACCAAAATAGGGTACAAATTCAAATTTATGTCTGATAAAGAACGTTAAGCGATGCTATAAACACGAGCAGTTTAAATTCTTTTGAACTTACTTTTGTGGACTTGAAATTTTTTCCCTCATGTTATTATATTTTTTTCGGTTTTTGCAGGGGTATTGTACAGGGATGCGGGGAACATTACTCTGGCAATTGAAGCATACGAAAAGTGTCTTCAAATAGATCCTGATTCTCGTAATGCTGGTCAGGTATTGTCGCGGTATTGTTTCTTCTTGCTTGTTTTTTCTCATCCATCATGTCAACCAAAGCCAAAGACGTTTATCTTTAATATTTATTTCGGGTACCTGATTTTCTGGGTTTATTTAGGAATCTGACGTACTTATTTGTGACCGTTATTTATTGAGAATTAGTAATATGTTTTCAAAACGTGTTTTCGGTTGTTAATGTAATCATGAAGCGTTGATTTATTCGATTCACAAGATGCTGTGATCACAAAGGGAGGTGCCATGAGGCTGGTATAAAATATGGACTCTACATATCTTTTGCCCAGTTCCTAAATTTAGAAAGGTACTGTTATTAAATAAAACTCCGACTCTTGTACATAACTTTTTGTTGAGAAACCATACCAGGCCGTGTTCTGCCCTCTAATGTTTAAGCGCAAGTCATTTTGTGCCTTTGAAGATGATTCATGATAAAAAATGATTGAGGATCTAGTTTCTAGACTTTTTTAAATGGAAATTTCTGGTTTTCTTCGAAAGTTTTCTTGAGTTTTTTTCTGGATTATCATTGAAAATAAAATATGGTTTAAGAAAAATAAAATATGGTTTTGATTTTTCTCTCTGGTCCTGACAGAATCGTTTGCTGGCGATGAACTACATCAATGAAGGTGATGATGACACGCTTTACAAGGCACACAAGTAAGAATGACTTTTATCTTTCCATTATGATTTTTATTTTTTAAAGAATATGCCGTTGTTGGTCTTATGATACTGCCCAACTTGTCGTCATACATAACCCCTCATTGATACTGCACTGTATTGTAATCGGCGCAAATTTATGGTTTCAAAAAATGTTTCTTGAAACTGATTACTTGAGTTCATATTGGATCGTAAATAGTTATTTTAAATCTTTTGACTTGTCTCATCTGGTTCGATGGCCCCTCGTGTTAGTTCGAGAAAGAACTTGCAAGACTGATTTAGCGTGAGAAAGGTTTTCTGGCTCACATTAAAACTAGATATAGAGTGGAATACATCATTTTACCTTACTTTGGTGCATATGTTGGATATGAAGGATTTACAGTTGTCATGATTTAACTTCAGGGAATGGGGTGAACGTTTCATGAAGTTATATTCCCAGTATACGACTTGGGAAAATACAAAGGAAGTTGATCGCCCGCTTGTCATTGGATACGTGTCTCCTGATTATTTCACTCATTCAGTTTCATATTTCATCGAAGCGCCGCTTGTTTATCACGATTACGCCAATTATAAAGTTGTCGTTTATTCAGCTGTTGTGAAGGTCCAGCTTTTCACCTAGGCTTGTATTTTCCGCGATGAAGTGGCGACAATTTTAAATTTCTCGTCTTTCTTTTCAGTCTGATGCGAAAACGTTTAGATTCCGAGATAGGGTTCTTAAAAAAGGAGGGGTATGGAGAGATATATACGGCATGGACGAGAAGAAGGTGGCTGAGATGGTTAGAGAAGACAAGATCGACATACTTGTGGAACTAACTGGACACACGGCCAACAACAAGCTGGGGGTTCTGGCTTGCAGGCCCGCCCCCATTCAGGTATCTTTGTGAAAAATATTATTTTTTTCAAAAAAATTATGATCATTGTTTAACCGGTAACCTGTACTCTTCTGGTAAAGCTTTAACTGAACCCGTCGACCTTATTTTAAACTTTGTAAAATCTGGCCTAAATTTTTTAAAAGTCATAATTTTATCTATCTTTGAACTTTCCAAACGTTTTCCTAAAGTTATAAGTTTGGCGATATAAATTTTCAATAAGTGATAATGCATGCGCGCGAATCCCCTTAAGATTCTAAGGACGAATTTCTCGCTGTTGGAAATATAATGTCATCTGGGATCATCAACAACGTCTAAGATAGTTTTTTAAAAATGTATAATTACCTAAAATCTGTCGGGCAGGCGACGTGGATTGGATACCCGAACACAACTGGCCTGCCGACCGTAGATTACAGATTCACCGATGCTCTTGCGGATCCTCCCGACACGCAGCAAAAGTGAGCCCAGTTCCTCTCCTGTTCCTTGTTAATCTACATTTTCTTTATATATATGCAGGTTGATTACAGGTTACTGCAGTTCTTCCTTATTTTCTGCAAAAAATGCAATTTTTTTTCTTACTGCAGGCATTTGGAAGAACTGGTAAGGCTCCCCGGGTGCTTCCTATGCTACTCGCCATCCCTCGAAGCCGGCCCGGTCGCGCCGACTCCGGCGGCTGCAAACGGGTTCGTCACCTTCGGCAGCTTCAACAATCTGGCCAAGGTCCAATCCATTATAGAAATTATGAAAAACAAATATATGAAAAATAGAAACTAAGTTGAGAATTGGGGTGTTTTTGCAGATAACGCCGAAGGTGCTGGGAGTGTGGGCGAAGATATTGAACGCGGTGCCGAACTCGAGGTTGATGGTGAAGTGCAAGCCGTTCTGCTGCGAGAGCGTGAGGCAGCGATTTCTGACCTCTCTGGAGACATTGGGCCTGGAGCCGCTCCGTGTTGACCTTCTTCCCCTTATCCTCCTCAACCACGACCACATGCAGGCCTACTCTCTCATGGATATCAGGTCCATCTCTCTCTCTCTCTCTCCCTTCTCTTTCTATATACATGCATTAGATACAAGCATTATATCTATGTGACTCTGATGGATATCAGGTCCATCTCTCTCTCTCTCTCTCTCTCTCTCTCTCTTCTCTTTCTATATACATGCATTAGATACAAGCATTATATCTATGTGTCTCTGATGGATATCAGGTCCATCTCTCTCTCTCTCTCCCTTCTCTTTCTATATACATGCATTAGATACAAGCATTATATCTATGTGTCTCTGATGGATATCAGGTCCATCTCTCTCTCTCTCTCCCTTCTCTTTCTATATACATGCATTAGATACAAGCACTATATCTATGTGTCACTGATGGATATCAGGTCCATCTCTCTCTCTCTCTCTCTCTCTCTCTTCTCTTTCTATATACATGCATTAGATACAAGCACTATATCTATGTGTCACTGATGGATATCAGGTCCATCTCTCTCCCTCACTCTCTTTCTTTCCCTTATTTTCTTGCTCTTTTCACTCTCTCTTGTTTTCTTACGCATCCACTCTTTTCACTCTTTCTCTTATTTTCTTACTCTTCCCACTATGTTCACTCTCTCTTGTTTTCTTACTCATCCACTCTTTTCACTTTCTCTTATTTTCTTACTCTTCCCCACTCTTCTCACTCTATCTTGTTTGCTTACTCTTCCACTCTATTCACTCTCTCTCTCTTTCCTTTTCTCACTTTTCCACTCTTTTCACTCTCTCTCTCTTTACTTTTCTCACTCTTCCACTCTTTGCACTCTCTCTCTTTCCTTTTCTCACTCTTCCACTCTTTGCACTCTCTCTCTTTCCTTTTCTCACTCTCTCTCTCTTCCACTCTTGGTGCATCCATCCATCCATCCATCCATCCATGCATTCGTGCATCCATTCATCCATCTATCCATCCATGCATGCATCCATCCGTTCATGCATCCATTCATCCATTCCTCCATCCATGCATCCATCCACGCTTCCATTCATCCGTCCATCCATGCATCCATCCGTTCATCCATGCATCCATATATCCATCCATACATCCATCCATGCATCCATTCATCCGTCCATGCATCCATCCACGCTTCCATTCATCCATGCATCCATATATCCATCCATAAATCCATCCATGCATCCATTCATCCATCCATACATCCAAGCATGCTTCCATCCATCCATCCATACGTCCAAGCATGCTTCCATCCATCCATCCATACGTCCAAGCATGCTTCCCTCCATCCATCCATCGATCAATGCATGGATCTCTCTCTCATCATGATGCGGGGTATGTGTATCTCTCAGCCTGGACACGTTCCCGTACGCGGGCACGACGACGACGTGCGAGTCGCTGTACATGGGCGTTCCCTGCGTCACCATGTCCGGCGCCGTCCACGCCCACAACGTCGGCGTCAGCCTCCTCTCCAACCTCGGTTTGACTTCCCGCGTTGACTTATCCCGTTGACCGACTCTCCATTGACTCCCCTGTGTTGACTTTCCAGGCCTGGAGAGCCTCGTGGCGCGCACGGAGGACGAGTACGTCCAGGTGGCCATCCAGCTGGCGTCCGACGTGGCGTCTCTGTCGGAGCTCCGCTCGGGCCTCCGCGACCGCATGCTCAACTCTCCCGTCTGCGACGGCGCTAAGTTCACCGCCGGGCTTCAGGTCACCTTCCGCCGTCTCTGGCGGCGCTACTGCCGCGGTGACCCGACTCGCTCTCTCGAGCTCAACGACCCCGACCATGCCGCATGATCATGTTCATCTTTTCTGCATTTCTCTCTCTCTAGATTCTAGCGATTCGAGCTTGGCGATATGAATGAAGAGAGAGAGATGGATGAAGACGACCCGATGTCGATGCAAATGACCCTGTAGTATTATGGTTTCTCTTTCAATAGAATGTGGATGACCGGGGATGCGGGGAGAGAGAGATGGACGCATGAGGAGAGAGAGATGGATGGGGGTTATGATCGGGTGACGTCGTGGATGCTGCTCCGGCGGCGCTCCTTCTTGCCGTCGGTGCTGAGGCGGAGGAAGTACTTCTGGGCATGGCTGGCGACCTGCGTCGGCGTCCGAGTCACGACCGCGTTCCTCGAGATGCTCCTCCAGTCCCCCTTCCCGTACTTTTCCAGCCCTTCCAAAAACCTCCTAAATCCCACACCATCACCATCACCATCATCATCACCATCATCATCATCATCATCATCAGAGATGATGATGGACGGAATCGAGGGAAGCGATTGAGAAAGAGAGGGTTACTTGTGCTCGTCTTCGGACCAGGGGACGCCCTTCTTGCGCTCTTCGGGGCGGGAGCGGGCGGGGGAGAAGGGAATTGGGGAAGCGGCGCGGTAGTCGTCGGCGTAGCGAGGCGGCTCTATTATCCCGGCTTCGATGTCCATCACGTCTCTCTCCAATCGGCGATACTGCTGCTCCACCTCCCACGCGCTCTTCCCCGGCACCAGCTCCGCTATTCTCTCCCATCTGTCCGCCCTCCCCGCCCCGAATTCCACCAGCGCCGCCTCGAACACTCCGTTTTCCTCCTCGCTCCACTCCCCCGTCATCCTCTTCCTTCCTTCTTCCTCTTCCTCCTCGCTCCTTCCTTCGCCTTCTTCCTTGTTGTTGTTCTTCTTCTTCTTCTTCCTTCGTCGTCTTCTTCGTCTTCCTCGGCGAGCTGAACCAGACAGAACACGCGTCGGGGGCAAGGAATCGAACGATTTATTAATTTGGGGGAATACATGCCAAATTATAGGAAAACCCCTTAGATAAGTTTTGTTGGATTTGTACACCCTGCTTGGGAGGGTTTTTTTCTTTCGTACGTGCGCGTGTGGATAAGCGAGATGGCGGGTGGATGACGTGGCGTTAACCGATACCGTTGGCCCGGCCGGCAGGCTGGTGGACGGTCCGGGGGAGGCGGCGGCGCGTGAAACCGCGGTGATTTAATTAATTTATTATGTTAAAAAATTGACCGAAAATGACGGGTTGAAATGCTGACGGCCCAATAGGCCCAAACTGAAAACGACAAGACTTGGGCCGACGCAACGCGGCGCCGCGTTTTGGCACTGTCGTTTTCTGGATGACCGGATCCGCGGTTTTCTATGCTCCAATGAAATAGTATTTTTTATTTTTCTTTTTTTTTGGAAAATAATATTTTTCTTTTTCTTCTTTTGGTAAATAGTTTGGTGGTGAACTGTTTGGCACCTAGACTTGGCTCTGCGTCAGTGTCTTGCAGACAGGGAGAGGAAGTGGAGATTTTAATACAATTTAAGTCATTATTAGTACGCTTCAAAGATGGTTAAAGAAAAACTTTTTGTCGACTCGTATCGGCTAATGTCGTAGTCCCAGGTATTTATTTATTATTTTTAATTACTCGTGCCGTTAGGGGATTAACTATTACGAGAAAATTTATTCCTCAGTGTATCACCATCCGATCATTCAATCCCATACTTTCTCTCTATCATTTCACATTGTTTATTCCCTTGCGCTCCTTAGTTTGACATGGTAATAATATCTTGAAAGTAACACGTCAATTTTTCAAATTTACTGCACTGTCTTCAATTTATAAAGTCCAATCTTGATCATAAACCTCAAACAAATAAATCTCCTTTCCACAACGTTCAAGCTAGATAGTTTCAGATGTTGTTTCCACAAAACTGAGTTTCTCAATCTTTTAATGCTACTCGTTTTCCCAAATCAGACTTTAAACTTTAAGCATTTATCATGATGCAAAGTAATTGATGTTGGAACGGTACCTCATTTTCCTTCTACGCCCTTCGTTTTATTTTATTTTAGTTCTGCCGGTTTTTTTTGCCACAAGTCAAAGATTTCGTTTTCTTTGATTCCCCAAAAAAGGCTCCACAAGAAAACCAGGTTAACTCAATGGTATAGAATATGAGTTTCTTTCAGTCATATATTATTTCTCTTCGATTTCTATGATTTCCTCTTCGTATTATTCTCCTTTTGTTTCTTTCTTATCATGACGGCACCTATCAATTGTCTTAAGCTCACAACTCAATCAAAAAAATAAATATATCAAGCTTGTCATTTTCCTTTTCATTTTTATTTACCTTTTATTGGAAGTTCCCGTTTATCGGTCAGTTCAGAAACTCGAGAATGGAGCAAAGATATCATAAGATCAGATGCACCATCATTTCAAAGACAAAATAATCTATAAAGAAAATCTGAGCTGATTTCATTGATCATGGAAGAGGTTGCAAATGTTTTGATTCGAGTTATGGTATTCTGACAAATGACATAGGAGACTGATCCAAAACAAGCAAAATGTATTCCAAATATAGCATTAATCGAACAAAATTATTCAGTCTCAAGTATATAATGTCATGTTATATCGTACCACCAAATCATGCCCATTCTTGTTATGCATGGAGAAGCATACGACGAGTTATTTATGGAAGTTCTTCGGCTACATTAGTTTGTAACTGTGACAAGAGATCATTAGCAAATCAGAGATTAGCGTGCATTACGTCCTTTAACGCTTCCAATTTGTTATAAAATATTTATTATTTGCCTTACTAGCTAATATAAAGTAAGGGTCAAATCCATAGGGAGTAAGTATTGAGTTAGTGAATTTTAAGTTTAAATTATATATTTTATGATTTTAAATACTTTCAAGGGTTAAATGTAATCTAATAAAAGTACTAGTAAAAAATAGTCCTATTTAGCCAAACTTATCCATAATTTTATATGTTAATGAGATTTTTGTTAAGAAATAATATCCACTCTAATTAAATAACCTGAACCATGGTTTTGGTAGCGTTGGGTGAGAAGGGAGTTGAGGCAAGTGGGTGTGATTTTGGTGAGTGGGGAGAGGTGATTTTACCATCAGGAATTGTGGCGATAATGGTTTCAGATACATGTGGATGGGTGGTGGAGTGGGACAAGTGAATTATTATAAAACACAAGATAAATAGTGACAGATGGGTGAGTGAGTGATCGCTCGTCATTTTTTTATTTTTGAATAAAGAGAGGAATATTATTCATAGATAATTTTTCATCTCACATTCTGCTTATTGATAGGTTAGCAATGTCTATGTTGATTGTGTATTAGTATATCATTTTTCATTTATTTTATCATCTATTTTTCTCATTTGTTTTTCATTTCTCTTCTCTCCCTCTTCTCTTTTCTTCTTCCTCTATTCTTCTCCCACCGTCCTTATTAATTTCTCCCTAATGCCTTCTGCAACTATGGTTTTTTTCTTTCTTCCTTGTTTCACATCTTTTCCTTCCTTTCCATTAATTTCAGCAACATTCAAGTATCTTAACTTTTATTCCACCCTTCTTACATTCTCCTATTTTCTACCTCTTCTCCTTTACCCTTCCACTGGTATTCTTTAATCATTTTCTTGACATTCTCATCCTAATTCCATCAACAATTGTGTATTTTTCATCTATTTTAATTTCATCAAAATGCAAATTGATAGGATGGAACAAATCTCATCCTCCCACAATCCATATTTCACAGAGATATCTGTGGAAGATGAATCGACTGATATCAGCGCAACACACATGAGAGGCGTTAAGGTGCCACACATTCATGTCACGACAAAAGTTTAAATGCAAGTTATATGGCGTCACCATCAACCATACCAAATATAAAAGTAGCACTCCACTCTGGATACATCTTAAAAAGTTCCACCGTAAAGTGTATGTTATCTTGAATGGCAAAGAGAGTATCATCAAACATGTCTAAAACAGTCTTATTCAACATAACAAACAGTACAAAGCAGTATTATACACTTTTTTTTCCTTTTTATCAATTTCATACTTGTGATCATAGGCTTTTTATCTATACCATGAACCAGGGGTGTACATCAGCTCATCTCTTACCAAGGGGACAGAGCCATTGTACTAGTGGAAGATAAAAGATGAACACTTGTATCCGGGATTACCAAAGGAATTCTTCTTGTGTATTTTCCCCAATTTTTTTCCTGGCATGTTCAACTTCCAGGAGAAAAACCCACTTCCCATCAGAAGTCCAGAATCCCTGATAAATTCCTCGAACAGTGATGAACAAGAAGAACACTAACCTCCATATTTCTTCTGCCCAACCCATTCAATTCCGCATGATAATCAAACAAACCCACTTCCCAGCTTGCTCGGAAGCTGCCATCAATCATGGCAGAGCCCAAAGATCTGATCAATCAGCAGGAAGAACACTGGCGTCAAAATAATCAAGAAAGAATAGATAAATCTAAGACTCCGTGAACCCAGTTTGGCGCCAGACGGCGTTGCGCACGCGCTGGAGATCGCTGCCCTTGAGCGTTCTACCGGCGCCTTCCAAGACTGAGAAACTGGACATGGGGTCGCGCTTCCTCGCCGCCATCTCGTGCGGCGGCAGCGGCTCGCCGTCGTCGTCGGAGTCGGCGGTGCCGCCGGGGGGCGCCGCCCACCGCCACCGCGGCGCCATGGGCACGTTGACGGGCGCCGACCGCGGCCCAATCGCGGCCCACTTGGGCTGCCCCCCGGCGGGGATCATCCGGGCCGTCGACGGGGGAATCGACGGCCGTAGGGCGGCCAGAATCCCCCCCTTCCTGGCGTCTCTGAAGGAGAAGGAAGGAGAAGGGGGAGGAAGCGCTACTGGGCTTGCCGAGAAATTGAGCTCTCCCCAGAAAACTTCTTCTTCTTCTAGCTCGTCTCCGCCGGCTGAATCTGGGTTTCCTTCCGGCCTAGAGAACATCCCCAGGAACTTCTCTTGCCGCCTGAGAGCTTCCATCTTCTTCAATTTCTTCTTCTTCTTCTTCGATTTCTTCTCAATTTTCTTCTTGTTCCTTCATGGCTCTCCAAAACCCATCATCGAGGATAAGCTAGAGAGAGGGAGAGAGAGAGAGAGAGATGGGGACGGCGCCGCCATGGAGGAAAATTGAAGAAGTGGGAAGGTAGAGGACGGAAGAGAACCAGTTGGGGGCCCCGTAAAATTAGGTCTTGTCGATGGAAGAGTTCGGTTTTCTGTCGAGCGAGAGAAGCGACGCCGTCGCAGGCGACCCAACTCTGAGATGACTGTTCTTGAGTTTTAAATTTTATAAATGCTATTTAATATCCTCTAGAATCGTTTATTCTCTCTTCTTAGGTATGTTTTATGTTTGTTTTGTTTCTAGAAATTGTATTAGTACTTCTCTTCAATCAAAACTATTATACTTTAAAAAATCATTATATAACAAATTAATGTCCTGTGTTGTTTTGAGATTGAAGGAAAACTTTTAATCAAAGTGTAAATGTAGGTTTGTTTTTTTCTTCTTCTTTCACTTTCTAAAATATTAATGAAAATATCAAATGGTCCGATCAATAATATAGCATTCCTTAATTTTTTGCATGTTCAAGAAAAGATAACCTTCTTAAATTTATTATAAATGAATAGTTAAATTTGTATGCTTTGTAACGTTTCTTTTTAAATTTATTGACACAATTAATATCATTTTTTGCATCATCGGATACAAACATTAATTGCATACACAGTGGGGTTCAATAGCTATCATTTTAGAAAAATCTTTAAGACAACAAAATATAATTTTTGATTAACTTTTTTTAAGTAATGACTTCAACCCTTTATTCATATAAATTTTTATTCCCTTTTGCTAAATATTTGAAAAGCTATCACCAATGTCATCTGGACTTCATGTCACTCGTCCAGACCCCTCCGCCATCCATCACGATGTCATCATCCCAGATACCATCATGATGTGGTAGGAGATGTTTGCTCGGGGATCTGATGTGGTCTTTTATCTGGTAGAGACAGTTGGATCACCAGTGGGCCCCACCAGTTGTCAAATATCTACCAAACGGAGTAAAAAACTAGGTATCTCTTTGGATTTTATTTTCTGTCATTTTACATGTGGCGTATCCCCGTTGGACTAACACACCCAAATGATCAATCATATTAAATTTCTTTGATTGGATCTGAAGATCCATAAGTTTGTGTATCGGGACTAGGGTTCACCATTTTTTATTGAAATTCGGTAAAACCAGACCGAACTGATACCGTCGGTTAGGGAATATTGGGTTTACCGAAATTTTGGTTCTGGGTTCGGTTTCACGAGGAAACTGAATCTATAATCGGACAGAATATGATAAGGGAAAAAATTTGTTGACAGTTGGATTTGTACATGATCGGCCACTCACAAATAACAACCTTGTGCCAACTCTTCTTTACTCTAGAGAATTGTAAATGAAACATTAAAAATCCATAAAGTATAAAAACATCAATAGGCAAATAATATTGATTACACAAATAACATAATAACATATACAAAAAATACATATATACAAAAATAAGATAGGTACACAAATAACATAATAACATACACAAAAATACATAAATATACAAATAACATAAATATGCAAATAACATAAACAAAAAATATATAAACATGGAACTCAGACAAAGCCGCGAACATATATATAAATACATAAATATGAAAAAATAAAATAAATACAAAAATAACATAAATACAAAAATACACAAATGACATGAATATGTAATCTCCTGAAGTTTTGATTTGAATTTTCTCACCATTTTGTCTAGTTAAATATTCCAGAGGATAGCCTAGACTTCAAGCTTTCCAACACATCAAATGGCACTCAAAAATTCCTCCTGTAGCAAAAGTTACTGCGATTTTAGTCCACTAATTTCTGCCGCAATTTCACAGCGAGAAATGCGACCTAAGGTTCTATTTATCTTTAAAGTTTTTCTAGTCCTAGAAAAAATCATAAAAATCATAAAAAATATAAGAAGTTTTAATAAATAACATAATACTTATTTTATTTATTTAAAATAGTCTTAACTAGTTTTTGATCATTTAGTTGATTTTCTCTTTACAAATTAGTTAAAATCCAAAAATATATAAAATCACAAAAGAAAGTTATTTCAAAATATATTTGAATTACAATTTACTCTCTCATTACTTGCCGTTTAGGGTTCGAACCTTACTTACCCTATTCTAAGGAAGGAAAATTTTATAAATATTGTTGCATAATTTAGAGCCTTAAATAACTTATTTAACCCGAATTTTGGTTTATCCACTGGCGCCGTAAAATTTTATTATTCATTGTTACATTTTTTTGTCAAAAATGTATCAAAGTATGATTTCATAGGTATACTTAATTATTGGATCCTTTGACTATTTTATCATGAATTAAAAAAATATTCTAGAAGTGTTGATTATGGATATCATGATTCATGTCGTATGTCTAATGATCCAAAATATGATGGTTATTATTCTCATGAACAACCTTATTATGAAATAAAGGAATGTTTTTCTAGGAAAAATTATCATGACCAGACCTATTCTAATCATCATATGCAAAAGCCTTTTGTAAAATTTGTTTTAGATGGGGCCGTAGTAATGGAGCATGCCAGAATATGTAATGATGTCAGCAGACATCATTACATTTTCTCAAACCTCAATCTTGCTCAAAATTTCAGAATGTGCCTTTTACTAATCAGAATCCTGATAATAACTTATTGCAGGTGATGAAAATGATGGTGGAGCTGAATGAAAGGATATTGGATAAGATAGAAAATAATGAATGGGCCCATGAGAAGCTTAAAAAGTTTCTTATCAACCTCATGGAAGATGAACAAAGCAACATGTGTGCCAATCAAGGTCAACCATCAACTTAAAACTGTCATTCTTATCAGCCATCTCATGTTGAATCACATGCATCATCTTCCTTGTCTTCTGTTAGTTTAGGTGGCCAAGGAATAACCTAATACGGGAGGTGAATTAGGTTCTCCATGTATATTTTATTTTTATTTAATTAGCCCAGGAAATTTTCTACTTAAGAAATGAGGTAGGAGAAATGGGAGACACAATTTTTTTTTTAGACAGCTTAGGCTAATCCTTAATGCTGTTCGGGGGTATCCATCCCGTAGATGATGTGCCCTAACCAAGTTTGTGTGAATGCCCCCCAAATAAATCACTTGGAAATAGGGCTGAACAAAGATAACAGGAAAAAAGAAAAAGTCGATGAAGCTTTGTCGTCCTCAACCCTCAAAGGCTTCCACAGAATGATGTTGCTTACTCTACTTCAACTTAGCCCCCAAAGCCTTCTTCTTATGGCCCCCAAAGCCTTAACCTGAGTGATCACAACCATCTAGCAATAACAATATATTTCTGAATAATGTATTTTCCTCAACATCACTTAGTATAAATGGCTACTTAAAATAGTATTCAAGACAATGATCAATTTTAAGTATTTCAACTAGAAAACTTTTATGTCAAAAATGTATTAATTCAGAGATAAAGATTCATAAATATAACTATGACTTCCCTTCAGTAATACCTCCTTGTTTGTGGTCGTTCTTTCTTCAGTCCTTTTCTCCTCCATGTTTTTCTTTGGATAAAATTCTCGATTCACATTTGACCTTTGATGCTTAAAATTCCAATATCTTTTTCAATCCTACACCAAATGCAATGTTTCTACCTGTAACGGTTTTTTAATCCAAATTTGCACAACTGTTAACTCACATGAAATTTTCAAAAACAAATCAGATAAATCTCCAGAGATCAATCTTTCAATGTCCTTTGTTTATCGCTCGATTCCTCCGTATCCAACTTCAAACCCTTGTAACTCTTTCCAAATGCAACCAAATGATGCGGTTCAAATTTATTTGGTTTTTTATGGATGTCAACAACAATTCATATGTTTTAAAAAAGGTCAAAATAAATATAAAAAATTTGCTAAAAATTATAAACTTATCACAGGGTCGAGGATGTGCGAAGTTCAGATCCCAGCCTTCTTTTCTTTGAATCTTGAAATATCCTGCACCAAAAACCACAATTCTAAGTTCTATCGACTTGGATTGATGTTAAAAACAAATGATCTCTTCAAAGAATGCTAAAAAACTGCTCGAAAATTGCTCCAGGACTTGAGAGATCTCTCTAGTTTTTGGACTGCGATTTCCAAAGGGCAAGGAGAACGGGATTTAAAATTAGGGCTTAAAACTGCATATTTGGACTTGGAAATTTGAAAGGCCATAACGGTAATCTGTCAAAAGTTCAACAGTCATATTCATTTATTATGATTAAGAAATATAAATTAATAATTATTTTAATTTAATTTTTTTATATTTACAATTTTACCATCAATTCAAAATACCTTTCAAGAGTTAAGAGCAAAGACTTGAGATTTAAAATAATATTAAACTTTTAGATATGTTTACGACAACATTTAAATAAAGATATCACCATTGGATAATAGTATCGTGATATAATTAATTTTTATTAAATCATCAATAAATTCAGCTTGAAATACTTGAAGGTAGTTATTAAGATTTTGAACAAGTTATCCAATAAATCAAATGAAGACAAATTCACACAAATACCTGAACAGTGGTAAAAACTATGTTTATCTTCATGTCATAAAATTACAAATCCTAAATACATGGTCTGACTTGTTCAGTGTATGGTCAAACTAAGTAACCTTTTAATATATCTATGGCTCTTATTTTATCTTCACATACAATAAGTCAACTACTTGACTGAGGGCCTATTGTGCTTTAATCACAACCCATATTGAGGCATGCATCACTTTGAACATTCATCAAAACACATTTCAAACATTGTGCTAAAAATACCCTTAAAGCTTAATCTTCATCTTCAATCAATGAGGAAAATCATAAATCCATTCATGCTAAGCCTAGAGTAATACTATCAAGAGAATCATCTGCCCTTTTCATGAAAATTCCTAATGATGAAGTTGAGGGAGAGGAGAATGAGCAGACTGATGTTCTTCTAGAAGAAAAAATTAAAAGAGATCATTATCCATAACATCATGAAACTCATTTTTCTTTTCAAAAACATCTTCATTCTGGAATATCAAAAGATAATTCAATTGAATTCATTATTGATCAGAATTCTTTGAAACATGGTACTTGTATGGGTAATGGAAAAGAAATCTTGAAAATTTTGAACCTTGTGTAATTATGCTTCAAAATCAAATATCTTCTATGAGTAATGATGATCTTTCTAAGATGACTAAATATTCTGAACAAGAAATTGACAGGAAAAATATAGAAGATGAATTTGTGGATAAATAATTGAATGAAGAGCTATCTGAAGAAATCATTTCAGATATTCATATGTTATTTATGGATGAAGAAAATGATGTAGTAAGTACTCCCTACTTAAGCATCTCTAATGAACATGAATTTTTTTCTGGTATTGATATACCATTTTGTGATGTTGAAAATGATATTTTCATGAATGTAGACGGGAATATTAAGGATAATATGATTATCTGGGAAGTATATGATGTTTTGTATTGTTCTTTAATCTACAATGATAATGATGTATCTTTGAAACATATGAAAGAAAATTTAACTATGAGTACTGATACTATCATAAATATAATAATCCATTAAAAGAAAAGTATTTTTATGAAAGTATTGAGGATTACAGATGTTTGGAAGGTAAACCATGGATATTTAGGAGAGCAAATATAAGGGCTAAAAAAGTTGAATACATGTCAACCATTGGAAAATTGACTAAAATCTTTTCTACTGATTGGCATGAACATTTGTTTGATACCCAACTGCAGCAAAAATGCGTCTTGTCAATTTTTTCTAGACCTATTGGATTAAACTGCTTTATTATATCATATGTTTGTTAGAACAACTGCATGATATATATTTTATTTCATTAATTCAAATGATGGTCCATTAGAATATGCTGGCCTACTTAAAGAAAAAAGAAAGATATATCATGTAGCATGGCATGATCACCTATTGCATCATCAAAGTTTTCCTTTAAAGTTAGATTTCTGCAGAAACCAAAGAAATTTCTACTTTGTCATCCCTAATCCTCTATTACTTTTACACAGGTCTTCTAGCTATTCTGTGTATTCCCAGTCTAATATTAATATTAAATTTTTTTTTTAAGCAATGGCCTAACCATTTTACAAACATGAGAAAATATTTATGGTTTGGAATAAATATAAATATCATGTTATTAGAATATATTGTTTTATTAGATGAATGCGAATAATTTTCCATGTTGCGTGGAATTATAATCTAAATTGGATTCAAAATTTTTATTATGAGTTGCTTTTGAGCATTAAAGGTATATTCTCTAACGATGTAATGTTTCTTTCTCCAACACAAGTATATTATCGATGGCAAGTTTGGAGTAATATAAACCTCAAACCAAAGTTAAAATATAAGTTTATTTATATGGCTATTGAACATCTTTTACAGAACTCTTCTACACATGAAAACATCTTCAACCAAATTTATTTCTGTAGGGTTTACGTTTTCATATGCTATGAATAAAATAACTAGAATTCTGTTTTATGTTTTTTTTGGTCTTTCATTTGCTTTGTGCTTCTTTGTTTGTGATTGCAAATGTTCAAATAATAGAGACCTTTTGTGCACTAGGGAGCCACAACTACAAATAAAAAGGTGCATGAAGATGAAGATTGCCCCTCGGTATGTCATGTTTAAGAAATTTTGATTCTTTTTAAGGCATTAAGGACCATACTTATTTTTAAGTTGGGGGGTGAAATTCATGTGACATTTTCTAAAAAAAATATTTTATGTTCATGCATCATTCTTAGTTGGGAGGAATTTACTTTCTTGAAAAAAGATATATGTTAAGAACTCCATCTTGAGAAATTAATTCCATCCTTGATCCAAGAAGAGTGAGTAGATAAGTTAAACTCCTTGAGTGCATCATGAGCTTTTCACAATGATACCAACATTGATTTTAGACAGCATGTATGATACTTTCAAAAAGTAAGGATAACTAGTGGACTGAGTTGGGGGTTGAAAAATCAAAGGGTAGAAATTCTATGGGTATGAGTGATGAGAGTGAGTGAAAGTAGTATAGGAACACCTCCACCTCATGTGATGGATAGCCCAATCTATTTTGAGTGTCTAGTTCCTTCATGAAATAGAATATTGAGTAGGGAAGTGGTTGGTACTTCTTCAATTCCTGAGCACAAAATCCCTTTTTCTTTGTAACCTATATATATATACTCTTCACCCATATCCTAGCCTACCTAAAACCATCCCCTAGGGTGCGACCATTCAGATAACGGATACAAAACTGGGCGCTGGTTTCCGTTAATAAATATGTTTCGTTCAACATTAGTTCGATATCTGCCATATCGTAATTGATATCTAATATCCGTTATCGAATATTGATATTGGAGTACAGAAAAAATTCGCCCGTTATCCATTATGGGTCCATTATCCGTCTCCGTTCAGCAAAATTACAGTTTCCCATGTTTCGTTATCCGATATCGCGTACGGATATCAGATAATGGGAAAGATATTCGTAATTGGGCTGCGATTTCGTGCGTCCATACAATGGCTTCGACTTTGACTTAGAGTCTCAAACAAGGGCTGCGATTTTGCTTGTGGAGCTGGAGGTGGCTAAGGCTTTTGCTTGCGATTTTGCTTGTCATCCGAATCGGATTTCGCTTGCAAACAATTAAGCGTACTTATTTTCGAGGATTTTGCGTCTGGTTCATAAAACCCCTCTTTGCAAAATTCCTTTATCCTTCTCCTTTGAGCTGCCAAACCCAGAGCAAGCAAAGAAGAAGGTAGCTCCCAACGCTCAATCCCAACTCTTAATCCAAACTCTTAATCCCCCTCCATCTCTCTCGTTCTTTAATTTTATCGTTAAATCTTCATTTTCAATTTTGCATATGAATCAATCTGTACATATGAATTTTTTTTCATTATTCATAAGTTGCATTGCATGCCGCCGCACATGCATCGATCTATTTCATTGTTTATATGCCGAGCAGGTGACACATGTTTCTTTAGCCATTGTTTAATCGATATATTGCATCAATCTATTTCATCGATCTATTGCATCGATCTATTTCATTGTTTATATGCCGAGCCGGTGACACAAGTTTCTTTAGCCACTGTTTCATTGATCTATTGCATCGATCCATTCCATCGATCTATTTCATTGTTTATATGCTGAGCAGGTGACACATGTTTCTTTAGCCATTATTTCATCAATCTATTGCATCGATCTATTGCATCGACCCATTGCATCGATCTATTTCATTGTTTATATACATAGCAGGTGACATTGGTTTCTTTAGCCAATATTTCATTGATCTATTGCATCGATCTATTTCATTGTTTATATGCCGTCATCAGCTCCATACAAAGTAATTTTAAGATCATCTTGAAATTACTCTGTATTTCACTTATTCACACTCTTTCCCTGTTACCTACATACCTTTATATTGCATCATCAATTTGTCCATCAAATGACGCAGGTTTCTTTAAAATCATTACATGTTTATGTAATGAGAAAGCATCATCTATTATTTGGTGCATTTTATCTGTCATCAAATTACAAATTCCAAGACGTAGGGTGCGAATTAGTAGACCGTCTGTGCTATTTTTGCAAACTTGTTTATGGCAATATTTTAGTTTTCAAGTACAATTCAAGGTCACTTTTTTAACATCCGTACATTACAGTATTACACATACACCTTACACTTCACCCAAGCAGCTGCCATGTCAATGACAGAGAGCGCTTTACATCAAATAGATGAGGAGTCGACATTTGATGAATTACCAGCAGAGCATACTGCTGATGTGTCGGAGTCCCGTGGATGAGCAAAACGATCACCCATCCTGAAGTACTTTACGGTTGTCGGGGATTCGACATACGAGTGTGAAATTTGTCATAAGAAGAATGCGACAAAGGCTGTCCATCTTAAGTGCGCAATTGACGGTAGTACAAGCGTCTTTTGGCGTCATTTCAAATTTGTTCATCTGAAAGAACATGATGAGCTAAGGGCAGCACTAGTAAGCAATGATATATAGATGACTTAGCAAACAACGGGACATCAAGTCTCTTTGGCGGAAGGCGACCATTGAGGGTTCGAACAGCGGAAGAGACCAAGGACGTCATTAGTCGGCTAGTTTGTCGCATAGACTTGACATGGCGTTGGGTTGATACAGATGCTTGGATGGAGACATGGCAATTTACGACACAGAGTGAGGTACCCTCACCTAGTGCCCGAGTCATCAAGGCATGGACGATGAAGTTGTTTGAGAGGATGAAGGCGAATATCATTCGCACATTAGCAAATGTTGAACGTGTGGCGGTGACACCTGATGGTTGGACGACGGAAAATGGTTGTGGACTTTTGGGCATAACAATTCATTGGATCAATGCTCGTTGGACGCATCGTGAACTTGTCCTTACCGTTCGCGAGCTTTGTGGGAAGCACGACGGGGAGTCTATGGCAGAAATTCTTGCGGAGGTGCTTGAAGATTATAGACTCGACTCAAAGGTGAGTAATATTAGGACTATTGTATTTGATACTTTTCAATGCACGCTCTAATGTTTAATGTGTTTTACATTGCAGTTATGTGTCGTTACCACTGATAACGCATCAAGCAACAAGAGAATGATCGCCATATTAGGAAGAAGACTATGTGGAAGGAGCATAGGGTTTGGTGCCAGGCGACACGTTCCATGCGTCGCACACATAATGAACATTGTTGTTCAAGCTCCATTGAAGAGCTTTTCTATACCCACTGTGAGACCCATAGTCTAAGAGGAGAGTGTTATAGGCGCAGCGGTTCATTTGGGGATATAGTGACTAAAGTGAGAATAGTAGTTCAATACTTCGATCAACAAAGCGACGTATATATTATGCTGATTTATGCAGGACACACAAATTAAAGCCAAAATTGCCCTCACTTGAGTACCCGACATGATGGAGTAGCACGCACGAGATGCTAGAAGAAGCTATTGCCAAAAGGGATGTGATTGATGTAGGGGCTGCATTCTTCACGACAGGGGGTAGCCAGATGAAGATCTCACGTGATGAATGGACATTTCTTAAGGAGTTTACCTTCTTGTTGGGACCTTTCACGTACACAACTGATCATGTTAGTAGATCAAAGGAGTCTATCATTGGGGATGTCCTCCTCCTCGTGCGAGCATTAGCAAGACACATCGACGATGGATTGCTGAGTCCACGTTGTTCACAGGCAAGAGACTACCACAGGATGAACGCACATCATTGTTGCATGTAGTTGTCGCCATGCAAACAAAACTAGACTAATATGAGAAGCTGTTGTGGAACATCGATGCCATCCTCGTTGCCTCATTACTCGACCCATTTCGTACGGGGTCAATGTTTGACGAGGCATCATATTTGAAGGCCTTATCCTTTGTTTGTGGAATTCTCCCCACTACACCGGCATCTTCCCATGACCGACGCGATACAAGCGTGCCCCCACAGCAACAACCATCAAAGGCTTGGGTCAATCAGGCCCTTAGCAGCGAACCATGTACAAGAACAACCTCACCAGCTTCCCCTTTGGACGAAATGGAGACATTCTTACGTACAACACACCGGGGAGGGGGAGACTCTGTACGTGCTTGATGGGGGAACTAAGGGTGTTCTTGTCTATCCAGCACTATAAAAAATCGCATGTGAATTTCTAACAGTGCCTGCTACAAGTGCTCCATCAGAATTGTTATTTTGCGTTGGTAGAGCAATTGTCACTTATGTGAGATCACGTTTGGAGGGGATGAGTATTGAGGCACTTGTCTGTGTAAAGTGTTGGTGTTGAGGAGAAAAAACTAAATGGTACGACATTTGCCTTGACAATGACATTGATGTTGACCTAGATATATCATGTATGATTCTAATTTTTCTTTAGTTATGTTATACATATGGATGGTAAATTGAGATGGCTTTTTATTTCAGATGTTGTGGTAGCTTCCGAGAGATAGGTGTCCTGTGATGTTGCACTACATGGGATTTTCGATGCAGTCCATGGGTAGTGTTGTGAAGACGAATCTAACTTTTTTCCCAAACATGGAGAAATATTTTTTTTCAGTACTCTTCTCTTAGTATAAGTGCATTTTCTATAGCTTGTTTGACATATGATACTTTTTAGTTTATATTTGAGTATTACATCCGATATTACCTAAGCCACATAGACCGTGATAGTTTCCATGACATCAGGTGATGAACCAACAACAGAACATCGACACCTACCACGTCGGAGTATGAACCACATGACTCAACTGTGTATGTCATCAGCTCAGACTCTAAAGATGAGGGGGATAGTAATGGAAGGTCTGGAAAAAATATCAAACACAACACTATCATGCCCCTCAATTCTCACCAGAGCAAATGGAGTTGATTGATGCTAGTATGATATGAATCCTTGCAAGCCTTCACTTCAACCCAACTAAGCTCATACCAAAGCCACACATCTCAGTGAGTCGTGATCCATTTTTTGAGCCATGGGAAGACCACACCTATTGGACCCACTGCAATTTCACCCCACCAATGATTAACTTTGTTGAGTTTCAAGTCGCCCATACTATCTATGAAAGGCAACATCCATCACCGAAAAGCGACGGCGGGGGAAACAGATGGCTTGTGGAATGAGAAC
Organism: Wolffia australiana; assembly: GCF_029677425.1. NCBI lineage: Eukaryota > Viridiplantae > Streptophyta > Magnoliopsida > Alismatales > Araceae > Wolffia > Wolffia australiana. The sequence goes on along the minus strand of NC_135841.1, from coordinate 468,524 downwards.
CTATGATGTTTGTTATGTTTAGTTGTTTAAGGACCATCTCCAATTTTATAATGTACGTTTGGTTGACTTCCCCATCTTTACATCAACGTGGAACATTAAGTTACCGTTAATCTTTTATAATGTGTGTCAGCTGTTGTCTGTTGTGTAATCCATTTTCCGCACCACATCCATACTCGACAATGGCATCCATATGTCAACATTTAATATGATTTTTCCTACACAGTTTTCGTATAATTAGCATGATTTTTCCTACACAGGTGAACCATGTTCGTAATTCATTATCTGTTTCGATATCGTAGTCGATATCGTATTTGTTATCCTCCTAACGATATCGACATCCGATATCGTTATCACACTAACAATGTTCGAAATGTAAATCATACCAATATCTATTATCGATATCTGATACCGATGTCGTCTGCGTTGGACATTATTTTGCATACAGATAACGCATTATCCAATTACGGATAACGCATACGGATATCGTTAGTCGCACCCTACCATCCCCCATAAGATTTTATTACCTATAGGAACCCATCTCTAAACCTTTTTACTATTACTGATGATTTGCTTTCTCCCAAGTCCAAATATCTTCCCCTTTGAGATATCCTTGTCATATTGTTTTCTTGTAATCCCTCTTTCTAATTTCACTCTTCATCTTCTCAATCTCCTTCTTCTCTCTATTTTGTCTTCTTGGTCATTACATTCTCACTAGGAATATATGTTTGATAGTCATGCATAAATTACATGGATTCACTTATGACTTCGGGCATGTCTTTAGCAGTTCAGTTTTTGATGTACCCCTTTCAAAAAAAATGCTTCAAAAAAATATATTTCAAAAAAAAAGAAAAAAGAAAAAAAGTACCACTGGGTTTTAATACTGGAACTTTATTCGCTCATCATGAACTATCCATCCAATTCTCATGAGAAGTATTCCGATCATTTTCCTCAATCATTTTTCTACCTCCCCCCTTTCATCTAAAATCATGGGAGTAAAGCTATCTAAGTAATATTTCGCTCTACACATGTTATCAGTCATCTTACCTTTCCCCTTTCTTTCGAGCCATTCTTCCTTCTCTTGTTTCTTTACCTATAGCTACCACATGTAACCATATCCTCACCACCTCATTTCATTGGCAGCCACTTGATATTTTGTGCTCAACAGGAGGATAAAAGTATCCTATCCCCAAATACTTTAGGATAAATATATCGGAGCTATCTTGCACCAAGTAGCAACCTATTGAGAGAGAGTGCGTCCATAACCTTGAGAGATGTGAGGGCCACCTATTCATTGAGAATTGTAAGGTCATTGTTATCTAAAGCATTATACATGGAGAAAAGTAGATTCCCTTTCTCATCTTTATTAGCTCTTTCCAAGCTACTGTTGGGTTCTAGGGGCCTTGAGATGGATGAAAAATACAAAACGATGCGCAGCGGAAGTCTCTTTGCACAAATCTCATTCGTGAATTTCTTCCGTCCCGGAGCGAGACAAGTCGAGCTGCTCAAGTGTGAAGCCTCTAGACGTATCCACGCGGTCCTCGGCGCGTCAGATCTCCTCCTTCTCATTGACGAGCCCCGTTCTTTCTCCGTCGGCGTCGTTACGTCATCTTGATCACATCAGGGATGGAGAGGGGGTGTGGGGAGAGTGGAGAAGAAGGGGAAAGGCCCCTGAACAATTCTGGCCTGGGTGAATTTCGTTCAGGGCCTTCCCCTATTTATACTAAGTGGGTATTTTCCATAAAAGGCCCCAAAACTTAAGTATATCTTCCAACGTCCAAAAAACCATTTGCGTGTGACCCTCTAGGCCCATGTATCAGTATAGTTAACGACTCCAGCGGCCCAATAACCTTTATTGGCCTTCCAAATTAATTAACTATATCATCATATAGATTAATTAATGCCGCATCGATTTAACCCAATCGATAGGTCGAGACTCCGACACGTGGGGTGCCAAGCTACACCTCGTGTACTAGAAGATACAAAGGAGTGTGTATCGACTCACTCATGGAACCTGTTCATCATCGGTTACCATGTATGTATAATCCCTCATCTACTTGACGCTCCTTGGATGACTTAGGGTATGGTCAGCTGTCAAACCCTAATCGGTCATTCGAGTTAGTACTGATGCATTCAAAAATCATCGGAGAACTCTTCTCCGATATTTCACTGCCTTGGCCAAGGACTTCGTTGCATCGTCTTCCTTGAGCTGTCACCTCTTATACCGAGGGTGGACGATCCCATATTGACCACTCAATCATGTTCATGTACTTCTTGATGCACCCGAACTAAGACCGTTTAGAATCTCATGATTAGAGACTCGTTGGTCATAGCCAAAGTACAACCGTCCGTCCACAAGACGTCTTTGGTGTCTCAGGTCTAAGGACCACTTACACAACCATGACGTGAATCAACCTGATTAACAGTTCGGTATAATACCATTCAAGGATTCGTACGGATCAATTCAGCGAACTCTTTCCACTAAAGAGCACCCACTATCTATCCTTAGTGTCGCCACACTAATGGCTACGGGACCGGCCATACTCATCATATGAGTGAGGCTAGATAGTGCTATTCTATCCGGATACTTCGATGTTCTTCTCACGTATCCTTTGAATAGGAATGTTTAGAACACATGCTTAAAGACTAGTGATCTCCGTATTACGATCTCATCATAATTCACTAAGTCTGATCATGTATTCATGGACTTCATTATACGCATCACACGTGCACTATAATGAATATGTTCTATTAATGAACATGGAATGAGATGTGGAATGTGTGATTGGCTTGACGGCCACATATATTTCCATCAGCTACAAGGGGGTTGACTTACATGTACTTTAAAAGTTTATGTCTAAATTGTCGACAAAGGTATCATGTAATAATAAGTGATTGATATTTCTAATACTTCACTCTCTCTCTCTCTCTCTCTCTGTGTTTTAAAGGATGATAAAAAAACTCAAGCCAAAATTTATGGACATTGTTAAGGGACTAACAATGATTTAATTGGGTTGTATTTGATAACGTCAAATTAGATCATTAAAATAATAGTTTTATACTTAATATAATTGGGTTGTACTTAATTTTTACCTTATATTTTTAGATTTGTACTAGCATTATTCACCATTTAAGGATAAAATGAGAAATTTCTAATAAATTTTCCTAAGATCTATTTTTATATATTTTATTACTTTTTGAGACTAACCACACTTGACTCTTTAGAGTCTAGTGGATTTCTCACATCTTCTTGGATTTTTATTGATAGACAGGACTTAGGTAAATATAATGGTGAATTTGAAATACAAATAGGAGGGAATTAGAAATCAAATGGATAGTGAAAGGAGGCCCAATACACAAGAAGCCCATTCTAGAAGTCCATTCAAACCTCCTTAAAGACTGGGTCAACTAAAGGCAAGAATTGTGGAATTAACCCATAATTTGAATTTGAATGGTCTATTTTGGAATCTAAGAAGGTGGGAAGGTGGGTCCAGGGTGGAAATCATGAAATATTAGTCCTCCAATCCTTTGGAATTAAATCCAATGGCTGGGAGAGTTAGGTCACTTCTAAGTATTATCTTCTCCCCTCTTTGTGTATCTCATCTCGTATTTCTGCGTCCAACTTGTTGTTGGAGGCCTAGTGCATCGGATTATTTGATCCATTATTGTTATACAAGAGTGTGGGAGAGAGTTCAAGGGTGATCAAGATTCTTGGAGAAAGAGCACCACTTGGCCCTCGGAGGATGTGACAACAAGGTTCGTGTGATCTCCTGAAGTTTTGATTTAAGTCTTCTCACCATTTTGTCTAGATAAATATTTCAAAGGATATCCTAGACTTCAAGCTCCCCAACACATCAAACGGCACTAAATAATTCCTCCTGTAGCAAAAGTTACAGAGAGATTCATCTACTAATTTCTGCAGCAATTTCATCGCGAGAGATGCGGCCTAAGGTTCTATTTATCTTTAAAGGTTTTCTTGTCCTAGAAAAAATCATAAAAATATTAGAATTTATAATAAAAAACATAATACTTATTTTATTTATTTAAAATAGTTTTAACAAGTTTTTGATCATTTAGTTGATTTTCTCTTTACAAATTAGTTAAAAATCCAAAAATATATAAAATCACCAAAGAAAGTTATTTCAAAATATATTTGAATGGCAATTTAGTCTCTCATTGCCTGCTCTTTGAGGATTCGACCCTTACTTACCCTATTCTAAGTAAGGAAAATTTTATAAATATTGTTGCATATATCAGAGCCTTAAACGACTTATTTAACCTGAATTCTGGTTTATCAATATGCAAATACCTAGATATGTAATTGCATAAAAATACCTACATATTTAAATATATAAATATGTAAATCTATGATTATATAAATATGCAAAGTATGACTATGCAAATACATATATTCAAATATAAATATATTAAAATGTTCTTAAACTCAAATTTGCCTTTGATTCTATAGTGAATCCATGGCAAAAATGGAATCAATACGTAGTACAATTTTTTATTTAGTTCTTCTTATAGGTTCTACCGAACCAAACCCGAACTCTGACCGAAACCAAGATCGTACCGACGTGTATGTATAGGTAGGGTTGGACTTTTAGGACAGAGGACTGGTTTGGTCGTACCGAACTGGGACCGTAGGTCCTCCATTTGAAGGTGAACCAGTTTGTTAAACATGTTTAGGTCCAAGGGTCAGACTAGACCAGAGCCAAAACTACATTATTTAATATTTTTTCTTAAAATCTAAAAAATATCAAAGCCAACTTGACGGAGAGGTTTCTATTCAGCTCAGCGTAGACGTCATATATTTGACCATTTGTGGGCACCCACTTGATGTAGAGGATATTTAACATAAATTTGACATTGACTAGTCAACCAGACCAAACCGGGACCGAGCAAGAAGGCACCAAAACTGGACCACAGTGTAGGTAAGGTTTAGGTCTTTGCTAAAAACCCAGATCGGACCGGGGCTGTGAAACCCTAGGTATAGGTATAGTGTATAGGTATTGGCCAAAAACCAATACCAAGACCGAAACCGACCTTCCCTAATTGGGACAAGGCAGGCCCAATAGACAGGTCAAGTGGGCTGGAGAAGAAACTATGGCCCAAAGTCCAATAGAGTGTTACTGTTCTTACGTCTATATTGCGACTATAGATCACTGACGCGGACAAGATGATTTTTTCATCCCAGACAAAAAAATCATCGCGTCCGGGGACCAACGAAAATTCATCCGGGGACCACCGAATGGGAGGATTTTCTTCCCGTGGAACAAAAAAACCCTGTCCGGAGGTCTCAGACAATGGACGGACGGATGTGGACGAAAAACCGCCGGAGTCACATCCGATGGTTGAGATCTCGCCACGTGGCCTCGCTATGACAATTTGCATCAACCTCCCAGTACTTTTCGCGCATGCAAACTGATGCCGCTCAGAATTAATTGTACATATGTCCATTTGCATTCTCTCCTCCATGTTTCCCTAAAAACTTAGAAAAATCTATATTAATATATTATACATATAAATGGGTTTTTTTCGGGCGGGACGAATTTTGGGATGAAAATTCGTTCCAGGAGGACTGGACGGGACGAAAAACGGTCCCGTCCTTCGTCCCTGATATTACGTCAGACGTCAAACGGGACGAAATTCGTCCCATCTCGTCCCGTCCATCGTCCACGTCCGGGACGATCCGGAACTATAATTGCAACTTTGTTAGACGGAAGAGTCAGTGAGAAAAGAACTGAAGATCGTCGAAAGTGCTTCGCCGATCTGCAGTGGAGGGGCGGCGAAATTGATTCACCGGAGTTTCTTGGAGCATGATTTCTGTGGTAATTGATTGCTTAGATTCTGCGTTTGACGGAAATCTGTGGGGAATTTTTCTTTTCCTATATTGTTTGAACTCGTGTGATTTCCGCAGAGCGAGTCGGGATCGTCGGCGCAGAGCCCTAGATCCCCTTCGGCGAAGCCCTTTATCTACATCTCCGTCACCGAGCCTGTCAAACTGGGGAATGGGGTTCAGGCCTATATTTCTTATCGCGTCGTCACCAAGGTTCCTTTCTCTGATCTCCGAATTTTTCCAACTTTTAATCGCTCGCATCCATTTTAGTTTTCACCAGTGGGAACTTCCCGGTTCATAGTTTCAGATCAATTTCATCAGATATTCGATAGAAACTGTCACACTCGCCATGCATCATGCATTCATCAAGCTCATTGAATTCTGAATTCTTGTAATATTATTCTTCAGGTCCGCTTTTCGGGACCCTGATTACGAAGTTATAAGTGTTTACTCACTCTAATTTCCCTTTGCAGGAAATTTATTACATAAAGTTAAAATTTCAGTTTTACGACGTATTCTTTTCTCATTGATAAGTTCTTTGTGATTGAAAAAGCGATCTTTTCGCTTCAACGCAGACAAATTTACCAGAGTACCAAGGACCGGAGAAGATAGTAATACGTCGTTTTAGCGATTTTGTATGGTTGAGGGATCGCCTTTGTGAGAAGTACAAGGGATTTTTCATCCCTCCTCTTCCCGAGAAGAGCGCCGTTGGTATCTTTTTAACTTTTTATTTCCTTTCAGAAATAAAGCTCTTTTTTGTTTTTTCCTCCTGATAAATCACAACGAATAGTGGGGCTAAGAGTTCATTTCGTAGTGATGGCTGAACTTTATGAAATTTCCAGAGAAGTTCAGATTTAGCGCAGAGTTTATCGAATTAAGGCGCCAGGCACTGGATATATTCATCAATCGAGTAGCTTCGCATCCAGAACTGCTGAAAAGTGAAGATCTTCGAACATTTCTACAGGAAGACGAAGAGGCAAGTTCCAACTTGGTTTCCAACCTTCTTTTTCTGCGAAATTTCATTATTAATGCTACTTCTCTGTGCATTAACTAACTTAATGTGATATAATTGTAGCATTAATCTTGAGGGAATTGCATAAATACACTGCTGAATCAGGGAATTGCATGTTTAAATGAGCTAGCATGGATTGGATGGCAATTTCGTGTCATTAAAAATTTTCTAAACACAATCCATCTGTCTTTTTCTATAAACATAACCATAGTTAGTCAACATTTACCTCTCTAATGTTTCACATTGTCTTCAGGTCATGGAGAGAACGCGGTCTCATGAAACCGGATTATTCAAGAAAAAGCCTTTAGAGTTGATGCAGATTATCAAGGTAACGTGGCAAAGTCAAATTCACATTGTAGTAAACGTTGACCAAAGACATGATGAGATCATGTACGATCAACCCTAGGATGTTCAGTCAAAGGTGAGCGATGTCGTCCTAGGTAAAGAGAAGCCTGTTGAAGAGACCACCCCGGAATATGAAAAGCTCCGGCAATATGTATTCCAACTAGAAGAACACCTCGCAGAAGCTCAGAAGCAAGCTTTCCGACTTGTAAAGAGGCATAAAGGTAGTGAATAATAGTTAATTTTTTTAAAATTGGTACAAAATTTGCGGAAATGGTTTATTTACCTGATTATTGAGCAGAATTGGGACAGTCATTGTCTGATTTTGGAAAGGCGATGAAGCTGCTGGGGGCTTGTGAGAGAGTTTCTCTGGGGAAGGCATTTTCAGAACTGGGGTCTAAGTCTGAGCTGCTGTCCCTTAAATTTCAGAAAGAGGTGAAGAAGTTGAAATTAATTTTCTCTTTCATTCTCTTCAGAAAAAATATTTTTCCCTTTTTTGGGTTACTTTCTTTGAAAAATCCCTTGATCTTCAATGTAGTCTCATAATCTCTTAATGAACTTTGAGGAGCCCTTGAAGGATTATGTCCGAGCCGTGCAATCGATCAAGGTTGGTTCTTCAATCAACCAATCATTCAACAAATTAAATGGTATTGTTCTTACCGACTTTTGTATGACAGGCTACAATGGCTGATAGAGCCAATGCCTTCAGACAGCAATGCGAGTTAGCGGAGGCAACGAGGCTAAAAGAGATCAATCTGTATGAAATAAAAATTAAGACTTAAAATAAGATTTCTTTGGTCCTAGTCATCGTTTCTCTTTCAATGAAGAGGAAGTTCTTAATTAACTCCAATGAATGTAACTGTACTTTTGGCAGGGATAAGTTGATCTTAGTGCGATCTGACAAAGTTGCCGAAGCGGAGATTGAATATAGAGAGGTATGTCCTCTCTCTCTCTCTCACACACACACGCTCGTGCGCGCACAAAAACTATCTATCACCATCTGCGGAATCTCTTCCTCTCACACATTCCCTCGATATCTCCATACGTATTATTTTTATGTCTCTCTCATGCCATCTATATGTTTCACCATTTCTATCTCTCCCTCTGTCTCACTCTCAACAACTATCACTATCCCCATATCTCATCTATTTGTATCTGCTTCGCATCATCCCTATCTGAGTCCATCTCTCTTTTCTCACTGTCTATCTGGGTCCATCACAATCCATCATCTTTTTTGCATCTCTTCTACCATCTGCATCTTCCTTCTGCCATCCTCTCAATCACTATCACAATAGCCATCTCTATCACTATCCCATATCTAGATATCTATATCTACATCTAGATCTATCTCTCTCCAGTTTCATCCATCTGCTTGCTCATGTTCTCTCACTCAGTCTCTCTGGTATATCCATCCATAATTTTTATGTCTCTATCCTGTTATCTCTATCTCCTGTTTCATTCTTGACATCTGGGTCTATCTCTCTCTCTCTCTCTTCATCGGGTTACAGCTGAAGGCAGCGAGCGAGGAGGCGAGGATGAGGTTGGAGACAATGGCGAAAGTGATGGGCGAGGAGATGGCACGGTTTCAGGAGCAGAAGACAGCCGATTTGGGCCGGGCCTTCCATCTCTTTGCTTTGGGCCAGGCCGACCTCGCCAGGGACCTGGCCCACTCCTGGCGGACCCTCCTTCCCCGCCTCCCCTAACTGTCTAGCTCCCTCCCTTTTTCCCCTCTCTTTCAATTTTCTTTTTCCTTCCCTTTTTTCCAGCTTCACTACCTTCCTAAACCCCCCCATGGCTCATATATTATTACAAATTTACAATACCACTGCAATTTAGAGCTCCATGAATGAGACCAGTGAGTGTGTGTGTGAGGGAATGAGGGGAGAGAGTGTGTGAAAGATGGGGGGAAGGAAAGGAGGGAGGGGGGAGAGAGAGAGAGGGGGTGAAAGAGTGAGCAAGGGAGGGAGGAGAGAGAGAGGGAGAGAAGGAGGGAGGGAGGGAGGGAGAGAGAGAAGGAGAGAGAGAGAGAGAGAGAGAGAGAGAGAGAGAGAGAGAGAGAGAGAGAGAGAGAGAGAGATGATAACAGAACCAGCCTGGAATTAATCACACAAATGCTCTGACAAGGGTGTGTGTAATGCATGGGGTGGAGGCACCACTGGCTGCACAAAGAGCAATTTGAGAATCACCACACAAGCAACAGCTGGGCAATTGCACCTCTAGACCATCCCTAGTTGGGCGTGATAGTTCACATTGAGGCCCATCCATGGGATAAGACAAAAGTTGGAGCGGATGGGTCACTTCCCCTTAGAATATTATACTATTCTGGAGAATATTTCTGTGTTTTTCCTTAATTTTTATTATGTCCCAGCCAGTCCCAGATCCCACATTCTTGGATGCCTTGATCCTGACTACTTTTGCAATTTACCAAAAGTCAATGATGAGGTGTCAGGCTAATATTCAATAAGTTTTGAAGATTGTTAGATTTTTGGCTTGACTTGTTAGAGGAACGATAGATGACCCTACTGGATGGACTGGACGGAATGAAGGGCATCCTTTCAGCCATCCATTCAAGGCATTTACTTTCCTCCCAACCATCATCTGACCATCATTGTCATCGTCACCGTTCTGTCATTCGTCGATGAAAAAAAACTTAATGGATGAAAAAGTGGATGAAATAAAGAGAGTGAGAGAAAATGGTGAGAGGGAGGGAGATAGAGAGAGACAGAAACCACCCACGACTATCATGGTCTTCATCCCCGTCAACAACAATTGCCCTCCTTATTGTCCATGTTAACAACATTTTTTGTGGTCGGTATTCTCGTTAAGGATAGTTGGCCACATTGTCCACAACAACAATGATTATCATGGTTATCATGATCAGCATTCCCATCGGCAACATTTATCATTCCCTTCATCCCTGTTGATAACAAGTCATGGTCATCTCCCTTGACAATGGCAGTTGTCCTCTGCGTGGATGATGATTGTTGTGGTGCTCATCCCCATCCACAAGACTCATTGCTTCGTTGACAATGTCTATTTTGATCTTCATGGCTGTTGTCCCTTTCGATGAAGGTCAGTGCCCTCGACAATGTCGACTGATGTCCCTGCCCACAATGATCTTTGTCCCCATTGATGTCGTACACCATCTGTGTTGTCAATGACTGAAATGGTTGTCATTCAGTTGTCCATGTTGACGATAGTCATCATGGTCATTGTGGTCATCATGGTTGTTATCCCCACCAACAATAGTTCTCATTCCCATCATCCATGTTGACAACAACCATCATGGTCATCTTACCTATTTGCTATGGTCGTCATCCCCATCTATGATAATTATAGTGGTGATCATCCATACCAACAATAGTCATCATGGTCATCTTCCCTATCGACTATTGTCGTGTTTGACAACAATCATCACATTCATTATCCCCCTCTATAAAAAAATCATCATCCTTATCAATGAGAGTCACTGTTTTTGTCAAGGATTAACATCAGCCTCATCAAAAACATTATTTATCCCTGTCAAGAATGTTCATCATTCTCATCGATGAATATTATCATTTTCACCAATGAGAATCTTCCACCTTGATGACAGTCATAATGGTCATCAAGGACAGTCATCATCTGGGATGATGACACTTCTGTTAATGTTTTACTAGTCACTGATGCTTTCATCATTGTGTGTTGTAATAATAGTCACTGTTGTTGTACGACTATTGATAGTAGAATTCACAAGTTTATATGCGAGCACATTAAATATTTCATAGAATATATATTTGACAACTTTATTATTCCAATTTAATTTGGTGTTCATTTTTTATTGAAGAAATTGCCTTGATCCTAGCAGAATAAAATGATCTATAGTAAATACTCATGTGCTTACTTTGCCATCTTGTTCTCAAAACCATCCATCCACTCACATACATTCATCTACTTACACCCATTCACATCCATCCATACATGTCATCCATCCATTTACTTGTCATCATCATACCAACCATGCTCGATTACATAAATTAATGACCACATACATATTTATTCTTATCATCATTCTCATAATTTTATTCTTATTTTATAAATATCTATTTTTTGTGCTCAAAGTACCACCTAAAAATGTATTTAATCCCCAATATTTTCTCCTTGCGGAGATAACCCTTCCTCATTACGAACTAGTCAAATTATTTTTATGATTCAAAGTTCATAATTTTGATTGATTTACATAAATAACAATGTTAATCAAACACCCCCAAATTTGAGTTCAACAATAACCTAGTCGTGGGCCTGCCATTGACCACATGTAAGCTCCACATGCTGAACGACCCCATCACCAATGCTCTAAATGATGATTGTTGATAGATTTTTTCATTTTATTTTAATTTTATAAATATACTATCATAAATATTTTTAAATACTCAAAATATCAAAACTCCTTTAGTATCACAAATGTCACAGAGTTTTAATGACATATATACAACAAAAAATATCATTTATAAATTATTTACTTATATTTTCAATTTTTTGGTAAAAAATTTAGCTACTACTAGTGGTATTTGTGGCCTCAATTTACTTGGTTTTGAATCAATTATGTAATGGATGATTGAATTAAAGAAAGATCAATTTAACCTAATAGATTAGTTAAGTCACCAGGTCTTAGTGTGCAAAGCTACACCTGGTACCCTAGAAGATACAAAGTATGTATAATCCCTCATCCATTTAATTGCCCTTGGACAATACGGGGCATGTTCAACTATCAAATCACAATTGATCTTCCTACTTATTGTCAATGCACTTGGGAAATCATTGGATAACTACTCTGATACTATGCTACATTAGCCAAAAATTTCATCACAGTATAGTCTTGAGCTATATCCTCCTATACCAAGGGTGAACAATCCCATCTTGACCACAAACCTTCATGGGAGTTTTTGTGCAATCGAGTTGAGGTAGTTTGGAATTAGTGAATTTTAACATTAACTTATATCTTTCAATTTTTTTTATCTTAATAATTAAATCTAATTCAATGAATGACAATGAAAAATAATTATAAGAAGAAGGAAGAATAATTATCATAATTAATCTATTTTATCTAAAATTTATAAAATAATTTGGTAATTTTATAGAATTATTTAGAGATACATTTTAATTGATTAGTTAGATACCTGATTCCATGCTTCGGTAGTGCCAGGTGACAACTGATAGTGGTGGCCTAAGTGGAATGAGGGATAAACACAATTATTAGATAGTTTTTCGACGACCATATTTACAGATTTATTGCATTAAACGAATTATATATGTGTTATCATGCCTCAAATGATTAAAACTATTTTTAGAACGATGTTTTAAATTTTATGGATTTCTAGGCATTTTAAAGGATATTTTGTGACATAATATTCTAAAAGAATTTTTTTTTAGTCAGCTAATAAAATTTATGAATTATATGACATGAAATTTATGAAATATTATTTTTCTAAGATAAAAAAATATAACTGTTATATTTTTCTAACCTTAATTTGATTTTTTGAATGGTGAAGGGGTTATTATCTTAATTGTGAGCGAAAGTATATGTCCATATTCATTTTTTTAATTGGAAACCAATCATCATTTTTGAATGAATAACACAGTTAATAGTTGCAAAAATATGTCATTATGGTGTCCTAAATTACGATGTCATAATGACCAATCATTACTGAATTGTTTTCTTTTTCTAATGCGCAATAGTACCATGGACGACTGAGAAAAGACACAACTTTAATTGCAATTTTGAATGCCTAGAAACGGCTGATTTAAGTATTGATTACTTTATTCCTTGAAAAGTCAAAAGTTTCAGCTCTACACACGACACACATGTGTAACATTAAAATAGGATGACAAAGAAATACATACTAATGTGGCACATGGAAACACATCACCACATCACATGTATTAAATTAGTCAGTCATTGTATGCTTTTTTACGTGTCATGAGGACATGTGACATCTTGCTACTTGGTCATGTAGTCTAAATGTGCGATGCGGTGTATGGTAATGTGTTACCATGTCACACAATTATTATTTAATTCCTTTTCTTATTTCTGTATTTTCTGGGGAAAAAACCATGATGTTCAATGAACCATAGAGTGAGGTTTCTTCTTATGTTGGAACTTGCTTCCTATGTTGGTAGGGTGATTGAAAGAGAGTGAGGTTTTGAATATCGATAAAGTGTTGATTAGTGTCTTGAGTGCTTGGAGAGGGGAAACTGGGATGATGTGAGGATGGTCTACATTATAAAACATAATAGTCTAGGGGGAGCATAAGGATCCAAGGTAAGTTCTCCTACCTTTCATTTTTATTGTTTCCATCATATTTATTGTGTTAGATCCACATTCTTCTTTCTTCAGATTTCATTTTTCTACTCATCACCTCTCACCTCATCATATGTGCTTCATCTCCTCATCTTATCCTCACTTAAATCATAAAACCTAATTTACAGGCTTCTTCATTTATTCCTCTTTATTTATCTTGTCACTCCATCCTCACTTATACACGACTTCATCCATCGTGCTCCTCCATTTCACTATCTCTTGTTTTATATATATTTCCTCTCATCCCTATTGGATCACCTTTCTAAGATTACTAAATCCCTAATCATCCTTCCCTATGGAGATAACCTGTTTGCATAAGTAGCTGGATTTATAACGTGTGTATCAAATTTTATAATTTTATCGATTAAACTTAAAAACATGAACATGATATATTAGCACCAATTTTGAGTTTATCAGTGAGTCGATGAATTTCACCACCTTGGGGTACAATGGAGATGGTTGGGGATACACGTTGATGAGTGATGATGCAGGGTGAGTGATGCAGATTTTATAGTCCCTGGTGGAGATAATGATAGAGGTGTAGACATGCCTATGAGCAGTGAAGTTGCAGGTGGTGTACGTGAGGGTGAAAATCAAGGTTATCAACAATGTGCCCAACGGGCAGAGTGGTGCTTTCTTTATGATTCTTGATATGAATGTCACTCTGTCAATCCTTCACTCTTGGAATGCAAGAAAAAATATAAATGATTTTGGATGAGAAAATCACTCTGCTATGCCTAATTAGCAATAAAATCCTAGGGTGACTTTTTACAAGGATGTCCCCCTCTATTTTATAGATCCAAGAGGGTCGATGAATCGAGGAGATAAAGATGTAACTACCCTAAAAATGTTAAGTCAAAATTTTTTCTAGATCATTAGATATATTCTTTGAAGTTTGAGCAATCTCAGCCATCCATTCTTATCTCTACTTCTTAATCGTTGTGGAAAATTGTACACCATGATTTAAAAAATATTAAAATATATTTTCAAATATTAAAATTGATCCTTAGTTAATTATTCTATATGTCGATATAGTTAATTAATAAGGTTGGCCAATTAGTTTTACTTGGGCCACTAAAGTTATTAACTAGAATGATACAGGGGCCTAGAGGGTTACACACAAAAGATCATAGGGGCATTGGTGAATATATTTTACTTCATGGGGTTTTTGAGAAAAACTTAAGTAAAAAAAATAGGGGAAGGGTGCCCCCTTTCTCCACTTTGATCTCTTCTTCTCAACTAAAGAGAGAGTCATCATGGTGAGAATATCTTCAAGATTTTCAAGCAGAGTTGAAGAAGAAAAAGTGGAGATCCAAGAGCAATGTAATAGCATGGATACTTATAGAGGCTGGTCTCGTGAATGACTTAATAAAAATCTCAGAGAGTGCAAGTCAAGGGTGGGAAAAGTTCGCCATAAGGTACATGTGATGTATGATTTTAAAGATCGAATCTGGATTGATTAATCACTTCTGCTTTATAGAAAAAACCTGTTGTCTATGATTGAACCGAGGCACCAGAACCCAACACCAACATAGCCCCAAGAAGGCAGATGGTTGAGAAGAGGATACATCCAATTTGAAAAATGAAAGTTGCTCTATGTAGGGCCATTCTTCAAATGCCAAAATTGCAGATCTCACGACATGGTCTTTGCTATTGTGGGGTCATACACAATGTACCAGCACATACGCATCAATGAAATAGTTTGTTAAAAAAACTTAAGGATGGTGAATCCATTAATATTAGATATGATAAAGAGTACCATATTTGAAAAATGACAACCTAAGGCTGTAAAATACAGTGAGTTGAATGTCAAAAATGATTGTAATTATGATTTAATTTTTGCCTTTCATAATTCTCTTTACCACCACACTAACTTGGTGGAAGAATTCTCATGAATTATATGGCCGATGCACACCAACCTGCTGTCAACCTGCACATCACTCACACCTACCATCATGCTAAGTCCCCTCACACATACCATCCCACTATTTTGTGTATGCCTAAAATGCACATAAGTTCTCCACACAATTTCCATTAACCAACAGATCCAATTTTCACTTGTGCCACATGGATGCACACACATCGATTGGTAGTCCACCATTGTGCTCCCCACATTGTCACAACAAAAATTCATTATGATATCTTCTATCCTAAGTTTTTACTTGATAAACTCAAATTTAGGGTTCCAATGTTGTCATTGTTGATTTTAGTTTAATCAATAAATGTTGAAAACCAAGACTCACTTAATTATATGAGATAATGAATAAATAATTTTAAATATTAGGGATATTAGAGAATTTACTATCTCTAGATAATGATTCAGGTCGAATGAGAAGGGATACATATGTAGTAACACCATGGAGAAGGTAAGATGAGATGGTATGTATTAAGTACTTAACTAGGGTGTGATGATACATAAGATGACACGTGGATGATATGACATGGTTAAAATAAGTGGAAATGGAGATTAAGAGAGGCGAAGATGTAGGGGCAAGATGGTGGAAGTAGCAGATGAGTGAGGGGGTAGATGGAGGAAGATAATGGTTTAGGGTTAATGATTTAACATGAAACGTGATAATGACAATGTAGATGATACATGACCCATGTGATAGATGGTTATGGATGATGATTGATGGTGATAAAAAGGTGGTATTGATGTAGTTAATGTATGTGTTGGAGAAAAACCAATTTAAGGCAAGACACTAACCTTAAATCCCTATATTTTTCTGGGATCATAGAAATTTATTGATGCAAATCAGCCTCTCCTCTTCTCTGTTGACCTTATCCAAGCACTCAAGATACCAATAAAACTCTTGATGTACGTAAAAAACCTCTCTCTTTCAGTATGCCTCTTTAGGAGGAAGTAAGTTAAAATATGTTTTTACAAGGATTGGGGGCTTACTTTGAATATCCAACCATATGGATGAACTAAGCAGTGAAGTACAACCTCAAATGACAAAGTCCTAGATGACGACATCCTAGACAATGGGAGCCACAAATGAGAGAAAATAATCATAGTAAAATATGGTTAAATAAAGTTGAAAAATGAATTTTCTCATTATTAAATATGCAATAACACACATCCTTAATAGGTTAATATGACGATATTCCTTTATTTATTTGAGTGTTATCAACCCTAAATTGATAAAACATATTTAGATCAATGTTTTGAATTTTGTGAACTTTCAAAGTATTTTCATGAATGTGTTTGATATTAGATTGTGAAAGATAATTTTTTTTGAGACAAATGTGATTTTTCATATATTTTTTTGACATTGTATTCAAGAAGATATGATTTTTCTCAGTCAGAAAATATATTTATTTATATTATTGGCCCTATATTTAATTTATATAAAATTATTAATGAATTTTTTATTTTAAGTTTTTCTGGGTCACATATCACCATAAGATTTGTCGAACAGAGACCAATAATTTAATATTGTTAATGATTGGGATCAACAAATCATTAAAACATGCCATTATGGCATCATGATTAGTGATGCCATAATGCGGAATCATTACTGACATCTTTTGTTATTTTTTAACTAGAAGGTGACATATGCCAATAAAAAAAATGGCCGGTTTAAAATGCAATAAATGTGTGACTCTAATAACAAGAAAAAAGTAAAATTTAAAATATTTGCCACCTTCAATGAGTAGAAAAGTCAAATACTTCGAGCAACACATGTGTCACACACATGTGACATCATCCTTGGATAAAATGGGGAGCTGCTGATGCGGCACGTAGGTACACATTACCACATCATGCATAACTATTATACCTTTTATTTTTTTATTTATTCTTGGCGCGCAACCTGGCCGCCAGCGATTGCCCCCGCCAGCGATTGACACCGTATGACGAGGCATGGAAAAACACATCGCCATGCCTGCACTCTCATATTAATCTTTTTACTCGTCTTTTCTGTCTGTTATGTGCATTGACACGTGGCACAATGTGAGCAGAATGACATGCTAAAATCCCAGCAAATCATTGAGGAGTCTTTGTAAAATTTAAAGAATAAACCCTAAACGACATGACGATGGTAAGAAGGATAAGGAGATAGAAATCTTTGAATTACATCAACAACTAGGAATTGTCCAACTTTTGGGCTTGATATCTGCCATTCCATAACGCAAATCGAAGTAAAATTTTGAGGGCAACTTCATATTTCTGAGTTCTATCCATCTGCATGATAAGATCTATAAATAGAGATCCCATTCTTTCTACGAAACATCTTTGAACTCACTTCCTCCTAGAGTGGCTGATTTAAAGAGAGTGATATAAGGTTACTATCTTGCGTTACATTGTTGATTCTTCACCTCCACTTAAATCCGTCATTATCATTTTATATCATCGCACATCCTCCACATTATCACGATCACATCCCTCGCTCTATTATCCATTCAGACCATGAAGCCTAGATCACTACCTTCTCCTCCCCTTCTCACTCATCTCCTACATCCACCGTCTTCCCCTTGAGTATTCATTTGTCACTTCTTACTTCTTATTTCCTTCTTCCATCTCGTCTTAATGCCTGTCATATTCTCACTAAACAATGAGTACCACACTTCTAGTCTCTCCATTTTCATTGCCTCACTATCTCCTATCATTTACATATTCATTTTTATCCTACCCTAAGGAGAAATGATTTATCTAGAGATCTTTACATCCCTAAGCTCCATTACTTGTACTCATCAACGATATAAAATTACCAAGTGAGTATCAGTTTGTAACTTTAAATGATTACACTAAAAAATCAATTACCTATTTTTTAACCCTAAATTTATGTTTATCACTATGATATCCACCAAAATGATCCTTTATCTTATTATCATATATTAATATCAAACTCATTTGCTAGTTCGTCTCATATTAGCTTACATGATTTTTTTGCACTAAAGCACAAACACTAAATTTCACACTAGTATTTATTTTGTAATATCCAGTAAAGGAGAAATGATTTGTGTAATAAACGTGGGAAAATTATGAATGTAAGGAATAAATATGCTTACATGAATGAGTTCAAATGCCAAATTGACTGCCAAATCTATGCATACAGTGTAGATTATAAATTTCTGGTGGTTCTACTGACACCATGCGCTCTCAGATGATTCTAGCATCATCTAGAGGATGAAATTACTATTATGCTACCATTAAAGGATAGGAGATCCTTCAGCCAAGCAATAGCATTTACTAAAGTTTGTTTGATTTTGTACTCAGCGTTGACCATTGATCATCAAAATTCCACGAATTACTTTCAAGATGAGATCTCATTAGCAATGAATTTCTACCGTACGTCTCAACTCAGCATTACCTATGGAATTGATAAATAACAGCCTGATAGCATTCACACACAACAAGATAATTGGAAAAATTTGGCAGCTAAAAATGTCACCCTCCACCTAGATCCACCTTAGAACCCTTTGGGTATTGAGGGTTTAGGCGATAGAATCTTTCATCAATCTGGGAAACTATAAAGATTCCGATGCACGATAAAAAAGAAGAAGAAAGATAGTATTGTCTGTCACCTACCGAGATAAAAAAATATGAAAAAAATGGACAACTAAAAAGAGAAGCAAACTTACTAGTTTCAGGCTTTTCCGATTCCAAAGAATTATGATATATACTTCATATATTAAAGAAAATTGATTGAAATTATATTTTTTCTTACCGTCAGAAGGAGGAGAGGAGCTCAAGCCTGCGGGCAAGGAAGAACTTGCAACGTCCCTTCCCGCTGGACTCAATCTCCTCCGCTTTCCTCTTCATCCCGGTGATCCCCAGGCCGGCGAGCTTCATCTGCCCTCTCCCGGAGCCCTCCTCCGACTTATCAGCCTCCCTGTAGAGAGGGCCAAGAGAGAGAAGACTCTCTAACAGCTGACGAGGAGGAGAGATAGATAGAACAAGCTAGAGGGCGCGTCGGAGAAAGATAGAGAGGAGAGAGAGATAACGTGAAGGAATGCGTAATGGAGGAAGACATAGATGAGAGATGGATAAAGATAGCAACCCAGAGAGAGAGAGAGATAGAGACCCAGAAAGAGTGAGAGATAACGAGCAGGAAGGTATGACGGAGAAAGATATAGAGAGATGGATAAAAATATCGATCAAGAGAGAGATATTGAGATAGAGACCCCGAAAGAGAGAAAGATAGAGATAGCGACCCGGAGTTAGAGATAGAGAGCCGAAGTGAGAGAATGATTGATACAGCCAGAGAGATAGAGATAGATAGATGGATAGAGACAGAGAGATACAGATAGAGATAGAGAGATAGATAGAGATATAGAGAGATAGATAGATAGATAGATAGAGAAAGAGATTATGAGAGAGATAGATAGATAGATAGATAGAGAAAGAGATTATGAGAGAGATAGATAGATAGATAGATAGAGAGAGAGAGATGGATAGATAGAGAGATAGAGAGAGAGATGGATAGATAGAGAGATAGAGAGAGAGATGGATAGATAGAGAGATAGAGAGAGAGAGAGATAGATAGAGAGATAGAGAGAGAGATGGATAGATAGAGATATAGAAAGATAGATAGAGAGAGAGATAGAGAGAGAGAGATAGATAGATAGAGAGAGAGAGAGAGAGAGAGAGAGAGAGAGAGAGAGAGAGAGAGAGAGAGAGAGAGAGAGAGAGAGAGAGAGAGAGAGAGAGAGAGAGAGAGAGAGAGAGAGAGAGAGAGAGAATCTCACCACACGACGTCGACCCCCTCCTTGAAGAACGGTGCGCAGGTTCCCCAGCTGAACCTGACCAGGCTCGGGAACCCGAACACCGGATGCTTGTGATGCTCCAACCACGCCTTGGTCTCCGGGTCTGGGAGAAGACGGTAAACAGTCAACGCCTAAAGTCAACATATTGACTTTGACCGGGACCCGTTAAGTGAGATCCGAATACCTCCCGGGTACCCCGACCCGAAGTTGCGGTGCATGCCATCCGCCGTCTCGTCGAGTTTCCAATCGCGAAGCGCGCGGTCTCTGGTGACCTTCGCCACAATGCTCGCGCCGCTGACGACGGGGAAAAGGCTGTCGGCCTTCTTCGCCACGACGAACT
This sequence comes from Wolffia australiana, assembly GCF_029677425.1. NCBI lineage: Eukaryota > Viridiplantae > Streptophyta > Magnoliopsida > Alismatales > Araceae > Wolffia > Wolffia australiana. Next base: position 447,940 of record NC_135841.1, on the reverse strand, counting down.
TGATGCCTTGGAATATCTCCGAGAGCTTTGTTCTGTACTTGTCCGCATCCCCAACCGTGTCCACGTAGACCTTGATTAAAAAGGGATTAGCAACTAAACGCGCGATTAAGCCAGCCAAAGAATAATCACCTCGGTTATGAGAAATCCCATGGCGAGGACCTTCTTGACGAGCCCGATGGCGGAGTTGTGGGAGATTTCGTTGAGGTTGACCTTTTCTCTGCATGGATTGTGAGTGCAGGGGTCAACGGTCGAATCGAGTTGACCAAATGATGGATAGGGAGGGGTTATGGGCGCTGAACTGACTTTTTCAGCATCTTTGCTGAAAGCTCTCTCGGGTCGATCACGTCAACCTCCCAGCCAATCGAGCGGTCCGTCTTCAAATTCTCAAAGAGTTCTTCCCTTTTCTCCTCTTTCAGAGTCTTTGAATCTGTCCGTAAAAGTTTACCATGATTGAGATTGCCCGTTAGTGCAGGCAGATGGGCAAAGAGAACAAATTAAATTATGATTAAATTGTAATTAAACAGTCATCGAGCGGTGCTCCATGCCTAGCAAACCTCGGATTATTGGATAGAAATTCACGATCAGTGCATGCCGTCGGACTCGTTAATTTTCTTATAACTCTTACTGTAGTCAAATAACAGTTATTCAAACCATATCTACCCTAAAAATTTTAACCCTAAGACATTGGCTGGGAAGAACCACCAACTCCTTGAGGTTTGATGATACAAATGAAATCGATAAAGACAACGTCGATGAAGCCGTGTGGGTGCACTATTACGTGGTAAAGATTGCAATTTTCCATGAATTTCCCATTTTTCACTCAACCACAGAATTGGGCTTATTTCTTTTTTTAAGGATTGACGAATCAAATGATATTCCTGCTCCAATTTCTGTCTCTTGCTCTCCCTCTGAGTCAAGCTTTTTGTTGCTATAATGTCAGTTCCTATTATTTTAATATCAAAAACATAGTTCGGATCTTAGATGTACAAATATAATAAGGTTGCTTCACCTTACTCATCGAAATAAAAGGAATGAAATTCTTGACGATAAAATACAGGACATAAAATGAATAACTAAATAAACCAAATTCTCACAGCTAAGTATGATGAAGAAAGACATATCTTTCAGATCCGAATGTTCCGCATTTACATCTGAATTAAAATCAGACAAGGTTCTGCAAGAACATCAGGCGTGATATCAAACTATTGAACAGAAATGTTTGCATTTGGGGTTACTCCTATTATGTGTCTACATTGAATAGTTCAAAAAAAAAAAATAATTATGTGTCTACATTGACTTTTAACACGCTTCAAAATATAAGTTCATTTATTTTCAGTCATGATCAGTAAACTCATCAATCCCTCGTCGGATGGAATCCTCGAGCTTCACAATCATCAACCGAACAGGTGCAATCAGGCGCTCAGCACAACATCCACGAATCAAATCCTCAATAATGAAACATCTCATTGACAATTTCTCGAATGAATGACGTTCATCGAAAACCGATATGCTAACGTAATACTACACAGGCTATCCTGGAATCATGGGAATGCTCTAGACTACACAGTTCGGCATGTTCAGAAGCCTAGAACTCGCCATATCAAGCAAAGCATCACGAGTTTCCATACCTGCAAAGTTCAGAGAGGCGAGGGTCTTCTCGAAGGACTTGGAGCAGAACATGCATCCATACACCATAGGACCTGATGAAGCCAACGATCAAGAAATCGCAAATGGAATTAAAAGCTGGAGAATAGCAAAGATCCAATGCTCAACCAAGAACAGGGCCTCGTCCGGCCTCGTCGATCCCCAAGATGCACGGCTGCGACGCCCAATCTGGCAGCGTTCCTCCCATTTCCATCACTCCCGCTCGAGATTGGGAAAGCAAGACTCTAACCAAATTCATAAATGGCCGACCGCTCCTCTTATCAAGTCTTTTTCCCGCCAAAATGAGATCTTCCGCTGCTTAACCGGATCCGCGGAACACCGCAACGCCGACGATTGCGTCGTCGTCACTGAAACTCGTCTTCATGGGCTAGGACGGATGACGGGTTGTTGTGGGCCAGTTTCTTAATGGGCTTTTCGAGGCATTGAAATTCGGAGAAAAGAACTCATCTGCACCGTCCGATTAGGACGGATCCAACGGTCATAAAACGCTGTCGAGATGGGAGAAGAGGCAGACGTGGGATAGAGGAGAGGATCTTGGAAAAGGGGGGAGGAGGGAGGCGGAAGTCGCCGGCGATCGGGGAAAATGCAGATCTTCGTGAAGACGCTGACCGGGAAGACGATCACACTCGAGGTGGAGGGCAGCGATACGATCGATAATGTGAAGGCGAAGATCCAGGACAAGGAAGGTAGGCCTTTCGTTGTTTTTTCCCCACTTTTTCTTCTGATTTCCATTGTATAATCTCATTTTTGCACTTTATTGGCGGATTTGTGTCGTTTTCATGTGCGCGGGAGAGTTGAATGGATGATTTTTGTTCTTGGAACTTGTCAGGGATTCCTCCTGACCAGCAGCGTCTTATTTTCGCCGGCAAGCAGCTCGAGGATGGCCGAACCCTCGCCGACTATAATATCCAAAAAGGTTCCTCATTCTGGTTCATATTGTAACGTTTCCGAGTTGATTTCTGATTGGATTAGTTTTTCTTCTTGTTTCAATCTTCAATTTTCTCTCATTCAAAAAAAAAAAATCTTCAATTTTCTCATGTATTGAGGGTTTCAATCGGCATTTCTTCGATGTTATTGTACAGTTAATGCTATTAAAGTTCTTCTTTTGAGAAAGATTTAAATTTCATTTATTTTAAATGCTAATTATCGCTTCGCCTTTGACAGAATCGACTTTGCATCTCGTTCTGAGGCTGAGAGGAGGCATGATATCCCGGAGGTGAGCATCCATCTTTTCTCCCCTAACGACATCCACGTTCAATCTATCGAGTTTTTGACGTTCGAAGAAACCATTCATTAAACTACTTTTTAAATTCAATCTCACGTGAACTCATCAATGTGGAATCTCGGGGTTCACGACAAAGCGCAGAAAGTGAGCTACCTGTTTTGATTTTTTTTTATCTCGTCTCTTGTTGAAATTATCATCTCAATAGATTTTCAATCTTTTCTTAAAATTATAATGCTTCTTTAGTTGTCTGGGTCTTGCAAGCATTTGGAGACGGGTGAAACCAGATGTCAGATATATTTATTTTCCGAGTTAGCAATTTGGTGAAACATTACCTAAGTACAAAATCTCCTTTCCTAGGTTTGGTTCGCAGTTGAAGAACTCTATCTGCAGCAACCAGGTACTTATAACGCATATTATTCTACTGCTGTTCACATCGGTTTGATTTGTACTCTGCCTTTCTATCATACAGTAAGCTAGAAACCTATAATTTTTTGTATTTTATTTTAGAAGGGCAGAGTTTTCCATTTAAATTTATGCTACTGCACGAATATTTATGCTATTTTATGGTTAGTAATAATAACCATTAATCTTGTTTATCTTATTTCACAAATCTCAATTTAAGGAAGTGCATTCGTTCACAACATAATTTTTTAATGAGTTTTGTCAATTTCGTGAGAATTATGTGTATCTTTTGATTTATTTACTATCAATGGCGCTTCTAGGTCCATCTTTCTATGAAGCAGAAAGAGAGAACTCTCCATATTAACTCCATATTCTTTTTAGGAGCTGAGTGTTTCTATTTAACCTTGTACTTACGTTGATTATCTATTTATTTTATTATTTATTTCTGTATATCTGATACGCCTCAACCAGTCAAATCTGAGTATCTCGGGAATGATCGCTCACGGAGTGGTGATATCTGTTTGCTCCTCCAAGAACGCGATAGATCCAATATTATCAGTTTATCATAAATCTTGTTTATCTTATTTCACAAATCTCAATTTAAGGAAGTGCATTCGTTCGCAACATAATTTTTTAATGAAGTTTGTCAATTTCGTGAGAATTGTGTATATCTTTCGATTTATTTACTGACAATGGTGATTCGAGGTCCATCTTTCTATGAAGCAGAAAGAGAGAACTCTCCAAATTATCTCCATATTCTTGTTAGGGGCTGTGTGTTTCTATTCAAACTTGTACTTACGTTGATTATCTATTTATTCTATTATTTATTTTTGTATATCTGATAAGCCTCAACCAGTCAAATCTGAGTATCTGGGGAACGATTGCTCACCGAGTGGCGATATCTGTTTGCTCCTCCAAGAACACGCTAGATCCAATACTATCTGTAGGTAGGCGTCTCTTCCCCATCACGAGCCATCCACCGACATCCATGCCAAAACAACCACCATACCTGGACTCCCTTTCTCAAGAAAGACAACTTCCTATTCGATAATCTTCTCACCTTCCCTGCTCCCTTCCATAGTGGGAATTTAGTTTGGCCTTTCTGTTATTGTAATGTGCTTCCACATGTAGCTGTTCGTTTTCCCCCTTTTGATATTCTACTTTTCTGCCTTTTCCTTTGAAATGTGCTAATTGGTATCACAACTTGTAACCCTCTCGAAGTTTATTGCACAAAAAATTATTTTTGAGAAGTGCAATCTTTCACAAATGATTACTTTTCATGATCAGTTATGTTGTGTTCGATTGCAATGTGAGAATTGTGATCAGTCATAGTACATTATATATTTGGTTATGTCGATGGTCATGGCCAATTGCTCTAAATTTTATTGATATGACTTTTCGTTCTTTCGTAACTCCAGCTTCGTTCCAGTCAAGCCGTTCTTCAGCATGAGCACGTATCACAAGTCCGTTCCTATGCTAAGGATTCTGCCCCGGGCAGCCAGCCTCCTCTGAAGGGAGACGGTAAGTTGGTGTTGCTCACGTGCTTTTTGTCTCCTTATTACATCTAACGGATGCCTGTTGAAACCATATATCCTCTAATTTGACAACATGTTTTATTCTTCTGATTAATTTCGCTCTCTGACAAGTTCTTCGGGGATACTGGTATTATTTTTCCTTCTGGCCGATGATCATCCGTCATTAATGTTCCTAAAAACTCGTGCAAAGTAGTCAACAAAATAGCTCGACTCTTTGTGTCTGTAATTCTTTTTGTGCATTAACATCCCTTTAAGTCCAGGAATTTTATAATGAGTTATAAAGATTCATTCAGAATTGACCAATGACTTGGTATTTTAGTTTTTCTCAATGCTTTTTTAAAAAATATTTCTTAACATCTTGTGGCGTTATGCATCTGATTCGCTTCCTATTCTTGAAGAGATGCTGAAGAACATTTTTCTGGAAGTTAAGAACAAATTCGAAGTGGCTCTTGGAATTCTGAGAAAGGAAAAGATTACAATCGACCCGGATGATCCTGCTGCCGTAACTCAGTATGCGAAGGTCATGAAGACGGTGAGGGAGAAGTAAGTTCCCTCTATTCTTATTTAACAGGAGTTATTGGTCAATCGCTCGACACTTTAACTTTGCTGCTAGCAATACCTTGATACCCTCGTAATAATTTTGGTGACCCATTTGTAACTTTTCATGTCAAGTTTTTACTATAAATTAATTTATTATTCTTGGGTTAGAAGCTAATAATATTATAATGGTAAAGGAAAAAAATGCTCGTCTGTACATACTTGGGAATTCAACGTTCAATGCTTTACCATGCTATTCCTGGCCACTTCCGAGTTAATTATTCCGTGTAGCTCTAAGAAATTTTATTTTCTCGTGGAGGATAAATGCTACAATAGAAAATAATAAATTTTATTTCCCGGAGCCGAATATGATGATTTCAACTCCTACCAAAGATATCGCTTATATATTATCGTGGTGTTTATGTTATGCAGGGCGGGACTATTCTCGGAATCCGAGAGGATTAAGTACACGATCGAAGAACGAACTCGAGACATTGAGGATGCACGCACCTACTTGCTGACGCTGAAAGAGATTAGAGTGAAGTACAAGCTTCTTTGCATGCATCAATTTTAATTATCTTAAATTTCACGGGTGTACTTACCCTGCTCCTGCTCTCTTAATATTTTTTTTCTATATAACTCATAGTCTCCGTAACCATCCGAAAAAGTTATAATTATGTTCTTCCTTCATACGGGGTATAATTTAAGAGTCAAAGTTATAATTTTGTAGATTTGGGTTCCATTGGTTTGATCGTAGATGACAATTTTGATTTGAGGAAGGAGATAGTTTCTCTTTTAATTTGATCATATTCATTTTGTAGGCGAGGGCTTACGGATGATCTCGGGGCGGAGACTTTGATGATGGAAGCCTTGGAGAGAGTGGAGAAGGAAATCAAGAAGCCACTTCTGAGGTCCGACAAGAAGGGAATGGCTCTTCTCTCTACCGAATTCGATAAGATTAACAAAAAGTAAGTTCAAGTTAACATGTGCCTCTTTTTTCATGCATTAGATATTTCATGCAATCATGGTCGATGTACTCATGTATGGCAATGGAAAAATAAACGATAACAGGCTGGGGATATCCAAGGCGAAGCTGCCGAAGTACGAGGAAGAACTGGAGCTGAAGATAGCCAAAGAGCAGTTGCAGGAACTGAAGAAGGATGCGGTTGAGGCCATGGAAACCCAGCTTAAAAGGTCTGTTCTATGTTTCTTATAATAATCATCATCATCATCATCTTGGTTTATTCATCTTGATCATGATCAGAAACTTGTTTCTCACGTGTGATTTGCCAGGGAAGAGTTCAAGGACGAGCAGATTGTGGATGCCAAGTCTCTGGACATCCGGAACTTCATCTGATCCCATCACCATTTAACAAAAACCCCAGAGGAACTGGACATCTCCATGTCTCTCTCTTTGATTTTCCATCTCTTATCTCTCTCTCTTCCGGTGCACTGTAATAAAGAAATGACATGTGCATGCCATTTGGATCTTTTTCCACACATGACATGGATTTTCTTTCTGGTTTATTCTCCCCATGCATGATCACTCAGTTATGTACATAAAAGAAGATAATAATAATTAACCAAAGTCGAATCATCTAGATAACTCACTTCAGATCCAAGCGTTGACCGTTGTACCAGGATGGTCAACACTTGAAGCCTTTGCAGGCTATCAGCCATAAGATGATGATCAGAGCAACGGCGGCGGCCGCAAGCATTAGCTTCATTCGAAGGTTCTGTAGCCACATCTTTCGCCGGAGCTGCCTCCCCTGCCTTTGAAAGCTATCTGCCTGCTCATTGTAAAGTAATTAACAACTTCATTAGCTGATTAACTTATTAAATAACCCACAACTTCACTAAAAACCTCATCTTTTGCTTGCTTAATCGCTTAATTTTATAAAGTGAATTTTTTTCTTTAATGAGTTTGCAAATAATTATGATGATTTCTCAAGGATTTTTTGGTGGGGAATTTCAGAAAGAATTCTAACCTGAAACTGAAGACTCTCTGTCTTGTCCACCAGTAACTCTATCTTTTCCCCCCGATCTAGAACCTGAAAATGATAGAAACATGAATTACTGAGACCGCAGAGTATTTTTAAAGAATATAGATTTCCAGTGGCAAACTATATTACCTTCTCAATATTGTCCATCATGATCCCCTTCACCTCCGTGATCTGAGCTTTCAACTTCGATAATTTGTTCATTTCTTCGGGGTGAGAGATGCAGTAGCTCATGTGCTCCTTTAGTCTCGGTCTGTTCCAAAAATACAAATGTCTCATTATCTTCAATACAAAATGAAATAGTTTTGGAACCAACAAGCACAAATTCTAATGTATTTTTCAAAAAAAAAAATTATTCATGTGTTAGGTTGCCATGTACCCGAATTCCCTGTCAAGATTATAGGCAATACTGAATCGATCTTCAAACAGATCGTCATCATCATCTGCAAGTGGGTGAGACTCTTCATCGTTGATACTTGTCCCGTAGCGTTGCATGAAATCCTCCTTGACTCTATCAAGAAACACAAAAGGTATGCTCCTCCCAGCTATTTCTTCCGCCACAACCAAGAAAACTATAGAGAGATACCCAGGAAAAAATAAGAAAAAAATCTTCTCATCAAATTACACAGAACAGGTATCGATGTTGGAAGACGGAAAAAAGGGCGTACCGAATCGATTCTCCACGAGGAAGTTGAAAGTGTATCCATCACAGGAATATGTGAATTTAGAGCTGTTTGATGGTAATTTTTGAAGGCATTGGACAGCCAATGTGCTGAAATTCCCGGAAAATAACGTATGCTCCGCAAGCACAATTGTGCCATTTGCCACAAAGCTGTAGACAAGCGGTTGTTTGCTCATGGCTGTTTCCGAGGAGCAACCTTTCTGATGTTCTTCTCTCAGAATTCTGGACAAATAAAATATTTTCAATATACTTTTGCTCAAGTTAATGTAAAACTGGTTGACATTTCTGATAAAAATAGACAATCAATTTCGATAGAGAGGAATAAACATTCCGCCAAAAGCTAAAAGTGTAGGCCAGCAACGAAACTGGAAAATCAAAATCCTTTTTCTAATACAAAAAAATTCACGCCCTTCCAGTTGAATAGACGACCACAAACATGTAAATCCCCCCAAAAAACAAACCAGAAATGCGAAGAAATGTCAAGGGATCCGAACAACATTAAACGAATTATTTCAGATGAATATTAGCACATCCAAAAAAACGCGCAGGGGATCATGTTCAACCAATTTCTTCAAAAGAGACGAACATGCTTGAATCATCAACATGCGAACAGGAGAGAAGAAATCTGTCAGTAAAACAGACTGAATAGAATCTTAACGAATATCGACAAATATCACAAAATTCATATCCAAATCAAATTAAATATCACAAATCGGAGCCTGAATCATACCTCCTTCGTGGCCAAGGTTCCCCTCCCCAACTTTCTCCACCGTTAACTCGCGAACAATGCCTGTTTTTCTCCCAAATCTAATTCACCACGTAACGGAGAACAACGACCATTCTGGACCGTATTTATTGCAAAGCTTCTGAGACGTTCTCCGTTCCGTTCAGCCCCTTTGACGGGAGCGGAACGTAACTGAAGACTCGCCCCGTCCCGTCCCGTCCGTCTTCGGGCTAACACGAGTGCTAGCCCGTTAGGTAATGGGCCGATTGAGAAAGGGCCCACAAGGATTCTGAAAACCGCTTCCGACGACCCACGGTTTAGCTCGATCGTTATCCGGTTTACCGAGTTCCTATATAAACCGGATGGTTTTCCCCCCGGATTCAGAGAAATTCAAAAACCAGTGCAACAGACAGTTGTCAAGCGAGAGAGATGGCGATGAGATGTGCGATCCGGAGGATGATCGGTCGGTCAACGTCTTCTTCCACGGCGTTGACTTCTGTTCGGCGATGGCTCAGCGGACAGGGGAAGATTCTGAGCGAGGAGGAGATGGCGAAGGAGAACGTTTACATTAAGGTTTGCCGTTTTCGCATCTCCGTAATTCTTCTTTTAATCGGTTTCTAAACTGTCTTTTGCGATGTCTGGATGCTGATCTGATCATTTTTGCCTCTGCGAAATTTCCTGCGAAGAAAATGGAGCGGGAGAGGATGGAGCGGTTGAAGAAAAAATTGGAAATGAATAAGGCGGAGGCGGAGAAGTTGACGGGAAAGTCATCGGCCACTGAGGTATCGGATCATCCGCTCAATATCTCAATTTTTTTGTTCTCTGTCTGTGGAATATTAATCTATCGTTGTCATTTTGTTTCCAACGAAGAAAAATTATCATAGTCTCTGGTATTCTCGCTAGTTTGTTTCGGTAATTCTTTACTTCATAATTTATTCTCTCCGCGATCAGATCTATCCTTTTCTCCCTTACTAGCGTCCGATGACGGATCGTCACTTATGCTATGCCAGAAAACTGGAGCTCGCAATGTCTAAGCGCAAACGAGAAGATCAACTTGTGCGTTGAAGTAGATCTTATGCCTGTACATTTCTGTAGAAGAAGAAATCCTCCTCTATCTGTATGATCTCAACTGTAATTTACGAGAAATAAAAAATCATGTGCTTGCCCGGAATCGTTTGGAAGACTAGTCTGCTAATTTAGAAATTTCTACTTTGACGTTGATTATTCATCGTCCGTTTGTGGGGTGATGTAAAAATTTAAAATTTCAACGTCGTTTTCAAAATGTTTCAACATCTGCGATTATGGTTTTAATCATTTTTTAATGTTTTAATAGTTTAGAAAAGATTTATTCCTATAACCCTCCTCATGTCGCTCTCAATCGGGACTGGTTTCATTACAACTTATAATATAAAATTGTATTGATTATCTTATAATATAGGGATAACGAACTTATCTTCATCGTTATCTTAATATAGGAAGATAACTATCATCGTCGAGGATCGCGATTAGCCGCATCCGGATGATCGTTAATTGGCATCGTCCTATCATGACCGTTGAGACGAAATCGTAGTTGGAGAATTAACCTAATTTAAATAGTCGACTTAATTAACTCGAGTCAATTTAAATACCATTCAAATAGCTAACTAATTTGTCCCCTGAAATTACATTATGGAGGGGGAATGAATGTTGGGAAAAACTCCGATGAAATAGAGAAGCGTTATACCAGCCACTCAAAGACCAGAACACCTGCCACAGAAAGCCAAAAAAATAAAATTTAGACCCTTTAGAATTTTCATCTGATTTCAGAATTTGTTTCTTCTCATGCAATAAAACTTTAGAAAACGCCGACGCTTTTTTAAAAATTCTGGCTAAATTCAAATTTAAATCTAAATTTAATCTAAACAGGGAAAGTTCAGTCCTGACGACGAAAGAAAATATTTTAAAGAGAGAAATTAAATTAATTTTTTTAAAAGAGAAGAAAAAGGAGAAACAGGGGCAAAATCGCAGATGATTGAAAAAAAGTAAGAAAAAGAAAAAGAAATGAATATCTAGAAAAGAAAATCTCACCCATCAGGGTAGCTGCGACCAATAAAAATAGGCTATGACGCAGAGGAAGACCCCGAAGTCTCTCCCATCCTTTTGATAAGGGCTCAATTAGTTTAACAGCAAGTGAAGCAGGTCTCTGATTAAAACAAAATTAAATCGCATATTAGTATGATCTCAATTTTTTTTCTAATTTTGTGTAAAAATTTCAGCCTTTTCCAACAAAGTTTTGGCAGAGCGGCAAATTTAGAAACTAGGAAGAAAACTATTCTGATGATAGCCAATTTGAGCATATCACCAAAAGTATTAAGTGATTTTAAAAAAATTAAATAATGTGACGAGAAAATCTTAGCTTAAACTTTCAATAAATGAAGGATGATAAATATTATGATCATTCAGCAGAGAATGTACCTTTCCTCTGGCGGAGGAATTATCTGCGATTTCACCATCTTTTCTCCTCTTCGTAAATGTTCTTGAATGCATGTATCTCTCCAAATGCCAAATCCTGTTCAACGCTCCTGATAAACACCATGAATTTCCTCCATGACCGGTTGACTTCACACCTTCATGGATGCTTTCCGGAATGCTATCATCTATACCATGATCATCTATCTCTCTCTCATACCCATTTTCCAGGAAAAATAAAGGCCTGGAATCCGTTTCATTCACTTCCAAGAGCGTTTCGACAGGTTCGATCTCTGTGATTTCATCTCCTGACCCTGTTGAACCAAAGAAATTAGCCATGATCTGATTCTGAGGATCATCCCCAGAGAGGAATCTTGCCAACCCTTCGATTGTATCAGATTCATTATGAACCGTCGATTGAAAACTCCTAGCAACTCCTTCTCCAGGCAGATCCTCCACAGCTTTCTGCATGGCTAGAACTTGTTCTCTAAGTGCACTGATGAACTGATAATGACCCCTCGAGGCGGCTTGATCGGTTACGGCGTGGACGGCTCTCTCAAAGTCCTCCAGCTATGAGGAAAGATGGCCTAAGTTGAACCCAAAGTTTATCATTTGGAGAAAGAGTCGATGAATTACCTGCCATTTTGTTGTTTCAAGTGCAGTGACGAGGTTGCGCTTATGAAATTTAAGGGAAATTGGCAATTTATGAACTTTACTGTGATCTTCACTGGCAATATCCAACTCATGAATCAGCAATCGATAGAGTGACTCCATCCTGCCACATGAATGCAGCTAAAGAGAGCTACAAAAAGCAAGAAAATCTTAAAAGTAATGCATCCTCGTATGTTTAAAATTGTGAAACTATGAGAAAAGTGGAGTGAGCTCGTGCTCTGTTAGATGTTCTTCAGAGTTTATCAGTAAACTAAATTGTTTTAAGACGACAATAAAGGGATGGGTTGGAGTATGCTACAGCATCCATCAACGGGGATTAAGAGATTGAAAGAAATTCCAAATAAAATTCAACTATAATGAGCACCTTCTCTTGGTGTGAAATAAGGAAAGGCTGAATCCCAATCTGTCAGGAACGAAGCAAGAAATCTATAATTTCGTAGGTGGAAATGCATAGGATTAAGGGGAATACAAAACACAAAGAACCACATAACTCCAGCTAAAGAGATCTACAAAAACCAAGAAAAACCTACAACTGATGAATCTTTGCACGTCAAAAACTGTGACAATATGAGAAAAGTGGAGCGATCTCATGGTATGTTACATGTTCTTCAGAGTTCATCCACAAACTCTATTAACACATGACAAAATTAAAAGGAGGGATTGGAGTATGCGGCACAAGGGATCAACGGAAATTAAGAGATATAAATAATCATCAAAAGGAATTTAACCATAACCAGCATGAACCGAGGACAAGATGAATTCTTCAATTTCGTGGGAGGAAATTGATTAGATTTTGAGGAAAATAAAACAGAAATAACGACGATTGTAGAGGAGATTTTAAAGCGCGCACCTGTCGGCGGAATCCTGCACGACCTCGGCGGCCGATAACAGCGGATCGGTCTCCCATCTGGACGGCTTCACCGTCATCAAGCTTGATCGAGGAGTCGGGAATCAAGTGCAGGCGAGAATCAAAAGCCGAAATCGATTATAATTGTCGATCTTAGGGCTCGCTCTCTAAGATCGACATCGCAGGCGACTCTGGAAATTCTCCTATCTTGATCCCGAAGATGATCAATCAATCAACCACGTCATATCGGATTTTCAGCTGTATCTGATGAAAAATAAATAAATAATAAATTCAGTGAGGGAGGAAACCAGGGTATATGCTGTCGATTTTGGATTAATATAGAGCTTAGGTTGGATTAATATATTACAATTTTGCTTTTGGTCATATATTTCTTAAGAGTTCAAAAAAGTTCTGACTAGTACTGTGAGTGGTTAACAGTCCTGTCTAGTATGGGGAAGTAGGGCAGTGAAGTCTAGCAGAATTGGGTTAGTAAATGACTCAAAGAGCAGAAGTGAGTTTGGGAAGACAACAAAAAATGTGATAGCATATCTATGGTGCTGCTGCTTGATCTAGAGGGAGAAGCATATCTATGGTGCAAGAATGTGTCAAGTGATTTTTCTTCGTAACCACTGGGTTTGAGAGCTGTGTGACGGGGGGCTATCCTGCACAGATTGGAGAGCACTTGTATGTAGTCTGCACTAGTGAATTGAACTCCTGACAAAAAAGAAACAGCTCTTCCTTTGTTCCATTGACTTTAATTATTTTAGCAAAATGATGTGTCAAGAAGCCAATCTGAGATCAAATTTCAGTTCAAAGTGTCCTCATATTAAAAGATCATCTAACTTTTCTCTTGGTAGATGTATCATTCCATATTTTCCCATAAGGACGTCCATTCATTTATTTCTTCCTCGTCGAGAACTAAGGCTGAAATGACACAAAAAATCAACACCTAGAAAGGGGAGGGGCCCGTGGTGGGCATTTGGGAAAGTCGTCAAAAATACCAGTTCTAAGGTGTGACTTAAGGAGGGGCAGCTTATTAACTATAAGAGATTTTAATATATTGTCTAGAATGAGATTTAACCGTTCTCAAGAAAAGCTCTTATTCACTCTTAGAGAATTTCATAGATATTTAGTTTTGATTGTGTCCTATTAAGAGAATAGGTCCCATGTGGCCCATCATTCTTCATCTATAGCAGCAGCCACACATGGCTCCATAATAACGTTTTATGTGTCCTTAGAAGCATAACACACCATCACCTACAACCCTTTCCTCTGTCGGGGACTTCCACCAAAACATGAGTCATTATAGTACACCTGACATTAGTTGCCCTACTCTCAAAGTACTCCCATATAGCCAATTTATCATCCATCAGGGCTTGGCTTTTTTATTTCATCGATTTGCACCAAGACCATTGTGCTCAAGTCTGAGTGTTTGCTAGTCATTCAGGCTGTTGAGTTACATTTCTGCTCACTGTAGTAATCCATGGGTTCTTCACACTTGGATAGCACCAAGACCCTTGTGCTATGGACTGCACTATCCACCCTATAGAAACAAATCAACATTATGACTGAAGATGGGCATTCCTAATGATGAGGTCCCCTCCTATTGGTTCCCAAGCCGAGTTAGGAGAACATATAGGAGATTGCATTTGTGCATTCAAATGTGCTCACTTGGCTCACAATAAGAGTAAGAGTAATATAAACTTCATAAAATACCATTTGAGCTCCAAATCATAATACTCCTTGAAAGACATATTTTGAAGACTAAGGAGTGAAATTTCTGAAGGTTAAAAAGTAATTCACCAGCCCCTTTTTACACTGCTTGATCGATCTGACAGTGAATTACGATGGGATTATAATACATAAATCGCTTGTTTTTAAGCATGTTTTCTTAATATTCATATTCAATGGATACTCGGGAAGGACATCAAAGTATCTGTATATTATAGCACTATCTATTCTCACTCATATGATGAGTATGGGTGGTTATGTAACCATTCACAAGGAAACAATAAGGAGTTCATTAAATTGATCCATATGAATCCACGAATGGTATTATAAAAAAATTGTCAATCAGGTTGATTCATGTCTTGGTTTTGTAAGCTGTAATTAGACTTGAGACATAAGAGATGTATTGTGGATGGACGATTGTGGTTTTATTATGACCTGTGAATACCTATTTATAAAATTACAAACTGTACTATCTCAAGGGCAACAAGAAGTTAACGAAGATGATTGAGTGGTCAAGATGAGATCATCCGCTCTTGCCATAAGATGAGATGATTAACTCAAATTTAGAGTTATAATTATATCTTTGTTAATTTAAGTTTAATCAATAAAATTTATAATCAATACTCATGAAATAATTCTTGTTAGTGGACGAGCACAGATTGCCCCCACATGGAATGGATATTAGGGATTTTTTTATCGGCAGAAAACACGGTGCCGAGTATGCCCAACCCCTAGTGTTGTGCCCATAGACTGATCCAGCCGTGCCTTGGATGCCACCCATGAAGATTTCATTTATTAAATGTAGAGTTCAACTGTATTCATAGGCGTGGAGCAAGCGTACATGTCCCAATTACACATAGACCCTACTCGCCCACGCCCTTGGTGCAGAAAAGAAAAAATAAATGAGTGGTACCTATAAGTAGCCAAGAGAAGGTTGCTCGTCGTTGTAAGTGTGCTGGAGCCTGCAACATGGTAATGCATGGAGTGTGCGCAGTCCCACCCGCCATCAGTAGATGTCAACTTTGTGGTGCAAAACAGGTAGGCCTATCAGTTGAGAGGGCAAGTTCTCATGCCTCTAGCGCTCCATGCAATACGCTAGTCCCGTGGGCCCTCCTTCAACAGTGTGAGATGTGTACGCAGAGCTGGCAAGCCGAAGCGCTTAACGTGATAGCATCCACGAGCTACCCGAGGGAGTTCTTGCCAAGAGAGGAAAAGAGAGGAAGGAGTTTGTGTGCATACAACATGGTTGGGAAGGGCATCCGCTGTCTAGTTGCCCTCGCGCAGCTGGTGACGAACACTAGTTAGGCAAGGGATGCACATCATAATGTCCTGCCTTATGCGGTGCAGCCATCACTAAGAGCATAAACCTGCATGAAGCATGTCAATTAACACCTATGAGTCCAATTCTACGATGATATTGTGAATGTTTTGTTCCTTGCAAAGGTGTAAACCATTCCGTATCACCATAGCCTTGGCTACCGTATTAGTTTGAATGCCATAAAATGATGAAAAAGGAAAGAGAATGATCCCTATATTGTAACGAAGAATACCACCCCCTACGGCTGGCCCCAGGTTCCCTTTGGCCGCACCATCCACATTCATCTTGAGGATGCGGATTGGCGGTGAATGCCAATGGACAAGCTGTAGCCACATGGTGATGGGGGCGAGGGTTACCGAAGTGCCCCAAGTGTGAAGGAGGTCACATGCGAGGGTTAAGCTTCAAGCGAGAGGCGGTATGAGATGGCGGGTACGCTTTATCCATTGCTTGACGCGGTACAGGATATCGAGTGCTCGCATGTGGGTCTCCGCAAAATGAGAAAAAATTCACCCTTTCCAAATCTCCCATAGTAAGTAAGCTATGGTAGTGTGAAGGAATGGGCTCCCCTTAGAGCGTGCTGGTGAGAGAAAAATATTTCCAAAACACGCTACCGGTGTCATAGTAGCGGGGGTACATAGTAGGGGGCGTCAATGGTGTGTGATTTGATGCCAAAGGTCTAGGGCGATTTCACTATAGAAGAAAAGGTGTTCCATAGTCTCAGCCTAGCAACGCGAACTAAGAGAGTGTCCTATACGGGTCACCCGATCATCAGTTGGGAGGCCACGATGCAAAAGTCTTCATAGGAAGAAGGCGATGTGGGGAAGATTGTCGGATGCCAGATATGGTGACCCCATGGCTGAGGGGGGATCTCTCTCAAACATGCTCCTAAGAGGACCGACAAGAGAAGGACCCATCGAGGGTGGGCATCCAAATTGGTCAGTCATGGGAGGTCACTATGGTAGTACTCAAAGCATGTGGTAAAATGTTTGGTGGGAGGCCATGTTGCTCCCAAAGGTGGCCTGTGTTGTCGTGAGCAGCTGAGCCATGGTCAATCGTAGTTGATGAGGGGTGAAGTGGGGGTGGTGGGCTAAAGGCTCATCAGCAGGCCAAGTATCATTGGCATTATATTAATATAATGGACAAGGGGTCAATCGCGCCTCGGCCGACATGCCAACGAATGACATTGACATTATCTTAATATAATGGGTGACTGAAAATATCAAATTTAGGGGTCTAATTTGTAGTTGGTAATTGAGATTATTCAATAAACATTTAACTGTACTTAAGAATACTTAGTTAATGATGAGTACGAATCGTCTCCACAGGGAACGATGATTAAGGAATTAATTTCTTATGATAGTGATGATCAACAAAAGAAGAGATGAAGATGAGAGTAGATGATATGAGCTAGTGATATCGAGTAAAAGGATGTAAGTTATATGTTAATTTAACAACAAATGAATAAACGTTAAGGATACAGTGATGGTCGAGCGCATGGACGATGATAGTGGTTGAATGTAAATGGTGTGATGGATACTATAGTGAATGAATGCACAAACAGAATGATGGCAAAGATAGAGATGAGATAATAAGGGTGTAAGTAAGTGAAATGATAAACAAAAAGTTGATAAAAAGTATAATTATGATAACGATGATGTCGAGAGAGAAACAAAGTACGGCGAATACACTTACCTTAGATCCATACGTTTTGCCAGGATCACGGTGATTTGCGAGTGCCGGTAAGCTCCCCCTCTTCTTTTATGCTTCTTCCCACACACCGAAGACACCAAGAACACACTTGATGGATCTCAAAACTCTCTATCTTTCAATCAGCCCACACAAGTAGGAAGCAAGTTCAAGATGAATTTCACAATGATCCAGGCCTCTATTTATTGAGCAGAAGGTATGAAAATAGGAGGGGAAGATGAAGCAATGCTGAAAATTTCAGCTCAATTGGAGTTGTAGATCAAAAGTTATGGTCGTTTGAAGTTTAACCAATCCTAGCCCTTGATTTCTTTCTCTCTCCTCGTCAGCGTCCTTGTTTTCCATGCCTGTTAAGATGTCAAAGTGCATGATCTTCTGCACTTTTTGTATTCCATGCGGGCGCTGTTCGTATTTCGCACCATGTGTACCTGACTAAGGATGAAGAAAACAAAAGAAAAAGCATTTAAAAAAGTTCTTTTCGAGTGATGACGTGGAGGCGCGTCAGCGTGCTACCTCACCCACTTCTTTTTTCTTTGTTTTAAATGAGTGGATGTGAGCGTGCCACGTCACCCTTTGCGAAAAAAAACAAAAAATACTTCAAAAATTCATATGAAATAAAAATAAAACCCCAAAAAATACGTATAAATATATATTTTGACTTATAAAAATCATAACTTTCTAAATTTAATGTCATAAAATTCCAGAAAAATCATATTTTGTCTCAAAAGTATATTCTTTTAGAATATATCGTTAGAAAAATCCAAAAAATGCAGAAAATTCAGAAAAGCATTCTAAAAATAGATTCAATCACTTTAAGCTTGATAACATGCAAATTTAGTGATTTAATACAAAAATACATGTAAATATAAACCTTATTAAAGCATTGAACATGCATGTTATCAGTGACGCACTAAAAGAACAACATTATATTAATATAATAATATTAATAAATAGGCGAGGCGTGCGATTTGGCGGCAAGTTAGAGCATACCACATCATCACACTTTCTTAAGATCTGTAATTAATGAGTGACCTCGCTGCCGCGTGTACATGTGGCACCACGTGTCCCCTAACATGTCATAAGGCACAACTATTGTTTACCAGTTAGAGATACTTGTAATAAAATAATAAATATTTAAGTACATGCTTCCTCAGTCTCCACGTTGCATCTGTTACAAAAAACCACCTTTTTTAATTAAGCCACACCATCATCTGCAGTAAACAATCATTAGCAAGAAATGGCATTATGGCATCCGTAATCGCAATGACATAACTGTTTCATTCTAATGATTGGCTGATGCCAATGATTAACATGATTTAATGATTGGTTTTTGCCAATCATTTGTAGTGATCATATACTAATCATGTGTTGTTGTTGCACGAATCAAATGACTGACAAAAATAACCCCGAATTACATGAACTATTTATTTAAAATAAAATACAAAGCAAAAAATATACATAAATTTATATTTCAACGTAGAAAAATATATCTTTATGAATCAAAATTTAAGAAAAATCATATCCTACTCAAAAATCAGTTTTTTCATAAAATGATGTCAGAAAAATCCCTAAAAAGCATAAAAATTCACAAAATTCAAAAAATCATTCTAAAAATGCATTTATTCATTTTGGCTTGATAACATCCATTTATAACCAAATTAATTTGAATAAACATGTAAATATTAGCATATTAACCTATTAATGATGTTTGTTATCAAGAGACAAGTCAAATAGGACGATACAATGAACTTCTTGGCCAAGTTATTGGAATATTGAAAAAGAGTTATCAGATTTCCAAACACATCAATACTAACTTGGTCACCTGATTAGGGTTTATCAATTGAATGTAACCTAATTCATCATAGTAGCATCAAGTGGATGAGGGATGACACAAAAACAGTAGCCAAAGATGGAAAGGTTCTAGGAGTGACTCAATACACTCATTTGTATCTTCCAGAGCACGGGTGTAGCTTGGAGCTCCACTGGCTAGAAACTCGGCCAATCAATTGTGTTAAATCTATTGGTGATTAAATAATATGTATGATAATATAGAAATACAATTTATTGGACAATTAGAGTCATGAACTAGATTGATACATAGGCCTAGAGGGTTATATGTAAATGGTATTTTGGATGCTCAATTTATACATAAGTTTAGGGGCTTTATGAAAAATTCCAACTAAGTATAAATAGGGAAAACCCTGATTTTCCTTGTCCAGAATTGTTCAGGTGCCTCACCCTTCTTCTCCCTTCTCCACTTTGCTGCTCTCCACTCCTGATGGAATAGGGACAATGTAACAATGAACCGTGGAGTAATAACGGGGCTTCCCAGGATGAATAAGGAGATTTAACATGCCCAAGATCATGTTAATCCATTAAATCCTGGACATGAAAATAAATAAATCTGTCTCACTTGAGGATCTGAAAAATCATAATTTGATCCATACACAGCTGAGAAATCGCAGATCAATCCGCTATGTTTTCGTTCATAGTCGTTCACAGATCAAGTCCCAAGAAACTAAAAATAAGAAAATAAAAAATGATCTTAATCTAAGATCTAATAAAAGAGAATACCTTGAATTAGAGAATCAGAATAGTATGACAAAAAGCCAAAGAGATATTGGATGAGATAAACAATAAGATATACAAAAACACAGTAAAAAATATGTTAAAAATAAAATGCATAATCAAACATTAAAAATAGAAAGTGAAAAAAATTAAAGAGGAAGAAGGAAGTCATAAAGTGTTTATTAGTAGTAAAAAGATACACATTTTAGAGTTAGTATAAGCATCCTTTTATTAATTTTATTTTTATTTTACTTTAGATTTTCCCTCCATGCATTAATTCTTGAAAAGCTTCAATATCACTATCCTCATTAAAATTCTATCTAATGTTCGAAGGCCATTTTATTTATTCCATTTAGGAAATATTTAGAAATAAAAGGGAGTTTATAAGTGGCCAGCTGAAGGGGGACCTGGCGGCACTCAAGACAGCCACCAGCCAGTGAGCGCACAGAGCTCAATCCAGATAGTAGCTGACAAGCACCGCCATACAAGGAGCCCAATCGCTGGCCAGCTAAGCACACAAGATAGACCGCAAGAGGCCCAACAATAGGCCCACATCGGCCAATGAGAAGTCCTCGCACACACGCGAGAGAGGTCAAGTAATTAAAAGTGTAAGAGAAAATAGATTTATATAGTATTTTTTTTTCTCTGATATGGGATAATGGATGGTTTGTAGTTTTCAGATCCGTATCAGGCCGGGCCTAGAAATAATAAAAATGATCGCAGCCGGGCAATGATCTTAAGAAATGAAAGGAGAAATTGTAATGGGGCTTTAAGCCAACCCCGCCTGCACTCTGTGTAATTTTGGGCCAATTATAAGTGGAGGGACATGATCTCAACCGTTCGATTTTCTTAAGGACGATCAAATGGTTGAATCTTTTTGCAATATCTAATTATTTTCTTATTTCTTTTTCAGGCCTTTCGATTGGCTGTCGTGAGTGACAAGGACAAAGGGTGAATTAGAGCATGGCTGGCTGGCAGGGCAGTTGAAGAGGCAGATGACGAGGCTGAGAAAGTGTACACCATTAAGAATGGGCCCACGACTATGATTTACTCATAGTCGTTGAACCCATTCTAATGGCGGATCGGACGGCGAGGGCAATTCCATCCTTCTTCACCCCCCGCCTTCATCCTCGTCGCCTGGGCGGCCTAGGCCATCTAGGAGGGGACCATGGGCTGATCCAACGACCCCTGGAGAAGCGTTGGACCAATCCTAACTTCTTGAGGGGTCGAGAGAACCTCTGTCGACCCCTTAAAAGAGGGAAATTGAAGGCTTAATAGGTGTCTCTTGTCGCAGGAAGAAACACAGCTGGTGGAGATTCCTTTTGAGGTTGGAAGCATGCAGCGGCATCGTGAAAGCTCTGGCAGCTTGTACACAGCTCAGGGGGTTCAGTGAAGGTGAGGAAGCAAGGATTCTGTGCCAACAAGGAAGATATGAAAGGGGGAAGAAGCACATTGAAGTTCGGCAGTGGTGATCGGCACCCTACCCCCGTTCCTTGATTCAGGGTGGAATCTGGTAACTCTTATGTACTTTATTGTTGCAATTGAGTAAAACAACATATATTTGATTCGAGTGTGTTCAATCACCAAACTAGTTTGATTTGATTAAAAGCCAATATAGTGATTATTTTCAAGCATTTCATCAAGATATTTGAAGATCTTAATCAATTTATAATGATAAAACATTTAAATATATATATATATATAAATATAAAATATATATACCTCCTATTTTGGTTTATTTCGGGCATTCTGTGGAAGACCCTTCGGGTGTGGATAGAACTACCCTTATTTCTCTGATTTTATGCAATATTAAATCTATAAAAAATATAAATACATACATAGCTATATAATAACTAGAATATCTATATATATCTTAGCCTACTATATAATCACATTATTAATCATATATAATCCTTATTACTCTTCTTAGTTTCTTAATTTGCTCTTAATTTCTCTCTCTTCCTGTGTAGCTACTTAGGTATATTATAAATTAGATAATTCCTTCTTCTCTCCCTATATCTCTTAAACTTAATCTTAAATTCTTAGCATATAAAAATACTTATTTAGCTCACTTATCTACTCCTACTTAAATACTTTCTCTCCCTATGTATCAAAATCCTTATGGTATTCTTCAATTTTCTCCTCTCACCTCTGATTACAATAACTATTCTTATTCATTGAGTACTTACATCTCATTACTATAACTCCTTATTATTTATCTGACTAAGGTATTAATATCATTATCTTTATATTCACTTCCTATTCTCATATATCTCATCACTAATTACTTAAATAACCTCTTAGTCTCAATTCATAATATTTTACTATTCTATCTATCTTATTAGTCTTCTCTACCTTTTCCACTACCTACACTATTATCGTCCTTCACTATAATTCTACTAATTCATCTTAATATCCTACTTTAATACTATCTTTAAGATCTATAAAACCTCTAAATAATATCTTATATTTTCTGTATTTGTCTTGTTGTCTTTCTTATCACTTACTATAATCACTATCCTTAATAACTCAACTATTAAATTCACATCTAAAGGCCAGTCCACGTTGAGACAACCTTGCTCTAACTATACGTCTGAGTGAGTTTTATATATTTATCAAATTTATTTGATTTAAAAAAATTAAAATTACAACGATATTATAAATTAGCACACAATTTGCCTTCACTAAGAAGCACACCAAGATTTTGTTTTCTAGAATTTTTTAAATTAAAATGGGATGGCTCTTTGAATAAAGATTGATCAACAATATCAAGGTTTATTGTATGATAATTAATCTAATAAATCCCAAGGACACATCTCTTACATAATTGATAAAAGGGGAGTATTTATTATTGAGACGATATGTATTTCTATATATGGGATTAAGTATTTATTATATAGCAAAATATTGGTATTTGATTGGTCAATATGAGTTAACAACAATCTGAAACTGATAGAAGATATATTAAAAAATATCTTGATAATAATTGTTTTGAGAAATCTGTTTTTACGGTAAGTCTAGTCACATTGGCTATTATACCCTTTGAACATGCTATGGTATTGTTACATCTGAACAAAACGCTACATTATTTGTTTGTCATATAATTTTTAGATGTTTATGGAATTATTAAAACACTTCTGATTCAAAGGTACAAATAGAGGTACACCCTTTGTTTTCCAATCAGGAATGGTTAATGTTTTTCTTAAAGTAGTTGATGATGGGATGTAAAGAGAAGTCATGATAAAAGGTCCCGGTCCTAGATGGGATGTTGCATTATGAGATATTCATAGTAAACATATTCATTTTGGGGCTTTTTTTCTATCCTCACTTTTTTGAAAGGTTAAAGTGATACAATAGGTATATCTATGCAATGAGCTTTACTTGAAAAGATGGAAGGATCATAAATAACATGAGAAAAATTTGAAAAATTACTATGCAAATATTCTACTATAGTATGTGCTGAAGAATCAGTGAGTGAAATTTAAAGAAATTTTATTCAGAAGTAATATGTTAGGCACTATCGTTGACTTTCTTTAGAATGTTTATTTGCTTCGTCCCTTCACTCAGAAGCGCCATTGATTCTGCTCCTAAATTTCTCATAAATTTATCGTTGGAAATTTTAATAGATTTCTAAACTTCTGGAAGATTAATTCATGCATTTTTTATTTGAAAATACAGCATAAATTCAGCCACGCGTATCTGTTGTCCTGCTTTTTTCTCAGTCTGTATCCTATTCTTCTGGTAAA
This sequence comes from Wolffia australiana, assembly GCF_029677425.1. NCBI lineage: Eukaryota > Viridiplantae > Streptophyta > Magnoliopsida > Alismatales > Araceae > Wolffia > Wolffia australiana. Next base: position 424,136 of record NC_135841.1, on the reverse strand, counting down.
GTTTTGTTGGATCAAAGATCAACATGTGATCTGTCCCTTCTCCTATGTCATGGTTCATTACTTTGTACCTCCCTAGGAGTAGACGTTCCAATGATACAGTTACATTACATTGTTGCCCCCTCATAAAGTTGGCCCTTTGGATAATTTCTTTTCAATAAAAGTTATCTTGAAGATACCATTTAATCTTGAAGTGGCACCTTCAGATAAAATTACCTTCTTTAGGTAACCACTACTGCACCAATCAGGTGGTGATAGAGAAAGAATATCATTCGTAGCCGCAAGTGTCTGCCTCCTCACTTCCACACACACCATGCATTTTTTTCTGAACAGTTTTGATAAGCCAAAGTAGAGGTGAATTTTTCTATATTTTAATCCCTTGTCGTTGTCAATTTCAGCTTATACAATAAAATTTATAAAAAAAAACCTACTGAAGATGTGTAGTGACAAGTAAAGGTATCGTCCAAGGGAAGATAGTAATGAATCCAATTTGATGCTTTGCTTGAGTAATTCAACCCTAATTAGAGTTAATTTGATCATCAATGAAGATCAAATCAACCTGAGAGGTTAGAAAGGGGGGTAGAAGATATGAGAGGAACAGAAGAAATAAGGGGCTCTAGATTGGCTTCTTTGATCCAAAGAGAAGGGTGAAAGGGGTCAATTAGAGAGGTTGAGAGGGAAATTTTGATTTGGTTTGGTTGGTTTTGTAGGTTTGATAATTCAGAAATAACTACACTATTAGATAATAAAAATGGGGAAATTTAATCTCATAGAAATTGAAAATTTTTTATCATTTTTTTAATGTGCACTTGGAATAGCTAGGTAAATCTCTCAATCTCTCCTCTCAATCTCAGTAAGGGCTGGTACATTTCGCTCAAGCCTAGCGATTTAGAAGTTCAGACCAAGATCAAGAAGAACGAAGAAGAAATTTAACTAAAACATCATCCAAAATACACTAAAAGTTCAAATACAAAGAAGAAAAAAGGTACCAAATAGGTTGATCCAAGCTGGATCTCCTCTCTGTCTTGCAGCAGTGATAGAGCACCATCTAGAATGAGCTTCTCCTCTCGAAATTCAGCTTTTACACTTAGGTTACATGGCAAAAATTGTCATTTTACCCCTAGTTAGTAATTAATTTTTATCCATCAATGTAGGCTTAATCTGATTGATTCAACATAAAGTTAGAAAGAGGAGGTCAAGAAGAGAAAATCCATAAAAAATCATATCAGTCAGACTTCAGGATCCGAAGTTATGAATAAATGGATTTAAACCAATTTTAGCCATTGGATTTAAATCCATTTATTTATTAATTCTCGTTTTACACACGCAATGATGTGTCGCGTTTTGATTGGCTGGTGCGGTTTAAATATCTTTTTTTGGGTTGAATTTGCGAACGTCATGTACCCTTAGCGAAAATAAAATCCAAAAGAAAAGATAAAAAATGTGAGTGGTACTTATAACACGCATCTAAAAGTGTGTTCTTCACTGCATGGACGAGTAAGAAAATGCCATGTCACTTCCAGTGCGCGCAAATGGTATGCTCTGCGCGGGCGGTGAACTTACCTCCTTGTGGCCCCCCTCTTCAAGCACCGTCGGATTCTCATCCGACGGCCGAGATGAGGCCACATCGATCACGCGAAAACAACTCTGGTGGTTTTGCGTTAAAGACCTTAAAATGTGAAATTGTGGCCTAACGCCGCCCAAAAATAATTGGGTATATGCCCCTTTTGCGCTCTCTCTTCTCTGATTTTTCCTGAAATTATAAAACATACCATGAAAATTTTCAATTAAATCCCTGCAACTTTTACATAATTGTATATATGGCCCTGCCGAAACGACTGAGAGCCGTTTTTAGAGGTATAATTGCAACACTTATTTCCGAAAATCCCATTGAAGTTTGAAAATTACTTTAACACTCATTTTCCCCTTATAAATATATCCATTTCCTCTTTAAAAATTCATTTCTTCCTCTTATAAATCCCAGAAAAATCCAATAAAATCCTTTAAAATTCCAGAAAATTCTATACAATTCAAATAATCCATCCCCACACTAATTAACCTCAAAAATAAAATTTAAACCTGTCATTTTCATTTAAAAATAATTATTTCAAGCTTAAATAAATCCCAGAAAATTCATAAAATTAACAGAAAATTAGAGAAAATCAGAAATTACTTGGAAACATTAATTACATGTAGATATATGATAACAACCCCATTTTAATCCCGTTAAATGCATAAAATTTTGCCAAATTTCTTGAAATAGAGACCAAATATAGGGTGTTATCAAGTTTCCGTTCCATCCCCCCTTCTTTAAGGAGGGTTAACTCTGCTTCCACTTAGATGGTACAATAGATACTTTTGATGCAACTTAAGGAACATGGTTTTTTTCATCTTCAATAAGAAAAATTGGAGGGGGGCTGATAGCTTATACAAGATAAATATTGACTGTCACAAAATAAAGTGTTATTCGCCAAGCCTCTTGGTCATCTATAGGAAGGAAGATAGGTTCTGAAATAAGGCCTTCACCATCTCCAAAGGATATCATGGCCAATTGTTATTTAGCATGGGGCACCTATATTAAAAGAGCAAGTAATGAAATGGGCGCAACACTTCTTTTTATCTCCATGCCTGCCACTTCATTCAGAAAATCAGAAGTTCCAATCAAAGTCATTAGTTTTATTATTTTAGGATGGGCACTTTATTTTCTCACTTTCTCTCTTCAAAGGCCTGAAACGCTTCACACCCAACATATAAGCTTCACAAAATAACTTTATTTCAATCAAGAAAAAGACGATAATGTGCTCATTAGACACCACTTCCAAGATAAGACACTTCTATTTATACTTTAAAATAGATATTGCAAACTAGCTTCTTGGTGCCAAGAAGCCCATTGCCCCAGAATAATAAGCAAAAATCAACTAAGCTTTATACTTGTTTAGCTACCACTTTCTTTTTTAACACAGAACTGCAAGGATAAATCACTAAGATGGAATGCGTGTACACTATTCTGTGAGGCTGGTCCAGGTGATGGAGGCATTTTAAACTCATATATCTTGTGATATATTATAAGAGATAAGCAATAAATGTGATGGGAGTCCAATACTTTCTTCCATAAGATTGACATACTAATGTATCAATAATTGTGACACATTCTTTGACTTTCGAAAGATCGGAAATAGATGAGGCATGAATTAAGAAGCAAAAGTAGAGAGAGGATTAAATAATGGGTTTCATGTGCAAGGTGGTGCAGCTATAGTGCAGGGACGCGGACGGACAAATTTTTCGTCTTGTAGGACGAAAATCATCCACTGGCTGTGGGACGGGACGATATTCGTCCTATGGGACGAAAAATTTGTCCGTCCGATAGGCTTGGACGGTTGATGGACGAATTTGGACGGTAAAAATTTGAAAAAATGATTATTTAATCCCCGACGAAATGTAAGGTTTATGAATTAAACTAAAATTCCTACTACAGGGTAACTAATTTTTTATTAGAATTGAGTTCATTTCCATTTTATTTAATCAAATTTATTTGGGTAATTTATTAAATCAACATTAATTATAGATATGGAGAAATATTATGTGTATAGGTTCAATTTTAATTGCTTAACTATATATACGGTGAAATTAATTGCAGCATTGCTGAAAAAAATAAGAAATTGCACTATTACTTATTATTGTATTGCTCGACCTGTTAAAATATTATGTTCATGGGTTCAATTTTGATTACTTAAATCAACTAATATTGAAAACCGATACCTAAAAGGGTGGTTCCCTAATAATTTTTATATTGCTCTTTCTTGAGGTTAATCACTCGATCTGAGTATGTAAAACAAAATAAAAATGGCGAACTTTTAATTTTTCAAATTCAAATAAGTTGTAGACATCAACTTAAATGTTCAACAAGAATTTAAAGTATTTTCAGTACGAAGGAAGTAGACGAACAATACAACGCAGTAGGGAACAGAACAATACGCCGCAGAAGGCCGGTAAGCACCAGAGCCGCACCATAGCCACACTGTAGACGCACCGTAGCCACACCATAGCCGCCTCCCCACGACCAAAGGCCAGCCACTTCCTGAAGGTTAATAGAGTGATTGATGTGAGTTATAATTGACTGTTCAATAAGAACCAAAATATATGACAAAATAATTCTCAACCAAAATATATCTCAACGGTTCGGAATGTGTTCATCGGAGGGAAGCACATCGATGGATGCGACAGTAAGCACCATTGGCCCCCCATGTTCTTACGTGCTCGGATCGTTGACTTTGACTCATCTTATTGCATTGCCTTTGACTTGTCTGTAGCTTTGACCACCATACACGGTGGAGGGAAACTTGTGTCCTTCTTGATTGAATCTAGCGCCCCTATCAGTCCACCAGCTTGGGGAAACAAGAACAATATCTTGTTCTCGTTATATTTATATGAATATTGCATGATGATGTGTTCTTTCTATAGATTTTCTGTATTTATGTTGGAGGTCGTTCATTGCAAGGAAAACTGGGTAATTTATTTGAGTGATAAATTCATGCTGGAATATCTCAACGAAAACTCACAGGTCATGGAGTCATGCTGAAAAATATCAACTTTGAGCAATAAGACACATCAACATATCTCAACTAATTGTTCAGAAAAAATTAAACGAAACCTGATTCAATTTTTTCTTAGTCTCCATTTTTTGCCAAGAAATACAGCATTTATCATGATCAATACATTAACGGAAGGAAATTCCACTACTATACACCGTAAGAGCTCAAGAATAATCAGAACATGTCATTGGCAAATTTCGTAGAGCAAAATTTGAGTCAAGTTTATCTTAGTATTTGTTTTTAACCAAAATTGAAATAATAATTGGAGTAGAGAGAGAGAGAGTAAAGAGGAAACAGAACTTACAATGAACGTATGAGTGGATGAGTGAATGGGACAGCGTGATCATATCGTCTCCCCGTTACTCTGTAACATGAAATGTAGAGAGAGTTAGAAAAAGAGAAACCTGTTTCTGAAAAATGGAAAGCGATAGAGCATAACCCACCAGAACCCGAGTTGTCATCATCGTTGGAGTCATCATTGGAGTCGTCGAAGTCCCGCTTACACGACGGAACCATGCGCGAAGCATCATCAACATCTCAATGCTCTCCGCATCGAGCCGTGATCTTCGGTACGTTGTGATGCCTCGGCCGACTAAAAAAGGCCGCTCCACCGGCGTGCTGGTCGGACTCATGGCGAGGAATTGGCAAGCAATTACTGTCAAATTCGGCAAGTACTGCATCCTGATAAGCCAAAAAATCACGTAAAATTACGTGGTCGTTGCGCTTTTTAGACTTATGCAATAAATTTATAATCCCCTTAATTACTAAATAAGAATATAGAGCAAGCAAGGGGTCGATCCGCAAGGAGGCAACAATTCAGAATTTTCAAACAATTTTTATGAATCAAGTCAAGTAATTTTGAATTTTGCAATATTTAATTCAATTAATATTAAATAATATTCTTAAAATAATCAAAATTAAGTAAAACTTAATTTTGATTTCGGTCAGATAATTCCAGATAAGAATATTATTATTATTTTAAGCTCATAAAAATATAAATTATTAATTTCCCAATTTAATAAAATTTATAATAATTTTCAGAATTAAAATTGGGAATTTAATAATCAAGAAAGTGATTTTTGAATTGGAGTTCAAAATGGATGAATTTTCGGTTCAAATTTTATTTTTGGGATTTTATATATTAAATTAAATTCCTAAACAATAAAAACCGAAATCTAGAGAGAGAAACAAATCAAATTAACCTAGAGAGAGAAAGTGAAGATATTGGGAAAGCCCCAATTTGACCCTAAATTAAAAATGTAATGAAGCAGAAATGTCCTAAAATGATTAAGAATTAATTATCAAAAGTCCGATCTCTAATCCAAATCAACAAGAAGTGATGCCGCATTCAAAACATGACTCCAGGGCACGTACATTTCGCCCATGCCACGGCGTTTCCGACTCGTCCTAGAAGATGATCACATACAATTCAGAAACTTACAAATTTGATAAAGAGATCCAGATCTGACGACTTCCAGAATGCCTCCTGTGTCCTTCCTGGCCAATTGCTTGGGGAGAGCCTCCAAAAGTGATTTTCGCCCTTTTCCAGACCTCCATTTAAAGATCCAACCGTCTGGATTGTAGAGGGGGAAAAGACGAACCTACCCTCAAAATTTCAGCCCAATCGGACATGTAGATCTCAAGATATCAAGGTTTTAGTGAGAAAAAATCTGAGCCGTTGGATTTATTTATCTCTCCTCCAATAAGCTTGGGAGTGGCGTTTTGATTGGCTAGCATGATTATTTCTCGTTTTCCGCTTTCTCGGATCACGCCCTGACACGTTGTTGTGCGCGTCGTCCGCCCGCAATCATTGGCAAGTGATTTCGTCATTTGAACGGCTAGGAATTCTCCACGTCACCCTGAAATAATAAAAACAAAAGAAAAGGACAAAAGGTTTTTTTTTTTTTTTAAAAAAATATTTTTTATTCTCTTAGCCGTAATCTTTGACCATTCTTCTCTCTTTTATTTTAAATCATAAGCCGCTATTCTTCTCTCTCTTCTCTCTTTAAATATTTTAAATCATAGCCACTTATGTTGACTATTCTTCTCTCTCTCTTTATTCTTATTTAAATAAATATATCCATTTATTCGCCCGGGCGAATGACGTGGATACTCCTTAGTAAATATTTAAATATATTATAAATGCCAAATAAATAATATATGTGTTATTTAAATATGTAAAAATCATTTCTTGGCTATATAATGGTCAAAAAATTATATAAAAATATGGAAAATTCCAGAAAAATCATGGAAACACTTACCAACCTCTAGCCAAGTATTTAAAACCCTGTAAAAAATATTTCTTCACTGAAATGAAGTTAAATTCCATAAAAAATGATAAAAAATCAGAATTAATAATAAAATGAAAGGTTAAATGATCTATCTTTATTTTAATATGATAACATGGAAATATAGTCATTAAAACACATAAATATAATATAAAATTCATTAATTAATCATGTTAATTTGCAAGTTATCACATCCCAACATCCTTCCACCAACCTAGAGGGTTGTCCTCCTCCTCATTGCATGGGATGTTAAGATACGTATATAGCTCTTGCCTCGGCGTTGAATGTGGTCGTTGACGAGTACACGGACGCGTATATTGCCGCTTGGACGAATATTGCTTTGGACGCCGACTTACCGACAACATTCCCCGCTCTGAGTCACATTCATCTGCTTTAGTCGTAGCTACAGAATCCAATAGACTGCCAAGATAGGAAAGCACACTCTGTCTACATGACGGATCAACCACATCTAATTTTGAGAACGGATCTAATGTCACTACTATAGCGATGGTATTATTGCCCCAAAGTACCGTTGCATACTGCATCAATTTGCTATGCATAGAACCACACGCTGACCGTAGGGCACTCCGTCGATCGGCATCCAATGCTGCCCCTATATTGTTCGTAGCATGCTCAATGTGATTCGTCAGCTCCGTGACTAATGACGTTACTTTAGTTGTTGGCAATTTCTTCGCCGAGCACGCAAAGTCAGTTCCCTGTCATAGTGGCCCAAGGACGCCTTGGTATTCGTCTATCAACTCCCAGTCCTCTTGACATAGGCCGTAATCTCTGGTGGTCATGGAAAGGAACCACATAGCCATTTGGTCCAGGACATCTTTCTTATCAAGAGCACACTCCAACATCGTGAAAGTGGAGTTCCAGCGTGTTGGGCAGTCGATCTTTATCTTGTTCGAATCCGGTAAATCAAACATCTTGCACATATCAACATATTTTTCCATACGCTGTGCGGAGCACTGAATGGCATTCGCGATGGCTCTCACGCGTGAAACAGCTTCCCCCAAAGGTGCATTTAGTGCCGCAATATCTTCCTCGACATTTGAATCAGTTGGGTCTTCCGTGTCCAACGGTGTTACTGGGCGAAGATCTCAGACACGTAGCAAATTTGTTGTATGGGGTTTTGGATTGCAAATGACTTTGAGTCCGGCTTGGACTACGAGGTTCAGTACATTGGCAAAACACGGTACATGTCGGTCCATGGTGAATTGGGGGTTTAGTGTCTTCAATTGATCCACAATGGAAGCAATCATTGTTCTGTTGTTGGACGCATTGTCTGTGGTGATGGCAAGTATCTTCGACTCAATGCCGTAATGATATGCAACTTCCATGATGATCATCGTTAAGTTCGAGCTGCTATGGGGTCCCTTGATCTATCACAGTCCTAGAAGAAGCTCACATAGCTTCCAGTCATTGTCGATCCAGTGGGCTGTGATTCCTAAAAGGGCGATGTTGTTTTGGGATGTCCAAGCATCCATGGTAAGTGATATGCTGGAGACGTCTGCAAACATCTCCACCAGCTTCCCTTGGACATCAGTGTACATCCTTTTAGCCGTCGCCTTGACCGCATCCGAACCAGGGATGTCCCCCACAACCTGTGTCCCATAGAACCACAGTCTTCGGAAAGACTTCTTCTTCACAAGACGCCAAGGAAGATCGTTGTCGTAGATGAACCTAACAAACTCTTCTTTTGTCTGCTCCATGGTGATGCCATGTAAGTATAACTTACATGAGAGTAGTTCGTAGCGAAGAATGGTTCTCTGCTTCAGCTTGTGTCCCCTAATTTTGTCGTGAAATTTGTGGTGCACCTTCTCCAAATGTCTCCAAAATACATTTGTGCTCTTGTCTTTATTCCTCCTGATGACGACCTTACGGATGGGGTTCTCTGCTTGACATAGCGTGCACTGATACTCGTCTGGGCCAGCTTCAACAAAATGATCTAAAACTTTTGACCGATTACGTCTTCTGCTAAGAGTTGATAGGTTGTCATCAACCTCGATTGCGATGTAATCTGTGAACATTGACGGCGTAGCCTTAGCCGTCGATTTTGGGGTAGTAGCAGAAGTGGAATCCGTTACTCTACCTGGCAGTTAACAAGATGCAATCATTTATAAAATACGTGTCAGTGACATTAACGATTAAATTCAGTCGATCAGGAAATTCAGTAAATAATTTCAATCACATGAAATCTTGCAGATATTTTCCTCATACAGAATTACATTTGCAATTTTCATGGTTGCTTCATCAACATTTACAGAAATCCCTACAAATCCTTAACCAAATTCAAACACCGCAATCAATAAAGTCAAATAATATATTCAAGTAAAAAATTCATACAGCCGCAATCCATCAAAGGCAGTAAAGGACCAAAAATACTTGAACAAATTAATCATTATATCATTATCCCAAGAGGTAACTTAATTTAAAACAAACAAAACTCGCCCCACATACAAACCACCATACACCATACGGACCAACAAAGAACGCAAAGAAGAATGCGTATACCTGATTACAAATCAATGTCAATCCTATTGAGGCCCCAAGGATGTGGGGGAAATGAGACTCAGCTTGCTGAAGAGCGTGACCAAGCCCCGGCCATACATGCGAGGGGGTAAGACTGCATGAGACAAAATGAATTGATATATTGAATTGCCACGTGAAGTTTGATATCAATTGAATAGGTCTCTAGAGGATCAAAATCTGAGCTGTCCTCACCTTCAACTCTCCATTCACAGAAAGAAGAAATAGAAAGATAAACCATATGTAGAGAGAGGTCACCCCTTACAGAAACTTGGGATGTAGAAAGAAGGTTGATCAATCGAGTCAGTCTCTCTCTCAATGGAACATTTTAAAAACATTTCAAAGATACAAAATGGGTAGTTAGACAAACGTAATATACGTAACTATTAATGAATGAGAGAGAGAGAGAAACATCACGTCCCAAACACATTTTAGACACAGTTGGACAGAGAAAATTTGATCAGTTTAGTAAGCTACATTATTAATCAGGAAAAATCCATAGAGGATAAAATCCCGGTTCGCCAGTGTGTCCAACATTCCACCCACAGAAAGAGGAGAGAGAGAGAGATGTAGATAGAGACGGAAAGATATAAAGATAGAGAGAAGAGAGAGTGCTAGAGAAGGAGAGGAGAAACGCTAGACAGAAAAAAACCCATTCACTTCAACAACAACTGTGTTCTTCCCCGTTACTGGAGATATTTAAAGAAACAGGATCAGTAAATGTTTTAACCAACTAAGCATGGGGGCTTACAAACGGTTAAGGCCCCCATGGAGAGTCGTAACTCTCGCCGTATGGGACGTATGCGTCACACGCAATACGTCAACTCCCACGGGGTTCAGAAGATTCAACTCCGTTGAAGAAGAGAGTGGCTTTAGTACAGCTTGGTTCTGAACATGTCATGGTCGTTACTCGACTAGCCACCCATTGCCACCGCTATCCGCCAAGGGGGCTGTAGTTGAACGTGAACCCGTGATGACGTGGTCGTCGTGAAAAGGTTGGGCTACCATAGCTCGTACTTGGCTAATCATCTCCTGAGAAAAGTTATGGACTTCCCAAAAAGCTGTATCCTTGAAACAATTTTGGGGTACCTTCTAAGGGGGATCCGGAGCCCCAAAAAGGAAGGGCCGTAAGTGGGAGAGAAGGCGGTGTGCACTTTCAATGATTACCGCGTGCTGCCAGGGCGTGCAATGTGGAAGCAGGACTGTTGGGGACGTAAGGAAAAGTTCAGCCGGTGGCTTCGAGGAAGGCTTCGGGGTGTCAGAGTTCAAATTCGAGGTAATGTCGATGACGTCTTCATTTGGGTGATGATAGGCCAGGCGTTGGAGGAGCAAACGAACACTACGGCATGGAATGCGTTGACTACGACGCAGGGTATCCTCACATGACTCGGCGTGATGCTAGGGTGTCAATGATGATCGAGGCATAGCTGTTGGTGTAGCCCGCGACTCCCGTGTACCTGCAAAGTACTCGTCCCACAAATGGGGAGCAAGTGTTAAAACATCGGCCGTAAACGGTGTGGAGAGACTGGATGCGTTCTGCTAACGATTCCACCGTAAACGATGGCCTGCCCAGTGGCTCAAAATAAATAGTGGGCTACTCCGAGCTCCATACTTACCTGGACGGGGTCTACTGGTGATCAAGAAGGCCTGTGGCCTAGCCGCGTGACCTCCATTGCACTTGGGCGGGGCGCTCGGCTACCATCTCCCCAAGTGGGAGAGTGGACATCATAATTTGTGGTAGCGGGGGCCTGCGTGCGCGTGGCCCCCACCCAACTCAAAACGAAATTGTTGAAGTGTAATTCAGAAATTTAAAATTTATGGGTTTACTGTGGTCTATTCATATGACGGAGAGTTAATACTTTGGAGAGAAGAGGCAATTGGGAGGGAGAGAGTAGTTAGATACTTCTTCTACCACTGGGAATCTAAATATAGTTTCCCTGTTCGATCGGAGAGATAGAAGGTATTGATACTTTCTTTTGTAGGGGAAATAATATTTTATTACCCGGACATATATATAAAAAGATATGTCTTTCTCGTCTGACGTCTCTTTCCACATGACGGTGTTTAAGGCTGGCCTCATATTGTTTCTCATATTTGGCAATGGATTTGCTAAATGAGAGCCCGGCTTCTGGTAAATGAATGCGTTACACAACAGAAAGGCGTTACGCACGACACAAAGGCGATGATGACGACACAAATGCACTTAATGGCGCAAAGGAATGGAATCAATCAAACTAAGAAAAAACGGGATGCAACACAGAAACATTAAAATAAAGCCGTTGAAAGAGAAAGAGATGCGAAGATACCTCGACGTCAAAGAAGCGGCGGAGGAGCGCCCTGCGCCTGGTGGGAGACTTCACGTTTCAATCAGAGTTCCAGAGTTCCCGAGTTCAGACTTCAGAGTTCTTCCTTCTTCCTTCAGAGTTCCACAGGATGCCCTCAATCTGTCGGGCGCGGGAAACTTCAAAGGAAAGCCCTCAATCTTCCGGGCGCGGGAGACTTCTTATTTTAGACTAAAATACTTTCCTACATTATATTTTTTCGTCCGGGACGAAGGTCAGGACGATTTTGGGCCTGGACGGGACAAAAAACTGTCCCGACATTACTGGACGGGACGGTTTTTTTGTCGGCAGACGAAAAACCGTCCCGTCCTTCGTCCTTGCGCGAACAAATGATGTATGACGGGACAAAATTCGTCCTGAACCATCCTCGTCCCGTCCCGTCCACGTCCCTGAACTATAGGTGCAGCTAAGCAAGCATCAAACCTATAACCAAAAGATCAAACCTGGAAAATTCTACTCACAATACATTGATTAATAAGAAGCTCAAAAAGAAGCTCTTTCATCATCAACATCCATTTCATACTAAGGAAAGTCTCGTTTCTTTCAATAGGTTCCAAAGGCATGACTCCAGGAGTGAAGCCAAGAAAGTTTCAAAGATGCAAATTTATGAGCAGAAGCAACAAAGTGAAGGAGCAAACAAAATGCATACTAGAATGCTAGCACCCTATTTTCATGTTTTTTATCTTACTAATTCCTATCAAAGTTTCTCTACTCTAATTTGGGTCTATCCCCTGAAAGATAAGGTTAACTGATTGAGCTAGCTGTAGTCATTTATTAATTCTTTCTTTGAAACCTTAACAAAAGCAGATGAACTTAAATATTTAGAGGTTCAATCAAAACCTTTATTGTTGCTTTGACATATTTACTGATAGAATCTCTATTTCCTCAGTTTTACTTTCTCATACTATGTCGATGGCTAGCTGCCATTGATACCATGTGTACCGTTCACTTTCTGTAACAAAAATTTTCAATGCCCCATTTCTAGCCATGTTAACATAAAAGACTTATTTTTTCACATCTTGCATTCCAATTCTGATGGCAATGCTGATGCTGCCACCTCTAGTCCTCCAAAACCTGCACCTCTGGCCATGGTGTCCTACAATGTTCGCCAATCACATTCCCGATATCGGATGCAAGATCAGGATGGATGCCTTAACAGAAATTGGAAATAGGGAAATCTAATACTCGACTATACTAATATTTGATTCCCTTATCCATCCAGATGTTGGCATCCATCCTCCTCGAAGCCTGATACCCGACTTTACTGATATCTGATACTGTCATCCATCCTTATCGAAGGGGTTGTCGGTATTGGAAATCGGTTTTTTCAGTATCTGACTTATAAATTGAAATATCATTTTAATCATTTATTATATAATTAAGCTATGTCACATTCCTCTACTATTTTTGAATAATTTTAATCATTGTTAAGTTAATTGATCAATGTTCAATTAATTTGATAGGTTCAACTAGTAGGGTCAAGATTCAACAGGAAATTTAATTGCCGGGACCTATAAAATGTTCATTTCCGTGAGTTTTGACTTTTGGTTAGCTGGTTAATAATGCTATCCTCATGTTTCTCAAAGCCAAAGCATTTTAACACCAAGTATTGAGAACAAATTATTTATACCACTCTTTTCCTTCCATTTTTTTCCACATGAAATAATGCCACCCAAAAGAAATTAACCGATATCCAGTACTGTCATCTGCCACCAGCCTTACCCATTCAGTATCTGTCCAATTATCCATTAGGGGCATCTGAAACTGTCTAGATTTCATCCGGGTATCTGATAAAGGACGGGCCTGCCCAATTCAGACAGAAAGGGAGTGGAGCCTTAAACACTGTGACAGACGACTGACCAAAATGCCGTTCCTTCCTGGTCGTATTATTACTACCTTCAACTCAATACAGCCGAGAACGGAAAACCCCCAAAAGATGGTAATTTGCGCTGATACTCCCCAGAAATTGCACATATGCCCCTTAGAGAGACGATCAGGATGATAACATCATGAAGAAGAAGAAGATGATGATGATAACATTAGTCTGATGCCCATTTGCTCACAACATTACCCTTGGCAGAGGGGAGAGAAGACGCAACTGGAGAGGTGGTCTCCATGGAAGAGGACATCGAGCTCGGAGACGAAGTCCTGAGGACTCTGTAGGAGATGAAGTTCATGGCGAGCTCCGCTTGGGTCCGCACTCCTCTCAGCACGAACAGAAGCGAGTTGCAAACCACGGCAAACATCACACTCCCCTTGGCCAGAAGAAGAATCTGAGTTGAAACATTCAAACCTCATCAATTTAAACGAACTGGGCAAAGCCCAGAACAACGGAGCAATCTATAAAATTCTGAACCGAAGAAAGGGAAGAAGCATTTGCAAAAAAAATTTCAAAAACCCAGCCAAACTTCCTGCTTCTTCTCCCTCTCTGCGGCAATGAGTCGAACAGGGGGAAGCCGAGAAAAGAGGAGGAAGAAAAATCTAAAAGAAGAAGCTACGACAATTATTTAAACCCTTTCAATCCGCACCAATTTGACGACCAGGACGAAGTCGAGAACAGAAGAGGAGGAAGAAGTGGATCAATTTGGAAGAATCTAGATGATTCTAGAAGAGGAAACGAGCTGAATGCAACGAAGATTCAAACCTGGCAATCAATATGCTCGTTTTTGGAGAAAATAAAAAAAACAGAGGAAGAAAAAAAAATTTAGAACAATCTTTAAGGGAGTTGAAGAGGAGGAAGATGAAGATTTAAACCCTGTCAAACACTCTGCTGGTTTTGGAGAAAAAAAAAAAGTTGAGGAAGAAGAAAAAGAACACAGAAGAATTTAGAACAATCTTTAAGGGAGTTGAAGGGGAGGAAGAAGAAGAAGATTCAAACCCTGTCAATCACTCTGCAGGTTTTTCGAGAAAATAACAAAACTGAGCAAGAAGAAAAAGAACCCAGAATAATTTAGAACAATCTATAGGAATAGACGAAGAATAAAAACAACCCAGAAGAATTTAGAACAATCTACAAGGGAGTTGAAGAGGAAGAAGAGGAAGACGCACCAATAGCACAATCGCTCCGACGGTTATTCCAGCCTGCTTAGCATCGTCCCAGAAGCGCTCATCACTGGACCAGCCGAACCACCCGCCGCCGCCGCCGAACCATCCTCCCCGGCCCGAATCGCCGCCGCCAGCGGCGGCGCTGCTCTCGCGCTTCTCGATCTCCTTGTTCCACTTCTCGAAATCCGTCTTCTTGCCATCGAGAGCGCTCTCCAGGGCCTTCCTGGCCCGCTCCTACAATCCAGAAAACGAATCCTTTCAGAATTTTATTCCAAAAAACGAATTCTTTCAGAATCCGAGCTCGTCCGAGACGAAAACGAAGAAAGATACCTGCTTTCCGCCATCGAAAAAGAAGCAAGAGTGGCGCCCAAACCCAGAAACCTTTCTCTGCAGCTTTGCCCACTCCTCTCGAGTGCTCTTCGTCGGCGTCGACGCTGGCAAAGCGCAAGAGTTGAAGTTGAGAAGCTGCGCCATCGCCGTTTGCTGGTTAGGAATTCATTGTTTCTTCTCTCAACCCTTCTTGAAGGGGAGTTCACTGGGCCGAATTAAAACAGGCCCATACGTCCTTCATAGCCCTTTCTGTACAAGCAGGAGATGGATGGGTGTTTTATTCAGTAATACATGATTATGATACAAGAGGATAATGACTTGAATAAGCATTTTGTACATGATAGCCACATGGTCTGTGTGAGAAAGAAATGATTTAATATGAATGATCAGATTACTTGTTTACTATGCAAAAGTTTTGTGAACATATCTTGGTTCCTCAATTAGTATAGTATAGTAGACAAATCAAGCCAACGATGAGAGGGAAAAAAGGAGCAAAATTAAACCATGTAAGTATGGAAGTAGAATGCATGTTCATCTCTTTATATTATCTTAAGGGCAAACACATGCATCCATGCAGTATTAGCTTTTCCATAATCAAACAGAACTTTCCAATGAACATGTCACATTATTGACCATTTTATTTTTTTCATCCATCTGTGTTCCCCTTCTTATGATGCCCATTTTATTTCAGGTTCCAAACAATGTACAAGAAGCCCTGATCAAACCACTCTCAAGAACTGGTTTGAGGAGATCAAAATACAACTTAAACTGAGCGTAAGGAGGAGTTTGACGGGGATTGTCACATAACAAATTAAACCTACCAAATTTCAAAACTGAACATCATTAATATTACATATCCAAACCTAATCAGATCCTCACTACCACCTGCTGATGAAAAATTAAAGGCTATATTAGTATGTTTTTTCGTAGAATTGAAGACAGCCAGAATCACAATATGTAGCTCTAATTGTCCCACTATAGCATAGATGGAAGATGAACCTTTTTCTCAGTTATTGGAAAAACAATCTTAACCAAATGATCTATGTAATGGCATATTAAATGGCCTTTTATTCTGTTTCAATGTTGCATGGCACCAAATTTTGTTGTGTGCTTGAACTATAAGAGATGAGGGCTTTCTTAAAGACATAAGATAACCAATTGTGTATCTTGAACTATAAGAGATGAGGGCACCGATGATAGTTTTGTATTTTGTTGGATCAATGGTGTCTATGGCATTCTCAATTGATGATGAACTACTCCAAGGTGTTGACTCTGGTTTTCAGCCCATAGTATTTATTTTTTATTTTTAGATATTATGATGTGATAAAGAAACACTTTCATACACTATATTTAAATAAAAATTCAAACAGAAAAAGAAAAAAATGAATTTTCTGACCAAGTTAAGTCTTAATTGGTCATAATAATCAGGAATCTTGGGTCCTTTATAGGCAACCCACCAACATTTACGAATTTTATAAATTCCCAAATACAACAAGGTGGAATCATAAGTACCCATCATTAATGGAAAGTACAATAAGATATAAAATTTATTGTCAGAACTAACTCATGAATAGGGTAGAAGACATGAGAAAGAAGAGGCAAAGAGAATTTGAAGAAGTGGTTAAAGTTAGAATTATATGTGGCCTACAAGCCAATCACATATTCCACATATCATTCAATGTTCATTTATACAAAATATTTTCTAGTTTAAGTGGCTAAGGAATAACTTAATAAGGGAGCAATTTGGTTCTCTATCTAGATTATTTTTTAGTTTTAGTTAACCTAGGAATTTTATACCTAAGAAATGAGGTAGAGGAAATGGGAAACAGACTTTTTTTAGACAGCTTAGGCTAATCCTTGATGCGGTTTGGGGGTATCTGTCCCCAGTTGATGATGTGCCCTAATCCTGTTTGAGTGAATGCCCCCCCAAGTGAATCACCTGGAAATAGGGCTTAAGACGGTTACCAAAGAAAGAAAAAAAAGTCGATGAAGCTCTATCATCCTCAACCCCCAAAGTCTTCCACGGAATGACGTCACTTGACCTACTTCAACTTGGCCCCCACAGCCTTCTTCTTATGAGCTCAAAAGCCTTAACCTGACTGCACACAAAGATCTAGCTAGAAAAATATATTTCTCAACAATATTTTCTCATCAACAACACTCAGTATGACAACTCCTTAAATAGTATTCAAGACAAGGACCAATTTCATGTATTTCAACAGGAATATTTTTAGATCAGAAATTTATTAATTCAGAGACAAAATTCATAAATGTAACGATGACTTCCCTACAGCAATACCTCCCTGTGGTTTTTCAAAATCAAATCACATAAATCTCCAGAGATTAATCTTTCAACGTTCTTAGTTTGCCGCCCGATTTCTCTATGTCTAACTACAAACCCCTGAAACTCTTTCAAAACCAAATGATGCGATTCTAAGTTCTTTGGTTTTGTATGGTTGCTAGAAGCTATTAATATCATTATGTTGAACAAAATCTTAAAATCATTATAAAAATTATGCTAAGGATTTCAAATTAATCACCAGGTCGAGGATGTGCAAATTTCAGAGGCCAGACTTCTTTCCTTGAATCTTGAAGCACCCTGCATCAAAAACCACGATTCCAAGTTCTATGGAATTAGATGGATGTTAGCAACAAATGTTATGTTCAAAGAATATTCAAAAAATGTTTGAAAATTGCTTTAGGGATTGAAAGATCTCTCTAACTTTTGGACTTTGATTTTCAAAGGACAAGGAGAAGGAGTTTGAAAATAGGGCTCAAAATTGTATATATGAACTTAGAACTCCGAAAAGGGCATAATAGTATTTTTCATCAGTCCAACAGTCGTATGTATTGATTATGATTAAGCAATATTAAAAAACAATCATTTTAATTTTAAATTTTTTATATATATTATTTTTCCATAAGTTCAAAACACCTTTCAAGAGTTAAGAGCAAACACTAGCTGTTATGCCAAGGATTTCAGCTTTAAAATAATCTGAAACTTTTAGGTAGAATTAACATATCATTTTAATCAAGATATCCCCATTGGATAGCAAAATATTTATCTAATTAATTTTCATTAAATCATTAGTAATTTTGGCTGTTAGGAATTTGAAGCAGTTATTAAAGCAACCAACTGAAGTCAAATTCAGACAAATGTGTTTATCTTCATGTCATAGAAAATACAAGTCCTAAATACATGATTTGACTTGTTCACCATATGGTCAAATTAAGTAGTCTTCTAAGATAACTAAGGGTGCTATTTTATCTTCACTTACAATAAGTCAACTAGTTGACTAAGGACCTTTTGTGCTAGATCACAACCCCTAATGAAGCACGCATTACTTTGAACAATAATCAAAACACATATTAATAAATTTTACTAAACTGCCCTTAAAGCTTAATCTCCAATATTAATTATAATGCATGTGTGATGCTCAAAATGTGACGATAAATAGAATTTAAGCATTCCTCTTTGAAGGATGCTTGAGATAGACATTGAAATATCTGTGTAGAATACCCACAGTCTAATCAAAGTCATATAATGAGTATGGCCAGTCCTATGGCCATTAGTTTGGAGACACTATGGATAGATGTTGGATGCAATTTTTGAAAATAGTTCAGTGAATTGATCTGTACGAATACATGAACGATAATATACCTAACATCAATCAAATTGATTCATATCACAATTATGTGGATCATCCTCAAACTTGAGACACCAATGACACCTTGTATATGGATGGTTCTGTTTTGACTATGAGCTATGAGTCTCGAACCATGAGATTCCAAAAAATTATATCTTGGAGGAAACTATTCCACAAATGTGATTGCGTGGTCAAGATGGGATTTACCTCCCTTGGTATAAGAGGAAATATACTAAAGCGATAAAATGTAGCTAAATCCCTAGTAATGGTAATGGAAATGTTAGAGAAGATCTTCTTCGATGATTTCCCCATGCATCAGTAGTAATTAGATTGAACAATTATTGTTTAATGACTAATCATACCTAAAGTCATTTAAAGAGTCTTATGCATATGGAGTATATGTATACACTTGATGTACTAGAAATCATGGCTAATTAATTTTTTCAAACTTCTGATTCATAACAAAATACTTGTAGTTTTTCTTACAAGTTCAGCACAAGGGTCAGATCCATAAAGAGAAACTATTGAATAATATAATTTCAAATTTAATTTATATTTTCATGATTTAATATGTTTAAATATTTAAATATAATTTCATGAAGATAATGAAATTTATTTCAAAATAATTATAAATGGCAAGAAAGTAATTTTTGTAATCAACCAAATTTCTTCATAATCTATAAAATAAAGAGAGTTTTAATATAATTTTACAATAGAAAATACTTATGAATTTTAAATAAATACATTTTTCTAATGCTTTGTCAGTGCTAATTAACATTCAATGGAGGTGGTAGGAATGGACCAAGAGGATACATTTCAAGTGCCAAAAATTATAGTGGAGATGGTTGTAGATAAACATCAATAGTGGAGATGATGGGCCCTTATGGATGTGACCCTCTAGGTCTGTGTATCATTCTAGTTAGTAACTAAAACTCCTCAATAGAAATTATTTGCTAACTTATAAATTAACTATATCGACAAATATATTAATTAAATAATGTCAAATTTAACCTAATTGATAGGTTAACTATTCAACAAACCACACTTCATGCTCTAAAAGATATGTAGTAGTGTTCTAACTCTCTAATGTAACCTTTACTGTCATTAATTTCCTTCCTCTACGTGGGACTCTCGAATGACTTAAGAGTATGGTGAATCGACAAAGCCTTATCCATCATTCGGTTAGTAGTGCCATATAACAAGGATCATTAGAGAATGCCTTGTTTATTATCCTCACTACACTAGTCAAGGATTTAGCTACATCATCTTCCTTAAGCCAATCTCCTCCTGTACCGAGGGTGGACAATTTCCGCTTGACCGCTCAATTAACTCAGTGTACTTCTTACTCAATCTAAGCTAAGACTTGTAAGGGTCCCATGCTTAAAGAGTCATAAGCCATGTTCAGAAAATAGGTGTCTCAGGTCAACATATCAATTATAAAATCATGACATGAATCAACTTGATTGACTTTTAGGTCTAATAACATTGAAAAATTCATGAGGATAAATTCAGTGAACTCTTTCTCCAAAGAGCAATCACCCTACGTCCTTAGTGTCTCAATATTTACAGCCATATGATCAACCATAGTGCTATTCTATTTGGATAATTGATGTCCATCTCAATCATTTATTGAGTATGAATATTTAGAATACATGTTTAAATAGGAATTTAAAGAGTAATAATCATTGTATTATGATATTATTATAATTTACCATGTCTCTGCACATCTACGTGGAATTTATTGAACTTAAATAAAACATGGCGACGTGATTGGCTTGATGGCCACATAATATCCATCAATTTGTGAGTGCAGGTAATATCTCACTATTCTTTGTTGCATCTTCTCACATACCCAATACACCAAGGATCTAAAAAACTCTCTTTTAATCATCCCACACATGTAAGAATAAAGTTTAAGGATGATTTTTAAAACTATATATAATTTAGTTTATAGATACAAGGGCATGGATAGAAAGATGGGGTAAAAATGAAACCACCTTAAAAATGTCAGCTCAGTCTGCCTTCAGGATCTTTAGATATCCAACTCTGAAGTTGGATAAATCAAGGCCGTCTTTTTGCTCTCTCTCTCTCTCCTCACTATTAGTGCTATCACTTCCTATTTTCCAATTATCGGTTGAAAATACCTGAGTATTCATCTTTTAATGCTTGGCGTAGTGTCCTCATGTTCCGTCAATGGCAACTCCATGGGTGTCACATCTCCACACATAGAGCAAGAAGACAAAAAATACTTTTTCCTGTTATTGAATGGCAAACATACTCATGTTTATCTTTTCATAAACGACATAAATGGAAATGATAATGTAATGTGGTGACAAAAAAACTGACAAAAAAGACTGTGATGCCACATAAATGCTTTTCCTTTTTTGGCCAATCATATAATGCCATGTCACCACACCACTATTTTTAACTTTTCAACTTTAAAAACTATCAAAACTAATGATTTTTTTCTTGATCTCGATAGGCATTTATTGCAATTTGAATCTCTTCTTTTTTTCTTTCAGTCAATGTCACCAGCAGGTTTTTTAAAAAAGATGTTAGTCAATGATTGGCCATCATGTCGTTGCAATTTGCCATGTCATGATGTCGTCCTTTTGCAATTATTATCTCTGCTCATCATTGTGGAAATCACTGGTTGGTCGCGAAGCAGTGAACTAAATGGTGGCACATGGGATGGTGGTTTAAAACCGTAAAAAAATCAAGAATACTTGAACACTAAATTCAAAACCAAATAAATAAATAAACTTATCAACATAGAAACATTATATATTTGAGAATATAATGTCAAAAAATTCTGGATAAAATAATTTTGGTTTCAAAATATAATGTAAAAAATTCTCCATAAAGAACCAAATAATCCACAAAGACAAGAATATCACTTTACTATTGGATTAAATCATTTTAAGCCAGATAATACACACTTGTCATTATCTTAATGAATGAAAAAGTAAATTTCAAAGAATTATCTCAATATTTTGTGCGTTAGGAGCCACAACCCATGGATGCCTATTTAGTTCATGGGCGCCAACAGCTGCCTGCTCATAATAAAATATTTTTTAATTTGATGATTGCCCAAAAAATCCCAAAAGCTCTAAAAATATGAAACAATTAGTATAATTTATTTTAAATAAAATAAGTATTTATTTTTAATATCAGTTTTATGCAGGTTTAGTTTGTTTTATTGAAATAAAACCATATAAACCATAAAAATACACACACACACATATATATATAAATTATAAAAATGTTAAAATCTATTTTATACTACAAATTCCTTTTTCAATAGCTGGTCTCTATGCATTCGATCCTTGCTCACTTGTTGGATAATATTGAAATTATTGTAAAATTTGTTGCATAAAACAAAAACTTGAAATGGCATAGCAAGCTTTGTTTATTTTTATTAACAATATTATACTTTTTCTATGACCTCTATATTTTTGTCATCACTTTACATTACAATGAGTGTCCATCCAGCTACATATGCAGCCTCAATAAGGAAGACAACTCTCACAATTATGACAAAAACTTCCCCTGTTGGGACCACTATGGGAAGAGAAAATATTCACCAATGGTCCCAAATTTCTCCTTATGAAGAATGTGCAGCATGGAAGATGTAATGGAGGCACATGCATATAGAGTTCATGTAAAAACTCATGCTTCCACGTCATGTACATTACATATCATTAATACGGGGTAATCCACACATAATTATACCATTTCCTCTTGTCTAACCTTCAAGAGAACTTCTCCCAAACAATTGTTACTATGGCTGATGGTTGTTGTTAACACCACTTATTAGACTCACATAATGAATTATAATGTTTATTTGCATTAAAATGATAATATTCACGTCTTCACACTTGAAACGACTCTCTATTTTTTTATAATGGTATTCTATTTTTAATGGATTTTAGATATATTTATAGAATTTTCCAACATAATTTTTTCAAATAAAATAAAATTTAAGTTATATTTTTCAAAAAATTCAATGATTATATATTTTTCTAGAATTATTTAAGGTTTTTATGAATTTTTCGAAAATAAAATAAATTCAATGATTATCAATTTTGCAAATGAAAAAAAAAAATTTAAGGTGTAATATATTTTTCAAAAAATTCAATGATTATATAATTTTATAGAATTATTTAAGGTTTTTATGATTTTTTTATTTTATTTATAGTCCACCTCGTTTCTCAATTTAATTTATTTGAGTAGCAAAAATTCATTGAGAAAAGGTGAACTTATGGCACTACAAACTTTGATGCAATAATGATCAAATCATAATTGGGCATTTACTTTGTTTTAATCCACAGGGGTATCTGGCAGTTGGAGAAAAACTACTATTTTATTCCCATGAAATAATATTGAATTCATGGCATATGTTAGCAAAAAAAATCACTGGTCATCATTAATGCAACTTAGAGACAAAAAATGCTTGGAGACATGGCATTTTATCATTTTCAGAAGGAGAATTAATGCAGATCACAAGGTGAACATTTTGGACAGTTAAAGGTCTCACTTTTCATCAATTGATACACATCAGATCAATATTTAAATGCAGAAATTTATGTGTAATCTATGGGGACCTTTATGGAGGAATACTTCATTAACTCCAATAAATATTTTCTCATCGCTACCTAATCATACTTTTCATAGTCAACTTGTTATATAAAATTTATTAAAAATATTATTATCCATGAAAAATTAAACTCCTAGCTTTGATTTCATCAATAGCCCCTATCCTAGTAAAGGGCAATGAATGACCTACCTAACACATTCCATCTCTCTTCAAGAGTTCTTTCATGTTGTTGAGTTTCCTGTCAACCTATTTTCCATTAGTGCCATCAACTATTCCCTTAATTTTTATTTCGCATTTTCCAAGATCATTTCACCGTTTCAGAATTGCATGCAAGGTAGAGAATTAGTTTAGGCCATGGGAATGTGCACCACATATAAGAAATTTAGTCGAATTGAGCTTCTTTCTTACTCCACTCGTTTTTTTTCTTCAAACTCAAAATATTATTTTTTGTGGCATAGATAGACAATCCCCCATGTCTTTAAAGAGTTCATATTAGGCTCTCCTCAAGTAAAATTTTCAAACCCATACATTGTGATATCTAGGTTCCCTCACAAATACATCATTTTTTGGTTATTGCTACTATACGATATTTGCGTATGATAACACTTGAGTTACTTGGGTTTATCTCTTGAAGAATTTATCTCAACTTTTCACCATCATCCAAAAGATTCTATTTGAAATCACCACACAATTTTCTACTATTCTTGAAATCCTTAACACAAATAATGCTCTAAAATTTTCAAGATTCCCTTTTCACTTTTCACACCAGTCATGGATTTATTCACCATACCAATTGTCAAAAAACTTCCCAAAATAATGGGTTTTCTGAACACAAACACCACCAGTTTTTTAGACACCTCAAACTCTTCTTCTTCTTCAGATGACTACATTTATTATTTCTTAACCATTCCTCTCCTAATTGGAAATTATATCATTAGCCATATTGCTTGTTCTCTTTGAAGTAATTTAGTTACCATACATTAGGTCTCACCTGATGCCATTCTATTAGATCTGCCTCTTCGTTTCTTTGCTTTTATTGCACCTCTCCATTGATTATGCACCATTGCTCTCTAAACTCTCCACTTATTTACTGAAGGGTATCTTTGTTTTAGAAACTTTAAGACACAAAATGTAACATACATAGATCTATTTTTATGAGATGTATATGTGACCCCTGATTCAATCACTCACTTAATATCTATTTCCGTATTCATTCTTAGAATACATACATTATAATACACAAGAAATAATTATAAATCAAGCCCATAAACACCTGTAATGAACAAGTCAATTAATAATATCATAATAAAAAAATCACCTGTCTTAAAAATGTGTTAAAAATATTCCTATTCTAAGGATACTCTAGATGCACATCAAAATATCTTGATAAAATAATACTATATGATCCCTCTCATATGATGAAGATGTCCTATCTCAAGATCATTAGTGTGGATATAGTAAGGATAAATAATGTATGCTCTTTGGAGAAATAATATGTACAAATCCCTGAATGGTATTTTACCTAGATTGATTCATATCATGGCTATGTAACTGGTACTTAGACCTAAGAATTCAAAGACACCCTATGGATTTGGAGGGGGGAGGGGAGGGGGAGTGTTTGTGTTTTGACAATGAATTCTGAGTCTTTAATCAAGGTATTCTGACCATTCATAGATCATGTGAAAAAATAATTCTAAAAAAATGATTTTTGGTCAAGATGGGACTTTCTCTCATTAGCACAATAGAATATTCACACACGTAAGATGTTGTTAAATACCCTTCTTGGTTGTTGGAAATATCGAAGAAGGTTTGTCCGATGATTTTTCCACCATGCATCACTAATAAGTATAATGTCCCATTAGGGTTTGACGGTTGATCATAAAAAAGTGATCCTAGAAGCATCAAGTGGGTGGAGGGATTATGCCCTCATAACAATTAATGACAATTGGGTTCTATGAGAGAGTTATCATACTTCATATATTCTAGGGCATTCAGTGTCTATTGTTATACCACAGTCTGGCAACTTAAATAAAGGTTATATTAAAACTTTCTTAATTAATATTTGTGTTGATAAATTTAAATGAAAAGGTTGTCCGATAAAGGTTATTGGGACATTAGTGTTATTAACTACACTTATACATGCCCTTGGACGGTCACACAAAAACGGTCTATTGGACATCAGAGGATATGATTAAAATTTAGGAATTTTAGTGAAAAAAATAAAATAAGCATAATTAGGAGAAATTCCTGGACGAAAATTCCCTTTTAAGAGTTCTTTATGTCCCCATCTTTTTTATAATCTTCCCTTCTGTCCCTAGGTGTCCTTTCCTCTTTGGTCGAGTATAGTGGAGTTTCCTTACAAAAGTGTTATGTCGCTTTGGGTTCACTGATGCATTCATCGATCTTGTGGATGCCTGCATTAGAGAGAATCATTTCTCTTTTTTGGTGGACGGAAACTCCCCAGGCTTTTTCATGGTCACGAGACGTCTACGGCAAGGCGATCCCATCTCACCCACCCTTCTTATATTGATGGAGGAGGTCTTTAGCCTATTGCTCACACGAGCGATCTCCCACGAAATGCCCGATCCTCTTGCACTCTCTATTTGCAGACAATGCCATCCTTTTCCTCAATGGATCTAAAAATCCATTAAGGAACTTATGAGTGTCCTCACTACGTACGCACAGACTTTTGACCAGCTCGTCAATACCTTGAAGAGCAGCTTTATGGTCGGCCCGTCCACCACTGTAATGTGCTCTCAGATTATCCAACACTATACCGAGTACTCACAAGGATACCTCCCTTTTGATTATCTCAGATGGCCTATCTTTTTCAGACTCACTAGGTATCATTATTTTGATACTTTGTTGGGCAACTCGAGAAAGAAACTAGATGGATGGAAACTTCATTTTCTATCCCTTGGGGGACGCATCTAGCTTATTCTACATGTCCTCATGAGCATCCCACTACATACCCTCGCGGTCCACTCACTATTGCTCACAGTCCTCCACTCGATGGAGTGAATGTGCACACTTTTCTTATGGTCCAGTCACCTTAAGTGAGAGAGTCGCCACTATTGGGTTTCTTGGGAGAAAGCTTGTCAGCCGATGGACGAGGGGGATCTAGGGATCAGAAGCCTTCACGATGTCCAAGAAATGCGTCAGAAGAAGCTCGTTTGGCGTATGTTTACAATGCACTCCCCATTGGGGAGTTTCATCTCAGCCAAGTACGACGAATGGGCACGTAGAGAGATGGATATCTAGGGCCATCGCAAATGGCGGACTTGGCAGCGACATTGGCTAGTGATAGCCAAAGTCACACTTGGCATGTCGGCTGCGGCGAGATGAGCGCTTGGTATGATACATGGCTTGGCAATGAGCCTTTAGCCTGCCAGCCCCACTTTGCACCCCATCGATTGCGATTGATCATGGCACAACTGGTCACGGTGACACACGCCACCTTTGGGAGCAACATGGCATCCCCTTAGACACGTTATCCTCAACTCGAAGTACTCTCATCGGGTCTGCTCACAACCATCCAATTTGGATGCTTACCCTCGATGGGTCCTTTTCTTGCTGATCTTCTTGGGAGCATTTCTACAAGAAATCCCCCATCCAACACTAGGGTCACCGTATCTGGCATCTGACAATCATCACTCACATCTCTTTCTTCCTCTGGAGACTCATGCATTGTGGCCTCCCGATTGATGATTGGGTGACTCGTATTGGTCACTCCCTCAGTTTGCGTCGCCATTCTTGTCCTACATCTCCCCAAGTTGAGACTATGGAGTACCTTTTCTTCCATAGTGAGACTACCCTAAACTGTTGGTCCCAAATTACACATCATTGGCGGCCACTACTATGTACCCCTTGAACTCTAACACCGTTAGATATTTTTGGCAAGATTTTTCTCTTGCCAATATGCTATAAGTGGAGCCCATTCTTTCACGTCACCATATCTTACTATGGGAGATCTGGAAAGGGAAAAATTCTTCTCATTTTTTAGGGACCCCATGAGAGCACTGGATATCGTGCAATGAGTCCAGTAGTGGATAAGACACACTCACCATCTCATACCGTCCCTCGCCCGCTGCTCAGCCCTCACATGCGATCTCCTTGGCACTTGGGGCATTTCGGTGACCCTTGCCCCCATCACCATTAGGCTACAACTTGTCCATTGGCACCCACCGCCAATTGGCATCCTCAAGTTGAATGTGAATGGTGTGGTCAAAAGGAACCCGAGACCTGCCAAAGGGGGTGGTATCCTCCACGATCACAGAGGGAGTATTCTCTTTATCTTTTCGTCTTTTTATGGTATCCAAACTAACACAGCATCTAAGGCTATGGAAATTTGTGATGGTTTGCTTCTCTGCGAGGTGCAAAAGCTTCACAATGTCGTCATAGAATTGGAGTCACAAGTATTAGTAAACATACTCCGTGCATGTACCTGCTCCTAGTGGCGACTGCAATAAGCATGGCAAGACATCATACGGTGCCACCCCTGCTTGATCAGCATCCGTCACCACTTGTGCAAGAGCAACTAGACTACGGATACCCTTGCCAACAATGCGGTATTCGCTTGAGCCCCTTCTACTATTTACTCCTTCTTGCAGGAGCTCCCTCAGGTAGCTCATGGTAGCCATCGTGTTGAGTGCCTTGGCTTGCCGGCTCTTCGCACGCGTCGCACCCTAGCAAAGGATAATCCCGCGATTGGCGTATTGCATGGAGCACCAGATGCAAGAGCGCTCACCCTCTCGCCTAACCGATGTACACTCCATGCACCTCAACACTAACAACTATTGAAGGCAGGAAAAGCTCTAGACACTCCATGCACCATCACCACTGGGGGGATCCAACACAACACCGCCAAGAGCGACCTTTTCTGAGCATCTCCAAGGTACACTCATGTATGTTTTATTTTACTATACCATGGGTGTGGACGAGTAGGATCTGAGTGTAATTGGGATATTTATGCTCGCTCCATGCCTATAAACGCTGATAAACAATTCACTTCATATATAAAGTTCCCCCTGGGTGGCGTCCAGGGCACGACTGAATCGGTCCACGCATACAATCGCAAGGTTGGAGATACCCGACACTATGTATTTTGCCAATATTGTTAAAAAATACAATAATGGTGGATCAATAATGGCGTTCAATGAGATTAAGAGGATACTCAAAATGGTGAAGATCATATGGATATCGACAAGTAGACATTCTGAAATCTCAACATGACTATCTTTAAAATTTGAAAAATCACTGATGCTATATGTGTAAAGCTGATTCAATAATCACTTTTTAAATTTTTTTAAAGGCCGTTATGATTCTGTTTATCTTCCACTACATGGATCATCTGTGGATCATATGAATCACAGCCTCAAACCCAACAAAGATTCAAAATGATTTGGAATTAAATACATTAGAGTTTGGAAGATGGTGATGCCACAGCTTGATTCCAAGACACTAACAATGGGATTGGTGAGGTGTCAAGACTCAATTTAGATTTATCATATCTATGAAAGAATCCCATGGTTATTGAGGTATTTTATAGTATATATTTACTACATTAGCCAGTGATAGTGATTGTGTGATTAGATTATTCAAAATAAGCTTATATTCATCATACCTTCTTGACTCAACCTACAAGATCAAAATATCTTTGATCACTGTGATAATTATTATTATTTCTCTCTATGTGTTCAACTTTTGTTATACTTAATCCACATCATATTTGAACATGTTCACTCAGATCGTTTGTCTCCTGTGGGTAGGTCCCTCTCTCACTGATATTGGTGTAAGTGTCTCATTCATGTCTATGTAAGGTTTATAAATGTTTTTACTCACTAATTTCACACTAAAATATCATATTCAAAATTTTAGTCCATCACACCATAAAACTAGTTCATCATATGAAGTTCTGGTAACCTTATATGCAATGAATGCACAAAGCACATAAAAAATGATTCTGGAGCATAGATTTGTGGATTGTTATGTTATATTGGTGATGGAAATTTTATTTAACAAAAGGAAAGGACTAAAAAATGAATAATCTCAAAGTAAAACCAAATTATCAGATGATCCTACCACCCTTAATAGAACATATTATGAGATCATTAGGTTATTCGACGCATATCTTCAAGCTATTTAGTTATCCTTCCTTTTAGATGTATCCACATGATCCCTAAAATGTTAGATAGCATAATTTTTTCCTCCAAAAGTGCTTTTTAAAATCCAAGATGATATCATCACCATCCAGCCTCACTAGAAGGTAGCCTTGATAGAATAAGAGAACGATGGAAAGGGTGCTCAAGTCATGCTTCCATGGGTGCCCAAAATTAGGGGCCTTCCCTTAATTATACTCTCTAGGTAATTTTCATTGAATTCTTTAACATTGACATTATATTCACCAAGGTCCAAACATCTCACTCGTATCACCCTCTAGACCCATGTATCAATCTAGTTAGTAACTGTAAAAACAGTATAGGGTTTATTGACCAACCTTATTCATTACCTTTATCGAAATATAGATTAATTCATCAAGTAATCCTTTGACCTAATTAATAGGTTTATTTGATGACCTGTAGGATGTCATGATAACCTCATATTTAAGAAAATAAATTGGAGTATACCAGCTATTTAATGGAATATTTATTGTCATTAATTGTCATATATTCATAATCGTTCATCCATTGCATGGTCATGGAATGCCTTAGGATATGGTCACTATCAAAAATTAATTGGCCATTCTACTTATTAATGATGCATGGTTAAAATCATCAGAGAACACATTCTCCAATATTTACACCCCCTAAGTTGAGCTTCAACGATATCTTCGTACTCGAAAAAATATCATCTGATAATAATAGGAGAAAATCTTATATTTACCAAAAATTAAATTTGTAGACTTCTTCCTGCATCTGAGCTAAGAATGGTGGGAATCCCATGATTAGAGATTCATAATTCATAGTCAAAATACAACCACTGATCCATTGGGTGTTTTTGGTTTCTCAGGCTAAATGATCATTTAGATTTCTGTCACATGAATCAACCTGATTCGCATTTAGTTGATCTCTTTTGTAGGAAGAGATACCCACTATCTATCATGTCTATCCACACTAATGGCCATAAGATCATCCATATTCATGTGAGTGAGACATTATAGTGTTCTTAGATAAGGAATTTTTTTTCATAAATTTAATCAATGTTTTAGTAAAGCTTGATAAGCCAAAAATAGGGGTGAATTTTACTAAATTTTATCCTCAGTCGTTGTCAATTTTGGCTTATACAATAAAATTTATATAAACCCTTAAGATGTGTAGTGATAAGTACGAGTGTCGTCCAAGGGAAGCTAATAAGGAATCCAATTGATGTTATTCTTTAATAATTTGAACCTAATTGGGGTTAATTTAATCTTCAATAGAGATCAAATTACCCTAATTAGAAGAGAAATTTAGAAAGGGGGGTAGAATAGATGAGAGAAGTAGAAGAAATAAGGGGCTCTAAGTTGAATTAATTGATCCAATTGAAAGGATCAAAGAAGTCAATTAGATTTGTTTTGATTGATTCTGTAGATTTGATAATTCAGGAACAACTACTCTATTGAATAATGGAATGGGAAATTCAATCTCCTGCAAAGTTAACCCTTTTGTGTTTTTTTATAGTTTTCTTGAAATTCACTTGAATAGCCAGGTAATCTCTCGATTTCTCCTCTCAATCCTAGTCAAGGCTTGTACATGCCACTTAAGCCAAGTGATTAGAAGTTCAGACAGAAATTATGAAGAACGATTAAGAGATTCAACTAACAACATCCAAAATACACCAAAAAATTCAAATACAATGAAGGAAAAAGTACCAAACAAGTGGATCCAAGCTGGAGCTCCTCTCTGTTTTGCAGCTGTGATAGAGCACCAGGAAGAATGACCCCGTCCTCTCAAAATTTGGCTTTTGTACTTAGGTTAAATGGTAAAAATTACCATTTTACCCCTCATTAGTAATTATTTTTTGTCCCTCAATGTCGGCCTGATCTGAATCATCTCAATCGGACTTCAGGATCAAAAGTTATCAATAAATGAATTTAAACCAATTTTAGCCATTGGATTTAAATTTATTTATTTATTAATTTCTTTTTTAACATGCCATAATGTGTCGTCTTCTCATTGGCAGACGCATTTCGAATTCATTTTGTTGGGTTTGATCTCTGAGCGCCACGTACCCCCTGGTGAAAAAAGAAAACAAAGAGAAAAGGTCAGAAAAATAAGGTTGGTACGCATTGTCATGCACCTAAGATGCATTCTTCTCACTGCATTAACCATTCCCAGATCGCCACGTCACTGTCTGTGCACGCGCGTCGTACACGCAGCGCAGGCGGTGAACTTACCTCCCATAGTGCCCAATCATCAAGCGCCATCGAATTCGCATCCGACAGTTGAGATGAGGCCACATCGAGTCCCAAAAAATCAATGGGACATTTTGAGTAAAAGGCCTTTTTAAAATATGAAATTGACGTCTGATGCCGCCCAAAAGTAATTGTGTATATGCCCCTTGCGCATTCTCTCTCCTCTGATTTCTCATAAAAACCATTAAAAATGCCAAGTAATTGCAATAAAACCCTGTAACTATTTAAATAACAGCTTTGCGCCTGCATACATGACTGAGAGCTGTTTTTTAGGGCATAATTGCAACTGAAATTTATGAAAAGCCCCTCAAAATTTGAAAATAACTTTAATACTCATTTTCGCCTTATAAATATATCCTTTTCCTGTTTAAAAATCCATTTCTTCCTTAATAAAATCCAAGAAAAATCCAATAAAATCCTAAAAAATCCTAGAAAATTATAGAAATTTCAGTAATTCATCTCCACACTGATTAACCGCAAAATTAAAATTTAAACCTGCCATTTTCCTTTAAAAATAATTATTTCCAGGTCAAATAAATCCCTTAAAACTCATAAAATTAACAGAAAATTAGGGGAAATCAGAAATCACTTGAAAACAGTAATTTCATGTAAATATATGATAAAAAACCCTTTTAATCTCTTTAAATGCATAAAATGGTGCTAAATTACTTGAAATAAAGACCAAAATTAGGGTGTTATCAAAGCTCAAATGATTTTAATCATTATTCAAATCATTGAGATACCAGGATGTTGTTATGTACATTTTATCGGGAGAAGATGTGCCTTCCATCAGGACTTGTTCTTGTTGCCATGTATTTTGGGTTGGCTGGGTAGACTTTAATGTTATGATGATATTAGTCTCTAAAAACATTTAAAAACTTGAAATATTATAATTTTAAATTTACCTATTGTCATGGAATCTATGTCCAAATTGACTAAGTTATTTTTGTGTGGTGTGTATGGGTTCTCCTTTCCTCTACATCTACCATTCAATAATTGAGTGCATATTTTGTCATTTTATAATACATTAGATTTAAATTGATTGATGGTGATAGTGCATATTCTTCTAGTCAAGCTCCCTGGAAAATAACATAGAAACTGACTTATCATTGTAAATTTTGTCTAAAGGCTCATTTCAAATATTTATTTTCGTCTTTTGCACTCATATAGTGTTTCATCATACTATACAACTAATAAAGATTTTCATGACTCTTGATTTTGTTTTAGCTGCATGATTCTTTTACATTAAATGAAACACTTATTTTTATGTCATTAATCCAATAAAATTAGACATCATTGATTTGGAGAGACATGGGGATTAAATAGAATAAACAACAGTATATTGATACATGTGATGAATTATCATGGTGATTATTTTTTATTCTTTTTATTGGTGTTCCTGATCGAGATCAAATGAAGATAATACCTTTTTATCCACTTGTCATCCCAAAGCTTTTTATCACAATTATAAACTTAATTTTCTGCAATGGAAAAGTATCTCGAATGTTTTTAGAAAAATACACATACATGAGGGTACCTGGAATGTAGTTTTTAATTCCAGAATTACTATACATTTAATGTCCTCAAAAAATGCTTTGGTGAAGTTGGATAGATGTATAAACATGATTTACTATCAGAAATGATGGTGTAAAACCATGAAAATAAATGAAACAGCATGAGTTATAATAGATGCGAAGGAATAGTAAGTGAAGGGAGAAGGAATGTGACTATTTAAATGCATATTTAATATCATCATATAAATAATGAACTTAGAAATATTTAGGTTGACATTATTGTCATCATATTAGGATTTCTTTTACCTTAAAATTTTTTATTATATTTAAATGGTTTTGATTTTTTTACATTTTCTTTATATTTATAAATATTTGTTGGACTATGGGTTATTTTGACCATTTAACAATGATATTTAAATAGTTTTGGATCAAATAAGTTAAAATGACTTTTGATCTGGATTTATATATATATTCATTATTTTCTAATATAAAATATAACAGAAATTGATTATTTATTCTACAAAATAATCCATATAATGTTATTAGTTCTATTTTAAAATGTATGAATTATTAATATTTCAATAAATAAAAACTATAATTAAATTAGTTCACGGTATTTACTTAAATATTTCCTTTTCCTGTTTTTCATTCATGATATTAAGAGATAGCTCTCATTTGGGTTATATAATTAATCTACTAATTTTTTTAAAAAAGTAGTAGATTAATTTTGAAATATGATAACACAATTAAAAAATGAGAAAACTTATGGTTTATAGGACAAGGGATGGCCAAATTGATGGTTCATGTTTTATTGAAATTTATTATTTATCTTAAATAATAAGAAAATTATTAATTTTGATGAACTTATACCATGAAAATAAAATCTGAAATTAAAAAACCTTTTAAATATTACAACTTTTTATTATGATTTACCATGAAGTCCATTTTTTATATTTGATTGGAGATTTTCTCGTGTACTTATATTCTTTAATAATTCCCTATTTAATTTTCTTAAAGTTCTGAAGTTCTTCATGAAAAATTGACCTTCCAAGTTTTATAAATAACTAACTTTAAGTATTTCTCTTTATGATCCTTGTTCTTTGAAACATTATCAGATATTAGGTTTAATAAATGAGTATTCCTCATCTTCTTCTTATTAATTTTTATTTAAACATTATTAAAAATATATTTTTTACTTATATTTTTAGTCAAATTATTTATAATATTTTCTTATGGGAATCCAAATTTTCAAACATCAACTGATTTATAAGTATTTCTATTGCTTTTGGTATCACTCTATAAGTTCTTTTTGCATGAAATTTAAAATTTTATTATAGAATATTTTTAAAATAAATTTCTGAGATTTATTTCGTAATTATAAAGTTTTTGAAAAAGCATTTGAAAAATTATGTAACAAATGTCTGCTGCATAAAATTTCAAGTCCTTTTTATTATGTGCCTTTACTGATTAATATATTGTGTTCTATTATTAATCATAGATTCAGATTTTTGAAAAATGAATAATTTAATAGAAGTCATTTGATTCCATATTTCTGAGTACACTATAAATCATTGGATTGATAAGTATATTAGTTTTTTAAATTAATAAATATTTGATGGATTGTGATGAAAATTAATTTCATATTTCTAATTATTGATCTCTTTCATTTGATTACAAAATTTTAACTAATTCTTAAGTGTATAATATATATTTTTTAAGCTTTAATTATTTAACATGATTTTTCATATGGTATTTCTTTATTATCTTTATAGTTTAATATACTCATTAGCTTTTTTAGTGTTTTTTTATCAATATCAAAAGTATGTGACAGGTAGAGAGCAATATAAATGTATCCAAATTAATTATTTGAAGATAAATATTTTTCAGGAGATTGATCTTATCATAAACACTAGTGGAATTCAGATTTTGTAGATTTTAAAAAGTGATCACGAGTAGAATTGAGATCTCGTAAACATTATATTATTTAATATTCAATCTTGAATCTTATTCAAGAATTTTGATATTGAGGAAATCTTATTGATAAGTCCATATACAGGTATCAAATAAGAGTTCACTAAGGCACATTTTATTCACATTTCATATAAAATCCTAACTTGGAGTATGTGAATTTAGTGAAATATCATGTTAGAACTCTCCACATATATTCATCTTTTAAATAGTATAAAAGTATAGTTTTTTGTATTTAATGTAACCTGGTTGGCCAATAAGCCATGTAGGCTGAATCTAACATCTTCTTCGGAGAATTTTGGACCTTTTTCAGGACTAGGAAATTGCTCTTATGAAAGGACCAAGGGGCTCTTCATAAAGTCAGTCAAAGGAGAGCTCATTCGGCTAATGGGCCCCCCTCTTGACAGAAGACCCAAGAAGGAACTCCTAGAGACCCTTTAAAAGGATTTAGATATTCTGGAAGGGCCACTAATGGGCCTATGGGCTTGGCCCAAATCTCACCCATCAAATTGATCCATTATATAAGGGATGCCTATAACTGCTTTAGACTCCGTTGTAAAAGATATCCTGAATTTTCATTTGGAATTTTAGTGAAGGGTGAGAAGATTCTTTGCTTGCTCTCTCTCTAGAGTTCTTAGAGTTAGTGAGGGCCAAGTGGACGGTGAGCTGACAAGGCCTAGGTGGGAAAGAAAAGTCCTCTCTCTACTCCCTCTCCCAAGGGTTTACTCCCCTCTCTCTCTCTCTACATTGGAATTGCCAAAAGATCCAAGAAGTGAGAAGCATCCAGGGCTTTTGAAGGTGGAAGAAGAGGCATACCAGCCAGGTAAGTCAATTCCTCTTTTATCTACCCTTCCCCTTCTCGACTAATATTGATTTCTTGAGATAGAAAACAATATTAGTGGTTCTTTCTCTCTCTAGACCACCTGCCCTCTAGGAGTTGGATGTTCTTGGCCCAAGAACACACCCAATTCGATTCACAACACTTGGCAGATTCCAAAAGTGTGGGGTGAAACAAAATCTTTCAAATCTTGGTCGAAATTCATTTTTGACCAAGATTTGTTCAAGAAAAATTCATTTTCTTCTGAATTTCTTCTCGATTTAATTCAGACAAATTAAATAGGGTAAAAAATATATAAAAATACCTAAAAATCACTAAAAATTATTATAAACATACATGAATTTATTTACATTCTTTCAAAATCATCTAAATGTATAAATTCATAATTCACTGTCATTTATACTCCATTCAATCAAAAGAAAATTGCATATAGTTACTAAAATTCTTACACCTCTGTTTTTAGCTTTAATCCAATCAGATTTGGTCTAGTGCTCTCTCTGGTTTGAAACCCACTCCCCTATCCATGACTAATACAAATTTATTGCTTAATCAAGGGAACTCTTCACTCGACCTAGGTTAGTGATACTGATAAGCTTAAAAAATGATGTGTAAATAAGTCGTTGATTGTGCTTTTAGACTTATGCAAAAAAAATTATAAAATACCCTTAATCACTAAATACAGTGTATAGAGCAAGCAAGGGGTCGAACCACAGGGAGGCAACAAGCAAGAATTTTTATCCAATTTTTAATAAATTAATCCAAGAATGAAATAATTTTGCAATTGATAAACCTTAATAATACTTAATGATGTTTTTAATTAATCAAAATTAAGTAAAATTTAATTTTGATAATAAATATTTTTGGTCATAAAGCTCAAGATAGTATAATTTTAATTATAAGATCAGATTAATTCGAATTATTAATTTCCCAACTATTATAAAATTTAAGACAATTTTTATGAATTAAAATTGGGAATTTAATAATCAAGAAAGGGGTTTTAACATTGGACTTCAAGATGGAAGAATTTTTGGATGAAATTTTACATTCAGGTTTTTTATATATTGAATTAAATTTCCAAACAATCAATTTTGAAATCTAGAGAGAGAAAATAGACGAATTAACCTATATAGAGAAATTGAAGAATTTAGGGAAAAGGTGAAATCCGATCCTAATTTAAAATTATAAAAATGCAGAAATGTTCCAAATCTATTTAAAACTAAAGATTAAAAATCATATCGCAAATCAGACTCAAATTGCAATGCTAATTTCATTCAAAAGAACTTCTAGGGCATGTACATTTCGCCCATGCCAAGGCCTTTTAGAATCTCTCAAGAAGAAGTTCAAAATACAAATCAGAAACTTACAACATTGAATGTAGAATCAAGATCTGTCAACTTCCAAAGCAACTCCTGTGTCCTTCCTGGCCAAATCCTGGGGAGAGCTTCAAAAAAGTGAATTACGTCTTTTTCCAGACCTTTATTTAAAGATCCAACCATAGGGATTGTATAGGGGGAAAAGACAAACATGCCCTCAAAATTTCAGCTCAATCGGACATCTAGATCTCAAGATATCATCGTTTTACTGAGGATTAATCTAGGCCGTTGGATTTTTATCTCTCCTCCACTCAGATAGAAAAATGCCCTTTTTAATTGGTTGCATTGTTTTTCTCCTTCTCGGATCGCCCGCTGCGACGTTGCTGTGCACAGAAAAAAAATGAAATCATTAGCGTTAAAGAAGGAGAGAGACTATACCTTTTAACTGCTGACAATGCACCACGTCGTCCATCCATTTTTATTTTGACTAAACAAAACAAAAGAAAGGTGAGCTTACCACATCTTTTTAAATGCACGTGTGTCAGTTAGCGCGTGCATTAAATGCATGCGGCTAACCAACTGGGCGTACGAGGAATATTCCTGTTTAATAAACGCACGCGGAGATCGTTTCTCCCCGTGCATTTATTACACGAAAAAGTAAAAGTAAAAAAAATCGTACCTTTCTCTCTCCTTCCGCGCCACGTAGTTCCATACGATCTAATGATTTTCTCATTATGGCATCGAGATTTGCGATGCCATAATGAGACAATAACGCTCTCTATCTCTCTATCATTATTATTTAAATAATATGCATCCACTTATTCGCCTGAATTTTGGGCAAATGACGTGGATCCACTTGATATATAGATAAATATATTAAAAATGTGTTCTAAAATGCCAAATAAATAAAATATGTATTATTTAAATATGAAAAAATCATTTCTTGGCTATAGATTGGTCAGAAAATGATATAAAAATATGGGAAAAATTCTAGAAAAATAGGAAAACCGTCACCAACCTCTGGCCAAGTATTTAATGCCTGTAAAAATCATTTCTTCAATGAAATGAGGTAAAATACCATGTAAACAATATTATAAATTTAGAAATAACAAGAAAATGAAAATGTATATAATTTATCTCCATTTATATATGATAACATGCAAATATGGTCATTAAAACACATAAATATAATGTAGTATTCATCAATTAAACATGTTAATTTGCAAGTTATCAGATACTTAGTACTAAAAACCTAGACACCTAGTTCCGAGATTATCAAATGTAAAACAATGTAATGTAATTATGTGATAGAGTTATT
The DNA here is from genome assembly GCF_029677425.1 of Wolffia australiana. Taxonomy (NCBI): domain Eukaryota; kingdom Viridiplantae; phylum Streptophyta; class Magnoliopsida; order Alismatales; family Araceae; genus Wolffia; species Wolffia australiana. Next base: position 385,420 of record NC_135841.1, on the reverse strand, counting down.
TTCTATTATTATTGAGGTTGCCACTTGAGAAGATTTCAGTGATATCATATTAAGGGGTATTTATGCTGAATAGAACATTAATTATCATATGAGTGAAGTGGTTAGCTATTACACTCAGAGATAGTATGACACTCAATGTCAGTAAGTATTACTAAATACTGTAGTTTTTCAGAAGAGTCTTGAGTGACACATGTAGGATTGGTAAGTGAATTATTGAGACTCAAGGCACAGCTCATTGAATGTCAAATAGTGACTGGTGGAGATTCATAGGTTAACTTGAGAGGTGTCAGGCTGACTTGGAGAATATAACTATGTTGGATTTGAGATTTATGGGTTTCAAGGAGAGAAGTGAGGTGAGAGACGAAACTCAAGGAATCTAAAATAATTATATAATTTACCCCATCCTAGAGAAATCACCAGCACATTGTTGGAATTACTCCCACACTGTCACACAAAGATCAATGTCATGGTTGTCACATCAAGGACAAAAAATAAACTAGTATGGAGAGATGGCAAAGGGAAGAGAGAGATGGAACACAATTCTGAAATACATATTTGTTAACGATCATACATTTATAATAATTAACTGAAGAATAAAAATGAAAGAAAAAACGTAACTGAAGAAACTGAAAATAAACTGCAAACTTTTCAGTTTCTAGACTCTTATAAATGTGACAATTTTAACTCTTACGAGTTGAAAATTTCCAACACACATCTGTTACTACATAACTAATGGAATTTTTTTTACACTTGGAGTCTATTAAGTGGCCAAGGAATAACCTTAGAGAGGGGAGGGTGAATTAGGTTTTTTCAACTAAGAAATGACGTAGAGGAAATGGGAGACACATATTTTTTTGACAGCTTAGGCTAATCCTTAATGTTGTTCAGGGGTATCCTTCCCAAGGTGATGATGTGCCCTAACCATATTTTTGTGAACTCCCCCCAAGAAGATCACTAGGAAATATGGCTGAACAAGGATACCTAACCATGTTTGTGTGAACTCCCCTCAAGAAAATCACTTGGAAATAGGGCTGAACAAAGATTCCGAAAAAAGATAAAAAGGTCCATGAAGCTCTGTTGTCCTCGACCCCTAAAGTCTTCACTGGAGTGACGCCGCATGACCTACTTCAACATGGCCCCCAAAGCCTTCTTCTTATGGCCCCCAAATCCTTAATCTGAATGACCACAAAGTTCTAGAAAGAAAAATATATTTCTGAACAATATGTATTTTTCCTTAACAACACTTAGTGTATATAAACCCTCCTCAGTTCCTATTCAAGCCAAGACCTAACTTCATGTATTTCATCAGGAATAGTTTTGGATGAGAAATTTACTACTTCAGAAATAACATTTTACAAATGCAATAATGCCTTCCCCACCGCAATACCTCCCTGTTTGTAGTCACTGTTTCATCTAGTCCTCCTCCCCTCCAAGTTTCTCTTTGGATATAATTTTTTTTATTCATGTTAGATATTTGGTGCATAAAATTAAAATGAGAAAATTCTAACTCATATAGTTTAGTAACACGATTTCGGAAAAATATTATCTCAGAAAAATTCAAAACTGAATGAAATCAATCTCCAAAGGTCAATCTTTTCACATCCTTAGTCAACCATTTGATTCCTCCGCAACCAAGTTCAAACCTTCATAACTCTTTCAAAACTCAACCCAAAGATGTAATTACAAGTTCTATAAATTTTTATGAATATTAGAAACTAGTCATAAGCTGAACAAAATCTCAAAATCAACCTAAAACTTATGTTAAAGATGTCAAACTTATCACAAGGTCGGGGATATGCAAAATTCAGAGGTCAGCCTTCTTTCTTTTAAATATTGAATCACCCTGCACTAAAAAATATGATTCCAAGTTCAGTGGACTCAGATTGATGTCAGCAACAAATATCCTCTAGAAGAAATTCTGAAAAACTGCTTGAAACTTGCTTTAGGAAAGAAAGAAGGCTAGTTTTAGCTATATCTTCATTAGTGTCTATTGGATTTCTTTCTAGTGAATGCCATGGATCACTTCCACGAACACCAGCCTGTTTGGATCTGTTAAATAATGCCATTATAGATCCATTTTGAAACCTCTGTTTGGTCCACTTCTTAATCCTTCAATATTAAATACTAGTTTAACCAAGAAATAATATGAGAGAGAATGTTGCATCATTAAATTTGAAATTAATAATACGAGAGAGAATGAGAAGTACTATCTAATTATTTGTTGCATTATTATATTCACATGATGAAAGTTTTGGTCGTAGAGAGAAGTTTGAGAATCCATTATTGTTTGACTGAGGATCAAATGTATTTTGAATCATATTATTTTTCGTATTTTTTTAACACCAAGTGATTAATGAAATTCTATCCTAATCTATTTCATGTTTTTTTGGGGATGCATTTTAGACTTGGAAATCACTGCATTTATGTCAGCTGGAGAAATTTAATTTTCATTCTTAAAAATATATATATATTTCATTCTTAAAAATAAATGTATGGGTGTTTCTTAAAATTTAAATAAACAAAGAACTGTATTTCTCTTTGATTTTTGCTCCACAAAATCTGGAATAAACAAGTAGACAGTAAATAATTAATATGTGATTGACCAACTTGTATACTTGTGTACTACCTATGCCATTTGATTTCCCAAATGGTCTTTTATCTGAATGATTAGACTTAGGTGGAGAATATGTGAACATATCAGGATAAACATTTTGAATCCTAAACCAATGGCTTGACCCTTTGATACCATGATCAGATTTCATCTACCTGTATCATATGTATGAACATACTGGTTATCTTTATAAAGAAAATTGAGATTTAAATCCCTAGTCATGTTGAAACTTCTTTTTCAAAGTGGGACACATTCTTATGTTGAATGATATTTACCTATGTCAAAATATTCTGACTTACAATTGAGTAAGGCATTTAAAGCCTTATAAAAAATAGGCATTCATCAAAACATTTGGTTGCCAGTGTTTTTGTTCGTATCACAAAATGAATTCGGGAAAGATTCAGAGGGAATTTGGTGACATTGGTTATGGCGGTCTCCTACATCAAATGGGGTCAAGATGATTTGGACCTCAATGGAGAAGTCGTAAAATTTTGCATATATTGATTTTGTGTCGTGAAACCTAGAGAAAATACAAAATTACCCCTTGGACCAGATCAGAAATTGGGGCTCTGAATGAGCAGAACATCTTGTTGCCCATATGGCATAAGAATGAGGCTTACGTATAGAAAAAAATTGGATCAATAATCTACACACAAGTGTAGCTATTGTTAATACACCTGTTTCTCTCGTCCCCCTCAAATAATAAATCAATGATAGGATTAAAAAATTCTCCGTATTAGCTAGAGATTATACCATGGATTTTGTTTCATATTGGTGTACCTATATCCCTCTCTCTCACAAATTGAAGAAGCTTTCGATAGCTTTTGTCCAAATGGTTGCCTTTTTAGCTTATAGCTTCTCACTATGTTAGTGTGATTTCATGGTTATTACTCCCTTGAGAATGGGGTTTGACGTAACATAGTGGATCCTAAAAATCTCATGGGTCAACTTTTTAAAATATATTATTTCCTTCTCCACACTTTGATTTGTCGTTTTCCTATTATTATATTTACTCATTGTTTTCCTCCAACGCTTGTGCGTCGACAGTAGAAACTTCTGTCCAGAGGATGATCAGAGCACAGAAGTAGCCCTTGCTCTCTTTTAACCCCATTGCATTAAAGATCTCCGAGGAGTGCAGACGGCCGGGATAGTGGGTCCGGCAGCTAAAGTTCTGCTTCAAGCTAAAGTCCTGCCCCAACTCTCTCTCTCTCTCTCTCTCTCTCTCTCTCTCTCTCTCTCTCTCTCTCTCTCTCTCTCTCTCTCTCTCTCTCTCTCTCTCTCTCTCTCTCTCTCTCTCTCTCTATCTCTCTCTCTCTCTATCTCTCTCTCTCTCTCTCTCTCTATCTCTCTATCTCTGTCTGTCTATCTACCTATCTCTCTCTCCGACAGATGCATGAATGCCGCACTGCAAGTCTGCAACTACTGTACCCCGGTTTCGTGAGAACAGAGAAAACATAATGGATGTTCAAGGACAAGATCACCCGTCACAGCGACCGTCAACTCCCCCATAAAACGTCACCTGTTCCATCTCTCTCTCTCTCTCTCTATCTCTCTTTTATCGCCTTTCTCCTGCTTGATCGAACGTCTTCGCGGTACACTGCTCTTCTTTGTCGTTCTTCTTTCTCTTCGATTATCCCTTTTGTCTGCCTCCGCCACTGATTTAGAGACATATTTGTGAGTATTTCTACTCCTTTGAACCAATCGACGAGGATCTCATTCAAGATGTTTTTCCCATGAGATCTCAAACGATAACGGAAAATGTATGCATCTCTTTTCTATGTCTCTTTCTCTAAGATTACATGCAATAAAGATGCAATCGTAACGCTCTGTAATGTCTCTCCCTTCTCCTTGTAACAGTTATTCCCTCTTCCGTTTGCAGCTTTCTTCGCCGCGAAACCGTATCCTCGAACGACGACTTTGGAGATGCTTCCCTCGTGGCAAAACGGGCTTCCACTCGTGGTACGTTCATCCCTCCTCTCTCTCTCTCTGTCACTGTCTTTCTCCCTCTCCCTTTCTCTCTCTCCTTTCTCTCCAACTCTCCTCTCATCTCTCTCTCTTTCTCTCCTTCTCTCTCTCTCTGTCACTGTCTTTCTCCCTCTCCCTTTCTCTCTCTCCTTTCTCTCCAACTCTCCTCTCATCTCTCTCTCTTTCTCTCCTTCTCTCTCTCTCTCTCTCCATGTCTCTCTTTCTCTCTCTTCGTGTCTCTCCTTCTCGCTCTCTCCATGTCTCTCTTTCTCTCTCTTCGTGTCTCTCCTTCTCTCTCTGTGTGTGTCTCTCCTTCTCGCTCTCTCTGTGTCTCTCTTTCTCTCTCTCTCTCTCGCATTCTCTCTCTCTCTCTGTCTCTCGTTCTCTGTCTCTAAGCTCTCTCTCTCTGTCTCTCGTTCTCTGTCTCTCCGTCTCTAAGCTCTCTCTCTCTGTCTCTCGTTCTCTGTCTCTCCGTCTCTAAGCTCTCTCTCTCTGTCTCTCGTTCTCTCTCTCTATCTCTCCTCTCTCTCTTCCTCTCCTTGTCTCTCTCTGTCTCTCCTCTCTAACTCTGTCTCTCCTCTCTCTTTCTCTTTCTTTCCTCTATCTCTGTCTCTCCTCTCTCTCTGTCTCTCGTTATCTTTCTCTCTATCTCTCGTTCTCTCTCTCTCTCTCTTCTCTCTCTTCCTCTCCTTGTCTCCCTCTGTCTCTCCTTCTCTCTTACTCTGTCTCTCCTCTCTCTTTCTCTTTCTCTCCTCTATCTCTGTCTCTCCTCTCTCTCCGTCTCTCCTCTCTTTCGCACCTTTTCTCTCTCCCTCTCTCCTCTCTCTCTCTCTCTCTCTCATCTCTTTCTCGCGCATTCTCTTCTCTCTCTCTCTCTGTCTCTCATCTCTTTCTCGCGCATTCTCTTCTCTCTCTCTCTCTGTCTGTCTCTCCTCGCTCTGTCCCTGTTTCTCCTCTCTCTCTCTCTCAGTCTCTCGTCTCTCTTCTGTCCCTCCTCTCTCTCTGTCCCTGTTTCTCCTCTCTCTCTCAGTCTCTCGTCTCTCTTTCTGTCCCTCCTCTCTCTCTCTTAGTCTCTGGTCTCTCTTTCCTATCCTCCCTCTCTCTCTCTCTCCCTGTTTCTCCTCTCTCTCTCTTTGTCTATCTTCTCTCTTTTGTCCCTCCTCTCTCTCTCTCTCCCTGTTTCTCCTCTCTCTCTCTTTGTCTATCTTCTCTCTTTTGTCCCTCCTCTCTCTCTCTCTCCCTGTTTCTCCTCTCTCTTTGTCTCTCTTCTCTCTTTCTGTCCCCCCTCTCTCGCTCTCTGTGTCTCTCCCGATCTCTCCCTGTTTTTCCTCTCTCTCTCTCTGTCTCTCCTCTCTCTATCCCTGTTTTTCCTCTCTCTCTCTCATTGCTCTGTCTCGCCTCTCTCTGTCTCTCCTCTCTCCGTCCCTTTTTCTCCTCTTTCTCGAGCTGTCTCTCATCACTCTGTCTCTCCTCTCTCTCCCTGTTTCTCCTCTCGCTGTCTCTCTTTGTCTCTCCTTCTCTCTCACGCTCCTTTTCTTTCGGTCTCTCTCGCTCCTTCTCTCACTCTCTCCTCTCTCTGTCTCTGTCTCTCCTCTCTCTCTCTCTCTCGTCTTTCTCTGCCTGTTTCTTCTCTCGCTCTCTCTCTTTGTCTCTCCTCTCTCTCGCTCCTTTTCTCTCTGTCTCTCTCCCTCCTCTTTCACTCTCTCCTCTCTCTCCTCTCTCTCTGTCTTTTCTCTCTCTCTTTGTATCTCCGCTCTATCTCTCTTTGTCTCTCCTCTCTCTCTCTGTGTCTCTCCTGCTCTCGCTCTCTCCTTCTATCTCTCTGTCTCTCCTGTCTCTCCTTCTGTCTCTTTCTCTCTCTCTCTCTCTCTCTCTCTCTCTCTCTCTCTCTTCTGCTATCTCCCTGTCTCTCCTTCTCGCTCTCCCTTTCCTTCTCTCTCTATCTCTCTCTGTTTCTCCTTCTCTCTCTCTCCCTTTCATTCTCTCTCTGTTTGTCCTTTCTCTCTGTCTCTCCTTCTCTCTCTCCCTTTCCTTCTCTCTCTATCTCTCTCTGTTTGTCCTTTCTCTCTGTCTCTCCTTCTCTCTCTCCCTTTCCTTCTCTCTCTATCTCTCTCTGTCTCTCCTTCTCTCTCTCTCCCTTTCCTTCTCTCTCTATCTCTCTCTGTCTCTCCTCTCTCTCTCCCTTTCCTTCTCTCTCTATCTCTCTCTGTCTCTCCTCTCTCTCTCCCTTTCCTTCTCTCTCTATCTCTCTCTGTGTCATTGTCTCTCTCTCTCTATACTATTATCCCTCCGTCGTTCTCACCTCCGTTCTCTCAAAGAAGAAAAATATCAAAGAAAGATGACGCCATGTTCGTATTAGCGGGATCTTAAATAGCTTGAAAGTTTTCTCTCAGAAAGAGTGCGACCAAAAATTATCTGCTCTGGACAGTAGGATGGCGTCGCCAATACAGATACCTGAGCAGGACCGACGAGACATGGCCGAAGAGCCTCCCAAAGCTGCACCTCTCCGACAAGAAAGTCGCACCTGGAGGCCCCAGGACAAGGTTCCACACCTGTCTTTCTCCCTTTCAATGTATGAAGCATTTCATAGAAACTAATAACTTTCGTATACATTAAAATCGTGTTTGAAAAAAAAACCCTCAGTGTCTTCGTTAGAGAATTTTCATCTCATTTCTCTATAGTTACTCCCCTACTCTGTATGTACTTATCTATGTATCGATCTATCTATGTATCATCTATTTATCTATCTATCTCTCAATCTGTTTATTTATCAATCAATCTTTTTATCTATCCATCTATTTCTCATTTATATATTTATATATCCACCTATATATCCATCTATATAGCTAAGTATCTATCTATGTAACAATCAATCCAAATGTCTATCTATCTAGTTATACATCTATCTGTTTATCTCTCTGTCAGTCTGTCTCTATATTTCTCACTTATCTATCTATCTATTTCTCATTTATCTATTTATATATCTATGTATATGTGCATATATGTATCTATGCATCTACCTATATCTGAATCAATTTTTCATCTATATTTCTATCTTTCTATCGACCTATCTGTCTATCTTTTTTCTTAACCACATCCTAAAAATGCCATGTGAAAACTCTTGTCCTAGGTAGCCAATCTAGAACTGGGCCTTCGTATTGGAGTAGTATCTTGTCTCTCCTTACAGGGATTTCAGATGTCACATTTGTTTTGAGGTTGGCGCTGTTAGATTTTTGAACCCTTGGCCTCCTTGTAACCAATTTTTGTTGTCCACCTGGTTTCTCTGTGATACTACCCATATACCTCTAGCCAGGGGAGCTATTTAAGCATTGGAAACTAACTTCATCTATTGAGAGCTATTCAAACCCTCGATCTTCTTGTGCCAATTGGTTTATCCATTGAAAAATTTCTGACCTCAACAACTCAGTTCCAAAATCAGAGAGCCTTGAGCCCTCCTCAAGCCATGCCTTCTATAGTTTTTTGGACTTCGTCCCTCCACGGTGATGCCAATCTACCTGCTCAATGCATTTAGAGTCCAATTGGCTCGGACCACAACGTATATTCTTATTCTGGATATCCACTTAGTCAAGCACTACTCGTTTTTGGCGTCAGACCAGTCAAAGATGCTGGCTAACATGCACCATACATGCTACAATGAGACTTCCCATCATGCTTAATTTTGAAGTTCCCTTCACAAATATCTCTATCTCTATCTCCATTACTATCACTATTTCTATCTCTATGTGTATCTCAATCTCTATCGCTATCCCTATCTCTATCTCTATCTCTATTTCTATCCCTATCCCTATCTCTATCTCTATCCCTATCCCTATCTCTATCTCTATCCCTATCCCTATCTCTATCTCTATTACTACTACTATCTATATGTTTATGTCCTTGTGTATCTCTATCTCTATATCTATTCCTATCTATATCGTTATCTTTATCCCTATCTCTATATCTTTGTCTATCTTTATCTCTAGCCCTATTTTTATCACTATTTCTATCTCTATGTTTATGTACATGTTTTTCTCTATCTCTATCTCTATCTCTATCTCTATCCCTATCCCTATCCCTATCTTTATCACTGTATCTATCCCTATCCCTATCTCTATCTCTATCTCTATTTCTATCCATATCTCTTTCTCTATCTGTATTTCTATCTCTATTTCTATCCATGTCTCTTTCTCTATATATATTTCTATCTCTATGTCTATCTCTTTCTCTTTTCTATCTCTACTTTATCTTTATTTCTCAATATCTGTCTATTTATTTCTTATCCATCAATGTATTCCTCATTTATGTTCCTATCTATATCTCTATCCTTTTTTCATTTGTTTTGGAGGATACGAGTGAGCAAACCCTACACCTGCCATAGAAGGACGGGTGAGGCACAACTACCCAACACACCCTTTTATGTATGTATCGATGTATATATGTATCTATGTATCCTCTAATATAGCGGCTTCTGAATGGGGAAAGAACTTGACGAGAACCCAACTGGTGTACTATGTTTACTTGGTTCAGACATTTAGAAGGCTAGCTCAGAACAGAGAAGCCGCGAGGAAGAGCCGTCTCAGAAAGAAGGTCTTCTCTCTCTTCTTCCCCCCACCCTCTACATCAAAAACATCAAAAACAAAGCCCTCTTCCTTCCCTCGTTCAAAAAACAGGCCTACGTGCAGGAGCTGGAGACGTGCAAGCAGAAGCTCGCCGAGATGGAACAATACTTGCAGACGGCGAGATCTCAGGTTGAATCTCCGCCGTCGGATTCCCCCCATCGCTCTCTGATCTTCTTTCTCTCTCTAGGCCGTCGCCCGCGGAGCAGGCGCGGAGCTGTTCGACTTCGAGTACAGACGGTGGCTAGACGAGGACCGCCAGCTGGCGGCTGAGCTGGCAAGCGGGCAGCTGCCCGGCCACGACCTCCGTGCCACCGTGGACGAGTGCCTTGCCCACTACGACGAGATCTTCCAGCTCAGAGCCACCGCTGCCAGCTCGGACGTCTTCCACGTCATCACCGGCGCGTGGGCGGCGCCGCCGGAGAGGTGCTTCCTCTGGATCGGCGGCTTCCGTCCCTCTCAAATCCTCAAGGTCTCTCTCTCTCTTTCTCTCTCCTCTTTCTCGGGGTGTTGACGTGGAAGACACGTGGACAGATGTTGACGCGTCAGCTGGACCCGTTGACTGAGCTGCAGCTGACGTGGGTTCGCAGCCTGTGGGAGTCGTCCCAGCTGGCGGAGGCGGCGCTATCGGGAAGGCTGGTGGAGGTCCAGCTGTCGCTGAGCCACGTCATCGCCGGCGGCTCCGCTGACGTGGCCGTCGCTCTCGATAAGCTCTCGGACCTTCGAGGATTACTCCTCCAGGTCCGCCTCCTCCTCCATCTCTCGCTCTACCATCCATCCATCCCTCCATCCATCCATCTATCTCTCTCTCTGTCCGCAGGCAGATAATCTGAGACAGCAGACACTGCACGAGGTGAGAGAGATACTGACGGTGCGGCAGGCGGCCCGGTGCTTCATGGCCATATCCGAGTATCATGACCGCATCCGCTCTCTCGGCTCTCTCTGGGCTACCCATTCTCGACAGTACGCCCCACTCATCTCTCTCTCTTCATTCCTCGATATCTTATATCTTATCCTTATCTCTCTCTCTAAACCAGGTAAGACGAGACGGGGCAACTGGACTGGGACAGCTGCGCATCTCAACATTCCCCATCCACCATTTAAGAGAAAGAGAGATAGAGATAGAGAGACGCGCGTGTCAACTTCGAAAAAAAAAATCACGTTAAAATTTAAATGACGCAAATGCCCCTCCCCGGAGGTCTACGGACAGGGTGGAGAGAGATTTCAACGGATGAGGGCCTAACTGAAATTACGTCAGCGATCGTGGCCATTTGGAAATATCTCGCGGCGCGGCGTCCGACGTGGCGGGTTGGACGGTCTGTTGGGATTGCGGGAAGAGAGCCTGATATTTAGCCTCGTCTTTGTCGTCTTCGTTGTCGCAGGGTCATCCTGTAGGAATTGGGGCGGAGGTTTCGACAGGCTCAGACGCGCGAGCAATTTCTCTCTCCTCTTCGGCTATGGCTGCAGCGAGCACCTTCCTAGCCTCTCAGTCCTCGGCAAGCGCGTTCGTCGTTCGGCGTTCCAGCAGCTCAGAAGGCGGCGCCGTCTGTCGGCTCCGCCGTGTCGATTTCGCTGGTCGGATCGGAGTTTCTCCGAGGCCGCAAAGGTGAAAACATCTGAATTCTCAAGTTGTGTTACCTCGTTTTCATTGATGCTGTTTCCTTGTGCGATTAATTATTATGTCCAATTGCTGCGATTGATGTTCGATCCGAAGAGGAGGAGAGTTTTGGAGACTGCGTTTTTATGATCCGATCAAGAATCAGTGTTTTTTTTTTGTTCCGGTGACTTTAGATTTTCTTCAAGAAGGGGGCTCGACCTTCAACAACTGCTCATCATGTTTTTTTAGAAGGTGGCTTTGTTTTAGAAAAGAGCCTTGAATTAATCGAATTAGCTTATAATGTCGCATTTACATCATAGAGCTTTCCATTTTTTTACTGAACCTCTGTCTTTTCAATTTTCTTGCACGGAAAGGGGGTTCACATTCTGTCGTTTTAGAGCCTTAAGAAAGTGAGAATGATTGTAGCGCGGAGGATCCGCCGAATTTGAAGAGGAGGTTGCTTCAATTCAGCCTTAACTGCTTTTCAACCTAGGATAGATTTTTGGTCCTCGACGATGATAAATCTTCAATCATATGGTCTGATTGGCCAGTTGCTGCCTTAATTCTTAACAAGGATTGCGCAGATTCTGTTCCACTGTCGAACAGAATCTCATGGAAGCGTCTGGTTAATGATATCTGCGGATTGATGGGAGCAGAATGTGTGAAAGATTTTTGCCACCTTATTCTCAAGCCCATCCTGTTCAATCCCTGTTTTTCATCATTTTTTTTCCTTTCGTTCTTCTAATTTGGTGTTCTTCTTGGATTTTTTTATTTGTTGAGATGGATAGCATGTATTTATTTTCAACCCTTATGTCAAATGTGCAATTGTCTGATACGATCCCTAGCCCATCTTAGGGGCAGTTCCCTTCTGCATGTTCCCTTTAAATAGGGTGCCCTCCCTTAAGGAGGGCAGCTAGAAAGTATCTTGTTATTGGAAGCACTCGTCCCTTCTCCCCTCTACGTCCGAATCTCATTTCTTCCTCTGCAATCCCTATCCTTGTGATCGTCTCCTCTTCACCGCGTCTTCTGGCAGCTCATCCCTACCCCCCTCTGATCAGTCTCTCCCTTGATCATTCTTGTTTTCTTCATCGTCCCGGAAACTCTCTTTCATCATCGAAATTATATTGAAGATGATACATCCCAAGAGGAATGTATCGTTGTCATTTTATTTTTTGAAAGATAAATGCATTCCGATTTCTCAGAGAAGTGGCATTTCTTGGGCGGCAGTTTTTTGGCTCTTAATTCTTAGGAAGTTGGTAATTTCATCAGACTGAGGTCAATTCAAATCATTTCCTGGCTGATTTTGTTCATGATTGTTCTTCCTATTCAGAAGAACTATCGAATGCATTGCATTGAAAATTCTTCAACTATATTTATTGTTGACATCTTCCTATGCTGGAATTGTAGGAACTTGTATCTTTCTTCAATAAATGCTGCAGATGTCAGAGGCGCTTCTCCCACAGTTTGTTCCTCTCCCTTTCAAATTCATTTCTATTTTTTCGGCATGCTCTCCTCTTTGGACATTTTTTTTCATCGCCAAATTAATGATCTGGTGAAACTTATTTTTCCTTTGGATACTATTGCAAATGTCTCTTTTCGTCAGTTTCTAATTTTTCAAAGAAATATAGCTGGAACATTGCTTTGGTTTTTTTTTCTCTTTGACATCTAGGATGTCTAGATTTAGATTTTAAATATGTCAATATTAAACTATATTCAACTATTATGTACCATATGTTTCCCGGTGAATATATTTTTTTCTTCTATTCTGTGTTTGAGGAGATCTAATACAGGTAACACTTCTGTTGCAGACATCTGATCCTGAGACCTCAGTTCCTATGCCTATTGTGCACATCGATCAGGACTCCGATCCAAGTGCAACACTCGTTGAATTGAGTTTCGGCGATCGTTTGGGTGCTCTTATTGATACAGTTAAGTCCTTAATCTTTTGAAATCTTAATTTTTGCAATTTAATTTATTTTCTCACTGTTTTGAGTGATCATCATAACATGTTAGGAAAAACTTTTACATCATAAGTGAGATAATTGTACTTTTGTTCAAACTTCTGAAAAAGTTATACACTGATAAACTATAAGAATTTAGGAATCTTTGGTTGAACATTAAGGATGATTTTTTCCCGATGTTAATTAGCATGGATTTTAGACAACAGCTGATGCTTTCTTATAATTTGTTTACTCAGATGAGGGCGCTGAAAGACCTGGGCTTGGACGTGACTAAGGGAACTGTAACAACCGAATCTTCAGTTAAGCGGACGAGGTTCTTCATTGCAAGATCGTAAGGAAAAACCTAGCCTCGCTGCAGCAATGAATTATAATTTTAGCGTAATTATGAAAAATGATCTACATTTCTTTCTAATGTAATGTTCCCATTCGAGATGCAGAGGACGCAAGATAGAGAATCCTGACGTGCTTGAGAGAATTCGTCTGACTATCATCAACAACCTGCTCAAATACCACCCGGTACTTGTTCCTGACTGTCATCAAGAGCATCTGACTTTGCATTGACTTTGCATCCTCGCTTCTTCTTGTTTTTCCATTAACTCTGTGTCCTCCCTTCTTTCAGGAGTCCAGTGTGAAGCTTGCCATGGGGGAGGCTTTTGGAGTCAAACCCCCTCCTCACAAGGTCTCTCTCTCTGTCTATCTATTTATCTATCTATACGTCTAACCATCAATCTACATCTCTCTCTTTCCTCTATATATCGATCTCTCCATCCATCTGTCTATATCTCTCTCTTTATTTCTATATATCTATCTATTTTTTCATCCATCCATCTCTCTCTCTCACTGTCTTAGTGTCAAAGGAGCTCAAAGGGGATTCTCTCTCTTTTTCTTTATCACTATGTATGGCAGGTTGATGCTGACGTCGCTACTCATGTCCATGTTGAGGCGGATGGGCCGAAGAGAAGGTGGGATGTTTTGGATTGTCAGCCCTTATGGCTAGTTTCTTATCTGTCGTGGGTGTGTCTTCACAGCTTGTTGTTCATTGAGACGGCTGATCGTCCTGGGCTTCTCCTGGAGGTTGTCCAGATCATGGCTGACATTAGCATCGATGTCGAGTCTGCGGAAATAGACACTGTGGTTTGTCCTTCTCCTTGGCCAACCCTGTTTCAATTATCATCATCTTCACCATCATCGTCGGTAGTCATCATTCTTATTGTTGTATTGGTATGGAGGAGTCTGCAAAGTAGACATTGTACTTCATCCCTCTCCACCGACCATTTCTATTATCGTCATATATCCATATTGAATGTTAATGATCATCATTGTCAGTAATTATCACTGTGTCACTGTATGGTTGGGAGGAGTCTACAGAAATAGGCATTTGTTCGTCCCCGTTCCATGCAATCCTCTTTTCAATTATCATCAGCATCATCTTCATCTTTGATGATGATCATCATCATCGTCAATGATGATCACTCCTGCTATTGTATTAGGGTTTTGTTGCAATGTTTGATGATCCTTATTTTCATACCTTTTCTTCAAAAAAAAAAATTTCATACCATATGATCATTATCATTATCATTATCATTTTTATTGGAGTGCCATGATCATCTTCAAAAAAGTCATCAGTAATCATCATTCCTTTTATTATATTGCGGTGTTGTCGTGGTGTTTGATAATCCTTATTTTGACCTTTGATGACCATTATCTTTTTTAACATTGACGATCATGACCATTATCGTCGTCATCATCAGTAATCATCATTCTTGGTTACTGTATAATGGCCTGATCACGAAGTTCATTCCTCATTGAACTTGGTCACTGATGATCATCATTTGCGTCCTCGACTATCATCATCTTTGCCTTTGATCACCATCATCAGCATCATTTTCATATTCATCTTCAATGATATTCATCATCATCTTTAATTTCAATCATCCTCATCCTGAAGAACTTCATTCTAGAATACTGAATCGGGGCCTGGTCCCATGTTCAATCATTATTATTTTAATCTTGAATGAGCAATATCATTGTTTATGGTCAATGTCATCATCAGTTTCCAACAATGCTGATCAGCATAATCCTCGGTATTATTATCGCCGACATTGAGCTACAACTATATAATCAGCTAAATCATCATCATTTTTTTTGGTATTAGGGCCTGGTGGCCAAGGACAAATTCCACGTCAGCTACAGAGGGGCAGCACTGAACAGCTCGTTGTCTCAGGTACACTGTTCTCTCCCATCATCTTCCCTCCGAAGAACTGCCCATTAACTATCTCTTGCAGGTGTTGACCAACTGCCTGCGGTACCATCTCCGCAAGCCCGACGCGGAGGAAGACAGCTACTGATGGAAATCCTACATTTTTCTCTCCCCCTCGCTCTTTTTTTCTCTAAAAAACCCTGTAGAACATGCACTGCATGCTTCTCTCCATTGTTTCACTCATCTCCATCACCACATGTATCAAGGTTTCCCCCTCATCTATATTCCTCTCTCAAAAGAGCCCACAAGAACAAGGGCTCCATCCTCAGTCTTCATGATTTCACTCACTCTTCGTCATCATCATTATCATCATCATCATCAAGAATACAGGCTAGCATATGTCCTGGCTGATGGTCAACTTATGCAGATTCTACCATCACTCTCCGGGATGAGCATGCTCTGCATCCCTAATTCCGGGATGTCTCCTGCAAGTCCAGACTCCTGATCTATGGCCGTGTTATCATCTCTCTAGAAAACCCACACGTGGTCCTGATCTATCAAGTCCATGCACATTGCATCCTTTATTTACATGCTTTATCATCATAATCATCATCATCATTGTTTAGACATCTCCAGCATGCTCCAAGCCAAAGATCAACAGATATCTGTCACTGACTACTTTATTTCAATGGATCATCATCATCATCCTCATCCTTGTGATATACATGCCATGTCACCAGTGGCAGCTGCGGCATAGGCGAAGGCCAACCATGGGCTTGACCTCTCTGAGGTTGGCCCTGGACTGCTCTGCCATGGCCGCCTCCAACTGTGAATAACACTATTAATAGTCACTTACCCATGAAAGCAAAGCCTTTTGGAGCATAGCCATTAGCCAATCATAACAAGCCACGTACCATTTTCCGTCTCTGCTCCGTTGACCTCTTCTGCCCAAACCAACTAAGGCCATCAAATCCCCAAGAAAAATAGGGAAAATGGAAAAAAGAAAAAAAGAACCTGTTCTTCCTTGAGCTTTGCATTCTCGACCTTGAGCATTCCTAGCTCCTTCTCCAGCTCCACAGTGTAGGCCTGCGCGGCGGTGGGCAAGGAAGATGGATAAGATGGTACAGGGTCTGGGGCCCAAAAGGCAACAGCAGACGTCATCTGTCATGTCACACGTCACGGTGATGGCACCGTGACGGGTGACGAAATTCTTCACCCGGTGACTTGACGGTGACGGAGGTCCTTGGACGGGTGACGTGACGGGACGGACGTCACAGATGACGTCGGTGTCGGATTCGTAAAAACATTGAAAAATTGCAAAAAAAACTTTAAATTTTATCTCCTTAAGAGAGGGAAAGAACTGAGCTTTGAATTTTCGTCACCTGCGACGCCGTCCGGTGACGATACGGTGTCGTGACGACACGTGCGGTGACACCTGACGGGAATGTGACGGATTTTTTCAAAAACCTTGGACGTGTGACGGGACATGGACGTTACAAAATACTCATCACGTCCCAGTCCTTCACCGTTGGTCATCCGTCACGTCAAGTTTGGGCCGTCACGTCCCGGACCTGCAGTTCCCTAGGGTCTAATACTGTGTGGGTTGAAGAACAACATCCTGCTTAAAGATGAAAAGTAGCCCCCTTGTTATCAGCTATAGCTTTTAGCACAGTGGGCACCTGCTTGCGGGCCCGGGACCGCGCGGCAGACTCACGGTTCTTCATCATCCGGTGCTGGCGCCGCTCCACCACTTTGGCTGGGGGGCGTTTTCTGGCCCAGGCCATGTCCGGGCTGGCCGACGAGCCCGGGCCCGGGGAGGCTGGGTTGAGTGGGCCCTCCCCCACCACCCCGGCATTGACCAGAAAGTCCTCCAGGCTCATCTCCCCAGTGGGCCGGGGGTTACTGGGCCGCGCCCACTGGATCCCCGACCAGGCCTCCCCCCCCGTTTTTCCTTCTTCGGAGGTCCACAGGTTAGTCAGGAACTCGTCCATGCTCACCTTGCCCAACTTTCTACCGGCCCAGAGTGACCAGGACAGCTCCGGAGTCAAAAGTCAACGTGCATGGGAAGAGAGAGAAAGAGTAAGAGATAGATAGATAAAAATATTTATATATATACTGGGATAGAGAGAGAAAGAGAGATAAAGAGTGAGAGATAGATAGATAAAGATATTTATATTGAGAGAGAGAGAGAAACGAGTCAGAGAGAGATTGAAGGGGAGAGAGAAGGAGAGAAACAGGGCACAGATAGATAGACAGACAGAAAGAGAAAGAGAAATGGGCTAGAGCGAGAGAAACGGGCCAGAGAGAGAGATACAAGGAGAAAAACAGGGCAGAGATAGATTGACAGACTGAGGGAGAGAGAAATGGGCTAGAGAGAGAGATGGATGGAGAGAAAGAAAGGAGAGAAACAGGCCAGAGATAGATAGAGAGAGGTAGAAAGAGAAATGGGCTAGAGAGAGAGAGAGAGAGAGAGAGAGAGGTAGAGAAACGGTGATGGGCTTGTTGACGAGATTGTTATTGCAAGGGAAATGGAGACGATGATGAACGGAAAGGCTGGAGGAGGAGGTGGATCATGGGGGGCCACGGGCGGAGGTGGCGGGGACAAGATTGCCGCCTTTCCTCTCCTTGTCACGTTTAATTATTCTGCAATCAGGGAACGAGAGAGAGAAGCTTCATAGAGAATAATAAATAATTGGTATACTGATAATAAGAAGACGAGCAAGAGGAGGAAACTGGAAGAAGAATTTAGAGCAAACGACTAGAATCATGAGGAGAGAAAGAAGAAGAAGAAGAAGAAGAAGAAGAAGAAGAAGATGATGATGATGATGATGATATGCTTATGATGAGCATCAGCAGACCCAGAAGCTATTTGAGTCACCTTCGACGAGGACACGGAGGAAACACCATCAACTTCAGTCCTCATTGGAGAGGGAGAGAGATAGAGACCCAGAGAGAGAAGGAGAGAAAGAAAGATAGATAGAAAGATAGATAGATACATAGATACATAGATACATAGATACAAAGATACATAGATAGATAGATAGATAGATAGAGAGAGAGAGAGAGAGAGCACCTTAAGATGGGGGCCAAGGAGAAGAAAGAAACTTCGAATCTGGGCTTGTTGCATGCGCTGCTATCTGTCCATGGATGAAGATATTCTTCGCCTCCAGCGTTAACTCCGCCCGTGGTCTCACTCCTGGAGAAAATAAACCGAATTCTCTCTCTCTCTCTCTCTCTCTCTCTCTCTCTCTCTCTCTCTCTCTCTCTCTCTCTCTAAGCACTCCAAAACGTCAGAGAGAGAGAGGGGAAATATGGAGCATTTTAACACTCGGCATATGATGAAGAGATTGTGGGAGCCAAGTGTGCTGGCACAAAAGCGTAGTTCGGCACTGCTTCGCGTCGTAGACTTTGTGGGATCGCGGCGACGCCTGTCAGCGAGCAGCAGACGCGTGTCGTTGAACTGTGGCCGAGCTCAAGAAAACAATATTCTTCGAATGCAGCTGTTTACTTGAGCTTTACCACCAGCTGAGATACCTCAAATGCAGGCAACCGTAATGATGACCCGGACCCAACGGCCTCAAAAAAAGATGAGAGAGAGAGTGTGTGAACAGTAGTTTTCTGTCCATCGAAGAGAAAAACTCATGTGACATCTAACAGTATATTGCTTGTGAACTTCCTGTGAAGAGCTGCTGTTTTTCATCTATCTATAGACCGACTAAAGACAGCTGAGTGATCTTTCATCTATTTTTCATCTGTCTTGTCAGTGAGCCGAGCACTTCTTGTGATCATATACCTCAGACAAATGATTGAGTTATACAACTTAATGTTTAAATGTAACTTTGAGAAACCTTTTATTGAGGAAGTGTATTGGAATCCGTCAAGTTAGATGGAAGGAGTTGATCTCCTGAATTTTCACATAGGAAACTTTTCCTCTTGCAGATGGGTGCATTTGAGGGTCTCATGAACTGCGTGATTAGGGACCGCAACCCTTTTATACAGGCCCCAGGTGTCTGTCCCCAGTAAAATGCGAATAACATAACTTTGATTAAAATAGGTATACATCCCTAAAGTATAATCTCCCTAAGCCTTATGGGAGACTCAACAATTTCATACGAATCAGATTATCAGAAAATTATGATGGGATTAAATAGTTTTTTCAGTATCAGTTTCAAGCAACTCTCGATTCATCAATCCATATATGATTTTTCAAAATCGAACACTCAATATATTCAACTAAATAGGATTCTAAAATTCATTAGAATTCAAAAGCTTCCAATTCACGCTCAACTGGATCAAAGTACATCAATCTCGATTTCAGAAATATCGTCTTCAATTAAACTCCCTATCTGTATCCCTCAACAACATCCCATTTTCAATTCTAAAAATTCAGTCAGCTCGATTTTGGAGAACAAGTATCCAACCCAAATAATTCAATCCAAAAAATTTCTCAATAAACTCTCCAATCACATAAAAAATTCAATTAATACATCTCTTCAGTACTGATATATTTAATCCAAACTAAAATGGTTCAACAAGAAAAATATATTGGTCGGTTGAATTATGATTTCAAGATAATTCAAAGTTTTTCCAATACCAAACCTGTCAAAATAATCTCTCTCAATTTAAGTACATGAAATTCCTGATCCAATTTTGAGGATTCTAATCCAACTTTAAATTGTAAATTTTACAAATGTACTCATGTCAAAAATGTAGATATCAATTAATCTATTTTTATATCTTTCTAAAGTGAATATAAATTTAAGAAATTTAATGACAAAATATATTTATATTATGAATCCTAAAATTAATTTTATTTTCTTAACTCTATACCATCAACTAGTTATAACATGAATTAAATATTCAAATAAATTCTCAAATGATATGTTTATCTTCCATAGCTACTTTTGATTCAGCTAATTACTAATTAGAAAATAATTTTTAATTTTAAACTAATTTCTTCGGTTTTGATCTCATCTAATTAATATTTATCTCATATCACTTCATTTTATCTAGATTTTGGATTACGGATGGAGGAAATATATCAAAAAATATTGAAAAAAAGTTAAAACATATATCAAGTAATCAGCAACAAAGATTATTTAAGTCATTGTCAATATTTTTGCATTTTTATAATTATCATCCCATCCCGCATAAAATATTTCGAACCAGGTTCCATAATTAGCATAACGATGTTAGGGGAAAGTTATTCTCCCTAAGAATCAGTATTATTCTATATTTATTCTGCAGTAATTGCACAAACATTTCTAAAAAGAATCTCATGACTGGAGAGAGAAACTTAAAACATAAAAGCATAAGATTTCTTTTCAAGCTTTATAGAACTAAAATGATTCATCCATTTAAGGATGTGATAAAACATCTTAACGCTAATGGTTGTCTCTCATTGCCCTTCATATCAGACTTAGGGATGATTTTGAAATAGTTAGATTTATGTTTCCTTTTTAATTTAACTCAGTAATTATATTTTTCCCTTTGACACAATTTCATACTTTATTTTGTGTACATACATTTCAATGAATAAGCCTAAATTAAATAAATGAAAGTGACTTTAAGATTTTAAAGCGTAATTATTGAATTATTCATTTCAAACCTTATAAGAAAAACTAATAAATTTCAAAACAAATTTCACTCAAAAACAGACTCTTTAATTGACACATAAAATAGAAACGATGCTCTCCACTGCAAATTAAAATTTGAAAATGTATCATTGAATATTTTCTCCTCTATAAGAAATATTAAATAATTTAGTTAATGGTGATAACATCATTGATACCACTGTTAACATTGGTGTTTCACCATTCAACTGAAGTCCCATCAATCTGAAAAGTTAGAACATTAAATGATAGAAAAAATCCATTTCCTAAAAGTCAATGTCCCAGTTGAAGGTTTGACCTGTTGACTATTGATGTATTCAATATAATTTTTATAGTGAATTAGAATATACCAATAAATGAAAATTTTTAGTCCTCAAATCACTTTCAAAGATTCATAATTGTCCATGTAAATCAGTCAAATGTGGTCCTCTAAGATTTTAATTTAAAATAATTGATTTTTTACAGTTTTATTTATAAATGTGTGTGGATAAAGTGGGAGAGGTCCAAATAAAAAAAGCTTGAATTGGGTTAATAAAATTCTTTTAATCAACTAAAGGACTAGTCGGTGGAAAATTTATTATATTTTTATGGATAAAATTTCATTTAATATATTAATTCAAATATTTATTTGAACATGATGCCAAGTGATCTCTAAATAAAAAATTAATTATTATGTTTATGAAACACATATGGATCAATGTTGTATCTGAATTTTCCACCAAATTCTATCCGTAGGAGATCCCTCAATTTAAACTTAATTTGAAGCTGCATTAAAAAGAAAATTCTGGATTCCACTTTCCATCAAATACAAGTGCACACACCAATGTGATCTAAATGTTTCAAAAGGTTGTCTCAAGTCAGAGGCTATAACTGAGGCAAAAATTAAGGGTCAGACATTCATATAAGTATCCAGCCATGTGATAAGAATCTGACATCTTGGATTAATTGTGATCTTGAGCCCTCAGCATCAACATGGTCCTCTCACCTCTCACTACATGCCCCTTTTTTACTAAAATCAGTGGGATTCAATCCAAGCTGAGCCAACATACTCTAATTCAGTTCCTTATAGCATGAGAAAATTTACTAATGAAATTTTATTATCAATAAAATGGTGGAAACAAATATTTACTTATTAACTTAATTTATTCATAATTTATAAAATATTTTATGGGAATTTTAATAGAAATTCATGTACAAAAGTACCAATTAATTCAATATAAATACTTTTGTCAAGGCTTTTACCGTGTTGGCTGATGGTTGACGGTGGTGGACTTGACTGAACTGGGATGGATGAAAGAGATGGCGTGGCTGAATGTGATAGAGATGATGAAGGATAGACAGTGATGAGTGACGGAGCAGGGGGTGAGTGATGGTGATTTTAATACCACCGGTGGCGACAGAGATGGAGACAGATATGGGCCAATGAGCAGCAAAGTTGGATGAAGTATCTGTGATGGTGAAAGCTTAGGCTATTGGCAAAAATAATCTAGAAAAAGACAAAGACGATAGTAAAAAAAAGGCAAATGCCACACTAACCTCTTCGTCAGGGGCCCAATACGCAGAGTGGTACTTTCTTCATGTGTCTTGATCTGAACATTAGTCTTTTAATCCTTCACTTTTGGAATGAAAGTATGAATCAAAATGATATTTTGAATGAGAAAATAATTCTGCTAATGTTAATAAATAACAAAATCCAAGGATGCATTTTTTACAACAATAGAATATTATATTTATATATCCAAGATGGAAGTGCCCTCAAACTTTTTACTGAAACCTCCATATGGGTTGTTTGATATTGATGTTTAAAGTTGGAGCAATCTGAGCCATCTGATTTTCTCCTTCAACCTATTTTCTCCTCTGATTGCCAATGTGGCATGAAACTGTAGTAAAAGTTGAAGAAGTAAAAAAACTCATTAAAATATTCAAATAAATTTAACTTATATTTTCTGACATAAAGATATTTTCTTGATCAATTTAATGTCATAAAGAAACCCAAGAATCCATAAAAATCAGAATTACATTCCAAAAATATTAATAACCCTTATAAAATTTTATATAAATGTAAATGTACATTTTCTGACTCATAAAAATATTTTCTGGATGAAATTTATGTTAGAATTTAAAAAAAACCAAAAATTAGAGAAAATATCAGTTTCATATTAAAAATGTAATAAACACATAAAATACATGCAATTACTATCAAAATTATCATGTTGTTTGTGATTATCTAATATTCAAATAGTAAGCCACTTTATTTTTCACAGAATAATGTATCCATATCAGGTTATGATCTTGTTATTTTATAAACTACTCATTGATTTCATATAATTCTAGTATTTATTTGATTAATCAGAATTTGGTGAGTGTCATAAGTGAAAGAAATTGCAAGAAAATATATCAAGATTTATTGTTGGGTTGGGCCAGTCCATTGGGCCTTAGGAGGGATCATTTATGCCCACGTGGAATTCTGAAGTGCTGGTACAAATAGGAGGAAGCCCAAGGGTTCCACCCCTTCATGCAAGGGCAGCATGATTTTTATCTAAATCCAAGAGGCAACAATTTCAAGGATATTCTTTCCACTAATGGGAGACCAGGAAAAAAATCGAGGGATAATTTTGGTATTAGAGAAATACATTTCGGATATTTTGACTCGTATAAATGGGGACTTTTGTTATCTTTATCCACATTTTGAATTCATACTATCATTTTATACCATGAGGTAGAATGCATTTTCCAGTGTCGGGGTCATTCAACCTGATTGAAAAAAGAGCAAGAAGTGTTTTTTCTTTGATCTCAAAGGTCCCTTTACCAGAGAATGCCTTGATCTCAAAAAATTGGAATATCCATGGTCAGCTTCATGACCATTCAAAGCTCTTGTTTCATATTAAAAAATATAAAAAAGTACGAGAAATAATTTCCACAGCCCTCAACCTATTCACCATTCATCCATTCCATATAATTTATCTATCATTTCCTCAATATCTACGACATTTTCTCTATTCTCAATCTACTTTCTATCTTTACGAACCACATTATATTTACCAAAAAATGGCTCCCTCATTCTCAACATAAAAAACTGTCCTCTGCTTTTGTTTTCTAACACCCATCGTTGACCGCACAAAAATGTGTGTGGCTATTCATATCACAAGGCCACGGTACATGCTTAGCATCGATACTCGCAGAATGGTCTCCTCTGACACCATAAGCCACCAATTGTTGGCCAAGGTAATACTTAAAAATTTTATTTACTTTAAATATGCAAAATCAGTATACCTACTAAAATCCAAAACCTAATTATTTTTTTCTCATATGCTTATTGGAAAATATTCCAAAATACAAAAAAAGACATTGTTGGGGAATACAAATCCAAAATGTTCAGAAATTAAATTCCCAATGCAATGTGGA
Organism: Wolffia australiana; assembly: GCF_029677425.1. Taxonomy (NCBI): domain Eukaryota; kingdom Viridiplantae; phylum Streptophyta; class Magnoliopsida; order Alismatales; family Araceae; genus Wolffia; species Wolffia australiana. The sequence goes on along the minus strand of NC_135841.1, from coordinate 361,453 downwards.
TAGAAGCATTTCTTACCCTATATGTATTACGCATTGACTAAGGTGAAATTTAAAGTAAATATTTTTTGGACAAGTCTGAAATAAAAATGATAAATACAGATTTTGGACTTAGGAACTTTAAATACTCCCCCCTGGCTTTGAATGGAATCTATGGAGACTAATTATTATGCTCATGAACCAAAATATTTATAGTGATAAAACATGTGGAGTTTTAATACATGAAATAGAATGATATAATTATCTAGAGATGTCTACAAAAGATGGAGATCTGGCAATTATTTATGATTTTTACCATGTCCAAAATTTGTAAAATCCATTAAATTTTCATGTCTGTACCACTGTATGTGATATAAAAAAGCCAAATACTATTCATATAATGAGCATCATGTTTTTACCTTTCACTTTCACCTATTGGATATCTCAATATTAATTATTATTTTTCCATTTTCTGATGGCAACTTGATCCCAAATGGTTGGGATATTTGAAGAATAATGATAGAACTGATCTTGTAAAGAAAAATACTTCAGAAAAATATATGGTTATATAGTGAAAGGGATGAAAAGAATTTTAATTCATAATCCAATTTTCTTTATATGTTATATTTCTGAAAAGGTAGCCACTTTGATTCTCATCCTCCTCTGTACATAGTAAATTCTGATTTTTTTAATTTATATCTACATACTACTTACTGCCTATGGTCTTCCCAAGTTGATTTTATTATAACATATTTTACCATCTAAATTTAAGTTATCCAATGGCTAAAATTATGTTATGGCATTTCGTGTGGTTTTCCTTCTTTGACCACAGTATACTATTTTCATTAAACCATATGACTCTTTAATTATTTTTCCATCCATTTTATAAGCTTTTAGGAATATATTAAAGTATATTATTATAATATTTTATGGTAAATCATTCACTGAACTACCAAAAAGGTCATTAAATAAATAATTATTTCATTTTAGTTGTTTGTGATGGGATGGATGGCTATTAACTCATAGAAATAGGTGTCATGACTCATTTCAGGAGTTCCTTTCACCCAAAAAAAGAATTATTTATGTTGGAGGAATGGTTAGAGGAAAAAAAATTAAAAAAAAATGAAGGAATGAATAATAGAAAGGTGAAATTCATCCATAATTTTTGAAAAAAAATATTGAAACATTATTATTAAATAATTTAACCAATGGTAGGGATTGTCTCCTTATGTTGTGAGTAAATCAACAAGAAAAGTTAGCTATTCAAATTAAAATTGTTAGAATTTTATTTTTTTTATATATATAGAGATATATTTTACAAAGTAGTCCAGCTTCTTAATCGGCATTAACCCTAGATTCGTCATCCCGATATGATAAATCAATCATTATTTTATACACAAGCTTCATCGCGTACTATTTACTTCTAACCCCCGAAATTGGGTCCCTAGTAAATCAGAACAAACCATGTGAGACAAGAACATATAATAAATACATAAAAGGTGTGCATGATAATGTAATAAAATGAATATTTTAGTAACATTCTCCCTGTAAATTTTTAAAAAACACTTGTATTATTTCTATGTGTCGTGTAATACATCCTCACATTCTATTTCAGGAAAAAAATGTAAATTCTCAAAGAAATGATTCATTTAATTTAGGATTAGATCCAATGCATTGCCTAAAAAAAATTTTAAAATAGAAACTATAAACACATGTTACTTACACGTGGACTTAGAGTTTTATGGATCATTTGGAACATATTTTTTTAAGATAAAAAGAAAGATAATATGAGTCTTTTCTGAGATTTCATATTGTTCTAGACAGAATTTATATGAACTATATGAATAAAATAAAAGTAAAATAAATTCAAGTTGAGAATGGTAGAAATGATCATTGGTGATGGAAATATATGTGGCCAGCAAGCCAATAACATGTTCCATGTCTCATGCTATGTTCATTAATAGAATATATTCATTATAATTTATGTTTAGAGTGAAGTCCATAAATACATGATCGGACTTAGTAAATTATGATGAGATCATAATACAGAGATAACTAGTCTTTAAGGATGTCTTATAAATATTCATATACGAAGGGTACTATAGAAGGACCTTTGATGTGGGACACAAAAATAGATTCGTGGATAAAACAAAATAGCACAAATATGTTGTTAGTTATGTATCCTTGAGGGTGATACGAAGTCAGTCTAATATTCTAGGAAGGGATTATGTAAATGGAGCAGGATCATTACAAGGCACTTTGCTAATACAATAACGTGATTACTATGGGAATATAGTATTTGAAATGGTCGTCTAAAGCTTAACACAGAAATTCTAAGCAACTCTCACTTGAGCAAATTAATAATTATTATGAACCATATATATCTCAAAAGTTAAGGTGTCTCAAGGTATCTAAGAGATGGGAGCCAATAGCTTGAGTATCTTGATGTTGAATGGCCTTGAATTACGTTGAACTGCAGCTCCACGAGTGATGCAAACAGAGAGAGGGGAAGGTGTGGAAATACAGGTAAAAGGAAATGTGTAATTTGATCAGCACAAGAGAAGATTGATGGGAAAGATGCTAGGAGTGGAGGTGAAGTGTGAGGTTGGAGGAATTGGATGGGACACGGTGTGGGAATTGGTGAAATGAAGAAGTAGGATGGCAAGTTGAACTAGGTGAAGATGGTGGGATAGTTTGAAGGAAAGTGTTCAATGATGGGGAATGGTGGGGATAAGTGGATAGGTAAATTATGGAGAGGGAAGTACGGAAAAAGAGGAAGAAGAAACCCAAGAGGAGTTAAGAATGTTGATGTAGACAAGCTACGAGCTCGTTCCATTGTCGATCCATCGCCCGTTGCCATTATTGCCGAAGGAAATCACCAAGAATCACTATTTTATCATAAAATAACTTCACAATAATTCTTCAGCAAAAGATGTCCATACAAGCAGGCTCATGGCCCTTTTAAAGAGAAGGAAACATGCAGTTACAAGGAAAATAAACTATCAAATTTGGAATGGTGGTTGAAGAGAAATGGTATAGAGAAGGGTGGTTCCACGTAGAGAAAATAGTGGAGAAAGGTGAGGGGGAGCGGTTATGAGAAAAGTCAAATTGGAAGTTATGAGAGAAAATAGAAAGAGAGAAAATTAGAGAGAAAAAGAAAGATGGAATAGTCAATAATTGTAGGCGGTTAAGAAGGAGAGAAGAAGGATAGAAAGAAAGAGAAGAAGTGGAGAAGAAAAAGTCAAAAAAAGGAGTTGAGGAAGGAGAGATAAAAAGAAACGTGTGAGAGAAGAAAAGAAAAGAAAAAGGTAAAGAGAGAGGAAGAGAGAGAAGAAAGAGGGAACCGTTTACCATCAACCTTGAAGTATCCATAAAAATAACATTATCTAGCCTTACTCCTATGATGAGTGGACACTCTTAAATGGAAAGAGTGCACTGAATTGATCTCTATCAATTCCTAAATGGTATAATACCAATGTGTCAATCAAGTTGATTCATGCCATGGTTGTGTAAGTGGTCCTTAGACTTAAGACACTAGAGATGTGTTGAGGATCAAGAAGTGTAGTTTGAGTATAACCTACGAGTCTCTAATGATGGGATTCCAAACCGTCTTAGTTCAGGTGCAGCAAAAATTTTACAAAGATGATTTAGTGGTCAAGACGGGATCATCCACCCTTGGTATAGAGGGAGACATCTAAAGGAAGAGGATGCGAAGAAGTCCTTAGCCAAGGCAATGAAATATCATAGAGGAGTTCTTCGATGATTCTCTAATGCATCAGTATTAACTCAAATCAATGATTAGATTTTGATAGTTGACCATACCCTAAGTCATCCTAGGAACATCAAGGGGATGAGGGGCAATACCTACACGATAACCAATGACGGACAAATTCTATGAGTGAGATTAATACACACTCCATTGTGTCTTCCTAAGCAAGAGGTATAGCTTCCCACCCTGTGGCTTGGAGACCCAACCTATCAATTGGGTTAAATTGATCTCACATTGATTGATATATATATATATATATGATGGTATAGTAAATAAATTTGGAACGCCAATAAAGGTTATGGGGCTACTATAGTTGTTAACTAGATTGATACATGGGCCTAGAGAGTCGCACACAAATGGTCTTTAAGACGTCAGGAGATATACTTAAGTTTAGGGAGTTTTATGAAAAATACCCACTTAGTATAAGTAGGGGAAGGCCTTGAACAAAATTAACCCAGGACAAAAAATTTCCGGGGCCTTCCCTTTCTCCTTCCTTCTCTCCATGGCTCATCTCCATTCACAATGCAATCGTGATGGCGTAATGATGGCGGGAGAGGTTGAACGGAGCTTGCCAAGGCAAAGGAGGAGATTATGTAGAGGATTGTGTATATATATGTAGAGGCTGCACACATGAGAAACTCAATTCACCTTACTCCAGGATCCAAGAAATCATAGATGCAATCAATGCATAGGTGATTTGTTTTTAAAGTTTTTTTTATGTCATTAAGATTCTATTATAAGTCTTCTGTTGCATGGAATAATTATGTTCATCCAGATCAAGGCCTCCAGAACCCAATATAGAGAAGGGAGAGAAAGAGAAAAAGAGATAGAAAAGGATAGAACACATGAGCAAAGAGAGAGAGAGAGAGAGTAACACTGAAAGAGAGGGGTGGAGATAAATAGAGTGTGAGAGATGTGTAGATAGAGTGTGAGTAAGAGAGAGAAAGGGAGGGAGAACGAGAAAGATGCAGATAGAGAGGTAGAGAGAGCAACAATGAGAGAGATGCAAGGACATACAAAGAGAGAGAGAGAGAGAAGAGACAATAAGCAAGTAAGATATAAAGAGAGAGAAAATAATGTGAATAAATTGGTCTGATGATGGTCATCATTTCCATCGACAACCATCTAAACCTCTGTCAATGACAGTCCTTGTCCCCATTTACGTGTGTCATCACCCTAATTCACAATGGTCACTAGGATTGTTGGACGGATGGCAAACGTCATCCGTCCGTCTGAAAAATGTCATCAGTCATTGTACATAGTGATAGACAAATGATTGAACACATTGTATTCAGTCATTTGTTATCGGTCATCCATCATTTGTGATGGATGACTGATGATGGGAATGACAAAAAAGATGAAGATTATGATTAATGACATTTCTGGATGAATGAAATGTGAAGAAATGTCTTTTAAAAATATAGAAAGTATTATAGATGGACATAATCATCATGGATGACAGGAACCACTACTACTAAGAATGGGGACAACGACCCGTGAGAACAGGGATGGCAGTGAACCATAACTCCCAATGATGGGTATGACAACTGCTGAGATTAGGGACGACAGCTTCTAAGGACAGGATGATGACCATCGAGGACAAGGATGACAACCACTGAGGGTGAACACGACAACTACTAAGGACAGAGATGATGACCATTGAGGATGGGTATGATGACCATCGAGGATGGAGATGATGAGGGGGAACAACGATAGCCCATGAGGGGGAACAACAACCACCAATACGGGGGAACAAGGACCATCAATTGTAGGATAATTGTTATGGAGCTTAAATTTTGACATAAGAGTTATGAAAGTGTTATTCCTGAAAACTTGTCTTACACTAAAAAATAAGTAAAAAGGTCAAATTACAGAGGATCTACTGCTTATATGACTGCCTGTAGAGTATCGATATTTTGGCTTGGATCATAGAAGGATGTTGCAATAACCAAGATAAGTGGAGTTAGAATCGAATTAAAATGTTGAAAATTATTTAAGTTTTAACCACCTTGCGCATGTTTTTGGATGTAGAGACGCCATTTTCATTGCTCGACGAGTTTGCAGATGGATATTTTAGATTTGATTTTTTTTATATGTGGACTTAGTTACTAAAACAAGGCTCAAAGTGAATACCTTAAAATATCATTCTGGGAAGTATCTCTTGTGAAATCCTTGGAAACTGGAGTCAAAATGTGGACCTTAAATTCAGCATTGGAGCCTTTTGCATCAAATGGATCATAGTGTATTATTTTATGCAAATGGGTGCCCAATGTACGTTTGTCTATGTGCCTCCCAATTAATGTCACATAGACCTGACACTACTCAACGATGAATAGCCTACTTTGTCGAAGAGAGTATTTAGGAAATAATGAGCAGTTGGAGGAATGGATTGAAAGTCAAGAGGCCAAACATTTTGATAAATCTAACTTTTTTTCATTTGTTTGCACTCCAGTGGCACCTCTAGCTGCTTGCAAACTTGAAATTCCTCATCCCCCAACAATTTATGCTTTATTTATCCTTTAGTTTTCATGCATATTGGTTTAACATAACAGAATAATGTCTAAATAACAGAGTAATCACACTAGTTGAATCACTCATGCATTAAAACTTTAAACATGCATGTTGTCCCATTCTTTGAAACTTTAGTGAGTTGTGAAACAAATCTTAGTTTGAATATCAGATACTCGAGTCACCGGTCGAACAATGCTCTTTTTGTGTTGAAGTGCAATCCTTCTCTAAAGCCAATCATCACAACTCTAAGAAATTGCCACATCTTGCCATAGATGAACACAGATAGAAACAGAACGGGACATGTTGAAAAGAAAATCTAGGGTAAAAAAGTAAACAAGAGAGAGAGAGAGAGGGATGAGAGACTGAGGGAGAGTGTGAAAGAGAAGCAAGCGAGAATTCACGATGAATGGGAGGAACAATGAGGAAGGGTGAAAGTGGGTATATGTGTGACATGTGGTAGGCAATAGGCAACAGATAATTTTAGCAGGCAGCGGGGGGCAAGCGTCAAGCAGCTTGTGGCAGGCAGCAAGTACTAAGTAGGGAGGGTGGCGAGGATGGGAACAAAATAAATTTCCATTTGGTAAATTATATGTTTAAGCAAAAATGATGTATTTCATCATCCATCCATGTGTCAACAGTTCCTTTCCATGACAGATGAATGACAGAATGAAACTGATGATGCAATGGTGACGATGTCAAAACATAGACAGATATGAAATAGATGAACTGAAATGTTGTGGAAAGATGATGAAATAGATGAACTGAAATGTTGTGGACAGATGACTGGGCTTAAGTCCGTCCGAGAATGTCTTTTGATATTCCTCCAATAAGCCTAATGGGCACTATCTGTGTCAACCATGGTGGTCATCATCATAGTTGAACATAGTATTGTCCCCATCCACAATGGGCTCATCCACATCGTCATCAATATTTATCATCCCTATTAACGGCAGTTATTTCCCCTATCATCAACAGCCATCATCCATGTCTTCATACTTGTCATCCACAGTCATCATCCCCAATGTTGATGAGCATCCTCTCCCTCATTCATAGTCATCGTTCCCATCAACCATGATCATTTTCCCCATGTATAATGGTTGGTATTCCAGTTGAGAATGTTCCTCATCCTCATTGGCAATGGCCATCGTCCCCTTTGACAATGGTCATCATCACCTTCAAACAGAGTGTTGTCCTCATCAATGATGATCTTGTCCTAGTTCACGAAGTCAGTCATCCCTGTCATTGATGGTCATTACGTTATATATATTTGTCACCACTCTCATCAAAGGTCATCATCCTAGTTACCACAATAAACATTTCCCCCCCCCCCCCAAATTGTTATCCTCATCATTGGTGGTCATCATTCCCACTAATGGTGATTTTCATCTTGACGTTCAACGATTGTTGTCTCTCTCGCCAACCGAGGTGTTTGTCCCCACCATCCATCTTCATCATCCCTATTGGTGATGGTCTTTGTCTACTTCATTGAGGATCCTCATCCTAGCTGTTGACGGTTGTTGGCCTTGTCATCTGTGGGCATTGTCCCTTTGTTAGTGGTTGTTGTCCCATCATTCCCAATATGGATGATGTTTAACAGTCATTCCCCTCCGTGACAGTCGGCGTTCCCATTGTTGATAGTCCGTACCCCCCGCATCAGTTGTTGTCATTCCCGTCATCAGTTGCAATCATCCCTAGCTTTGATAGTTATCATCCCCATTGACGATTGTCAACATCATTGTCATTCAGAATTATTCTCGTTTCTCTCAATGGTCATCATCCACCATATCAAAGATTATCATCCCCGTCGTGAATGATCATCATTCCCACCGTTGATAGTGGTCATTAACTTGCATTCTTCCAATCACCGATGGTGGTCATCTCCGACCATCATCCCATCATCGATATTGTTGCCTCCCTTGTCCATGGTTTTAATCTGATAATGTGCTATCATGACATTCATTCTCAAAATCATTAACTAATTTTAATTAGTGTGAATTAAGTGCACATCATCGTCAATTTATGTATTTTCACATTTACCCTATTCGGTTATAAAGGGATTAAATTTGCTCCTTTGGTATTTTTTGATGTAACACGACGGATGCCGGGATCGAATGGCTCGTGTTACACCATAGGGAGGGCGATGACAATCATTTAATGTAGTGGATACGACTAATATAAAAGTAATGCAAGTGATGATGCTACGATAAAATCACTGAGAAGTATTAATCCGGCGTCGACGTACACCAACGTCCACTAGGCTACGACAAGCAAGACCTGAAAATGCCACTAGGCTTCTGATGATCCAAAGGTCCGGTTGAAGGCTGACGATGCGAGCTCGGCTACTGATGTTAATGCACACGCCCTCGACGGTCCAAACCAAGAACGTACCGATTGAAATCCTAACCCTCGGAACGTGAATCCTATCTATCACTAATCTAACCCCAACGGTGGAGAAAATGTACGGAGGCAGTGGTAGGCACAGGTAGGTGCAGCGAGGGCGCAACAAAGGGTGCAGTAGTGGTTGCGGCACTAGGGTAGGAATGGGCGAGACTACAGGGCGCGGAGGCGTCAAGGCATGGAGGTGTGATAACTTGCAAATTAACATGATTAATTAATAAATTTTATATTATATTTATGTGTTTTAATGACTATATTTCCATGTTATCATATTAAAATAAAGATAGATCATTTAACCTTTCATTTTATTATTAATTCTGATTTTTTATCATTTTTTATGGAATTTAACTTCATTTCAGTGAAGAAATATTTTTTACAGGGTTTTAAATACTTGGCTAAAGGTTGGTAAGTGTTTCCATGATTTTTCTGGAATTTTCCATATTTTTATATAATTTTTTGACCATTATATAGCCAAGAAATGATTTTTACATATTTAAATAACACATATATTATTTATTTGGCATTTATAATATATTTAAATATTTACTAAGGAGTATCCACGTCATTCGCCCGGGCAAATAAATGGATATATTTATTTAAATAAGAATAAAGAGAGAGAGAGAATGAGTGGTTATTATTATATAATAAATAGAGAGAAGAGAGAGAGAAGAATAGTCAACATAAGCGGCTATGATTTAAAATATATAAAAGAGAGAAGAGAGAGAGAAGAATAGTCAACATAAGTGGCTATGATTTAAAATATTTAAAGAGAGAAGAGAGAGAAGAATAGCGGCTTATGATTTAAAATAAAAGAGAGAAGAATGGTGAAAGATTACGGCTAAGAGAATAAACAAATATATATATTTTTTTTAAAAAGACCTTTTGTCCTTTTCTTTTGTTTTTATTATTTCAGGGTGACGTGGAGAATTCCTAGCCGTTCAAATGACGAAATCACTTGCCAATGATTGCGGGCGGACGACGCGCACAACAACGTGTCAGGGCGTGATCCGAGAAAGCGGAAAACGAGAAATAATCATGCTAGCCAATCAAAACGCGCCATTTCCAAGCTTATTGGAGGAGAGATAAATAAATCCAACGGCTCAGATTTTTTTCTCACTAAAACCTTGATATCTTGAGATCTACATGTCCGATTGGGCTGAAATTATGAGGGTAGGTTCGTCTTTTCCCCCTCTACAATCCAGACGGTTGGATCTTTAAATGGAGGTCTGGAAAAGGGCGAAAATCACTTTTGGAGGCTCTCCCCAAGCAATTGGCCAGGAAGGACACAGGAGGCATTCTGGAAGTCGTCAGATCTGGATCTCTTTATCAAATTTGTAAGTTTCTGAATTGTATTTGATCATCTTTTAGAACGATTCGAAAACGCCTTGGCATGGGCGAAATGTACATGCCCTAGATTCATGTTTTGAATGCATCAGCACTTCTTTTTGATTTGGATTCGAAATCTGACTTTTGATAATTAATTCTTAATCATTTTAGGACATTTCTGCTTCATTACATTTTTAATTTAGGGTCGAAATTGGGGCTTTCCCCAATTTCTTCACTTTCTCTCTCTAGGTTAATTTGATTTTTTTCTCTCTCTATATTTCGGTTTTTATTGTTTAGGAATTTAATTTAATATATAAAAAATCCAAAAATAAAATTTGAACCGAAAATTCATCCATTTTGAACTCCAATTCAAAAATCACTTTCTTGATTATTAAATTCCCAATTTTAATTCTGAAAATTATTATAAATTTTATTAAATTGGGAAGTTAATAATTTATATTTTTATGAGCTTAAAATAATAATAATATTCTTATCTGGAATTATCTGACCGAAATCAAAATTAAGTTTTACTTAATTTTGATTATTTTAAGAATATTATTTAATATTAATTGAATTAAATATTGCAAAATTCAAAATTACTTGACTTGATTCATAAAAATTGTTTGAAAATTCTTAATTGTTGCCTCCTTGCGGATCGACCCCTTGCTTGCTCTATATTCTTATTTAGTAATTAAGGGAATTATAAATTTATTGCATAAGTCTAAAAAGCGCAACGACCACGTAATTTTACGTGATTTTTCGGCTTATCAATTGGCGCCACTGCCGGGGACGCACGGTTTGAATTTTTAAATTATTCTGTGTGGATTCATTACTCTTTATTTTTTATATTAAGTCTTAGATTGAGCTGAATTTTGCAATTATTTTGTGAATTTTGATGAAATAGTGAAATTGAAAAAAAAAATCATCATTGCATAATTATAATTTTTCTTGTTCATCAAAACTGATTATTTTTTATATTGATGTGTTTATTATTGCATGTTCGGTAGGAGATCTTTAAAACCTCATCTCGTGAATCTTGAAACAGTTAGTAGAACTCCTAGTTTTGATTGTATTTTTGAAAGCTCCGAAGGTGAAAATCAGCATTTTGTGACTTAATGGAGAATAATCAAAATTTTGGGGTTGAACAGGGTGTTAGAAGAATGAGGTTGAGAGAATTTTCTGACCCTATAGAGAGTGAAACCTACACTAAAATATCTGCTCCTTTACCAGAAAATGTTAATTTTAGAATTGACCCGAATATGATTAATCAATTGCCTACATTTTATGGAAGATTTAATGAGGAGCCTTATGAGTTTTTGGAAGAGTATAACCAGATTTGTTCTGCTTATAGTTATGCAGGTGTTCCTCAGGAAATTCTCAAACTAAGGTTATTTCAGTTTGCTTTGAAAGATAGGGCAAAAGATTGGTTTAAAGGGGTAGGTCAACAATTTCAATCTTGGAGTGAAATGCAAGCTTGCTTTTTAAAGAGATTCTTTTCTTATGGAAAGACATCTTCAATTAAGAAACATATAAGAGATTTTTGTCAAGGAACTGACACTCTAGGAGAAGCATGGGAGAGATTCATGTCACTCACTAGGAAGTGCCCACATCATGGCATACCATCTCATGAATTCGTTGAATTTTTTTATGGTGGATTGAATGATCAGGAAAGGCATCTAGTGGATATATCTAGTGGAGGAATGTTCCTTGATACCCATGCAGATGAATCCATGAAATTGATGGAAAAATTAGTAGAAGATTGGACATACCGTCAAAGTTTTTCGTACACTAACCGAAGTGCAGGTCCCAAGCGTGGAGGAATCATTGACGTCAAGGCAGTTGAACCGGAGATCAGGATTGATAAGCTAGAAAGAGAAATGAGCAATATTGGTAAAACAGTTAAAGATATGAGCAATGATATTAAATATTTTTTGCAGGAGTCTAAAGGAAAGGCGAATGCAAACGAGGGCAACAATTCCACTAACAACCCTTGTTGTTTTTGTTCTAGTGAAGAACATTCTGATGAGGCTTGTCCTATGGTTGAACAGGTTAATGTATTTGGGAGACAAGATGCAGGTCAAAACCAATGGAATGCACGACCTAATCAAAATTGGAGCAAAGGAGGAAACAACAATTTCGCCTCAAAGCAATTCGCCCCGCAACCATATCAGCAAAATTTTCAAAATTTTTCTAAGCCCTTTTACTCTCGTCCTAACAACGATAATGACAACACTAACTCTACTTTAATGGATTTTATCAGGGAAATGCAGGAAGAGAGAAAAAGCATGCATGAGGAAAGGAAGATGTTGATGCAAACTTTAGAAGAGCACAAGAAGGAAATTGAGATGCTCAAGCGAGGTCAAGGGATTCAAGCACAACAACCTGCTCTCAGGATGAAAGGTAAATCAGAAGAAATCCTTCTAAGAGAAGGACATCCAGGTCAACTCCCTACCCAACCTAATATAAATCCTAGAAATATCATGTTGTGTGTAGATAGAAATTTAGAATCATCATGTTGTGTGTCTTCCGAAATGAATCTTGCATTGGTGAAAATAATAATGTTGCATCATGTCATGATTTTACAAATAATATTTTACATGGCTTTGAAGAAGATATGATTAATGATGAACATGTGAGTGTGATTTCAAAATTACGAAGTGGGAAGGTTTTGTTAGATACTCATAAAAAAAATGTAGGATTGTCGGAGCATCAAGATAAAGAAAATGGAGAGATGGAAAATGATCAACAAGATAAGGGTGGTCAGGATGAGGAAAGGCATCCACGAATGGCAGACCCTAATCCAATTGATTATAGACCACCCATTCCATTTCCTAGTGCTTTAAATATATCCAAGCAAAAACCTGAAAATTCTCATTTTCTTGAAATATTTAAAAATGCAACCATCACTATTCCACTGACTGAGGCAATACAAAATATTCCTTCTTATGCAAAATATGTGAAGGAACTATGTACACCTTCTAGAAAGCAGAAAAGGGTACAACTTTCTGAAAACATCAGTTCAATTTTATTGAATGATATTCCTAGGAAAAGAAGAGATCCGGGTGCTCCTCTCATTAAATGTGAAATTGGAGGCATGGTTTTTAGTAAATCACTTCTTGATTCAGGAGCTAGTGTAAACATAATGCCTAAAGCTTTGTATGATAAATTTAAATTTGGTGAGCTTGAACCTATTTTTCTTGAATTACAATTAGTCGATGGTTCAATTAGGCAACCTTATGGAAAATTAGAAGATGTCATAGTAAAAGTGGAGAATTGTAAATTTCCTGTTGATTTCATAGTTGCAGATATGAAAATAACAGGAAATTTGAGCCATGCCCCTATCATTTTAGGTCGACCATTCCTAGCTACGGCGAAAGCCACAACGGATTGGGATAAGGGTACAGTGGAACTTAAAGTAGGAGATGAAAAAATTGAACTATCTATCTCCAAATTAATGAAATACCCTAAAGACACAAGTGAAGATGTTTGCTTTCTAGGGTTGGTAGAAGAAGATGATTTTGATTTTGATCCATGCTCTTATGATTTATTTTCTTGTGAATCCAATGAATGTTTGAATGAAAAATCTTCCATACCAACAAATATTTATTTGCATTCTGAAATTGAACTTAAGCCTTTACCATCATCTCTGAAATATGCTTATTTAGGACCATGCAAGTCTTTTCCTGTAATCATATCATCATTGTTATCATCTGAACAAGAATTAGAGCTTTTGAATGTCTTATGTACTTATAAATCTGCTATAAGATGGACAATTGATGACATTAAAGGCATCAGTCCAAATATTTGTGAGCACAGAATTTTTCTAGAAGAAAATTCTAGGGCAACAAGGCAACCCCAAAGGCGACTTAACCCGCACATGTTGGAGGTTGTTAAAAAGGAAATCATGAAATGGCTAAAAGCTGATTTTATTTATGCCATTTCAGATAGCCAATGGGTAAGTCCTATTCATGTAGTACCTAAGAAAACAGGAATAACAGTGACTAAAGATGAAAATGGTAATGAGGTACAAACTCGAGTAGCTTCTAGTTGGAGAGTATGCATTGATTATAGGAAGCTTAATTCTGTGACTAAGAAAGATCATTATCCATTACCATTTATTGATCAGATTCTTGAAAGACTTTCAGGTCAAAATTTTTATTGTTTTTTAGATGGATATTCAGGTTATAATCAAATTGAAATTAACAAAAGTGATCAAGAGAAAACAACATTTACATGTCCAGTAGGTACTTTTGCATTTAAAAGAATACCTTTTGGGTTATGTAATGCTCCAGCTACTTTTCAAAGGTGTATGACTGTCATGTTTTCTGAATTAGTAGGGGATTGCTTGGAAATTTTTATGGATGATTTTTCAGTGTTTGGTTCCTCATTCGATATTTGTCTATCTAATTTAACTAAGGTTTTGCAGATATGTGTACAGAACAATCTGGTTCTAAGTTGGGAGAAATCCCACTTTATGGTGGAGGAGGGAATTGTCCTCGGCCACCATATCAGCAAGGATGGGCTAAGGGTGGACATGGCCAAAGTCGAGGTTATTAAGAACCTCCCCCTACCCACAACCCTAAAGCAACTTAGGGGATTTCTAGGGCATGCTGGCTTCTACAGAAGATTTATAAAAGATTTTGCTAAAATTTCTAAACCCTTAACTAATTTACTTTCTAAAGATACACTATTTGTTTTTGATGAAAATGCTAAAGCATCCTTTTTGCAGATTAAAGAAGCTCTAATTCAAGCACCTATTTTGCAAGCTCCATATTGGGGTAAGCCTTTTGAAATTATGTGTGATGCTTCTAACAATGCAGTGGGAGCAATTTTAGGACAAAGAATGGATAAGAAGCCAGTTGCCATCTACTATGCAAGCAAGACTCTAGGAGGAGCACAAGTAAATTACTCAACTACTGAAAAAGAATTGCTTGCTATTATTTTTGCCCTAGAAAAATTTCGTTCTTATCTTTTAGGTAGTAAAATAATTGTGTTTTCAGATCATGCAGCTTTAAAGTTTTTACTGAATAAAAAAGAAACCAAACCTAGATTAATTCGGTGGATTTTACTTTTGCAAGAATTTGATTTGGAAATAAAAGATAAACGAGGGATAGATAATACTGTTGCAGATCATCTTTCTAGATTATCTACAGAATTATCTATTCCTATTCATGATGGTTTTCCCGACGAATATATTTTAAAAATTCAAAGTAAAAGGCTTCCATGGTACGCTCATATTGTGAATTTTCTTGTCACAGGATTAATACCTAATGATTGGGATATGAATGATAGAAAGAAATTTTATAAATATATTAATTACTATTATTATGATGAACCTGAGCTTTTTAAATTAGGTGTTGATCATGTGTTTATAAGGTGTGTACCGGAGGAAGAACAATGGAGCATTTTAGATGCTTGCCATTCTTCTTTATGTGCTGGACATTATGCTCCTAAATTGACTGCATTTAAAGTTTTAAACTGTGGATTTTTCTGGCCAACTCTATTTTCTGATGCTTTTAAGTTTTGCTCTAGTTGTTTAAAATGTCAAGCAGCGCTGAATATCAAAAAGAATGATAGAATGCCACTACAGCCTATCATTGAAGTAGAAATATTTGACCTATGGGGGATTGATTTTATGGGACCATTTCCTAATTCAGATGGGCATGAGTACATCTTAATGGGAGTGGATTATCTTTCCAGATGGGTTGAGGCAATCCCCACTAGGTCAAATGATCATAAATTAGTGCTTAAATTCATTCAACAACATATATTTTGCAGGTTTGATTGTCCTAGAGCAATCATAAGTGATGGAGGAAGCCATTTTAATAATTCTCAATTCAGGACCATGCTTAAAAGATATGGGGTTCAACATAGAATCACTACCCCATATCATCCACAAGCAAATGGTCAAATTGAGAATTCAAATAGGGAGATTAAAAAGATTATATAGAAGATCATTAGGCCTGATGGAAAAGATTGGTCTAGCAGATTATATGATGCTCTATGGGCTTATAGAACTGCTTACAAAACACCTTTAGGGATGTCTCCTTACAGGGTTGTTTTTGGTAAAGCATGTCATCTTCCGGTTGAAATAAAGCATGTCATCTCTCTTTAGATGCAGCGGGAAAACAGCGTTTATTGCAGATGCATGAACTCCAGGAGCTAAGGAACGAAGCTTATGAAAATTCAAGAATCTATAAAGCCAGGATGAAGCACTTCCACGACAAGAATATTAACCGTAAGCATTTTCAGAAACAACAAAAGGTTTGGCTTTATAATTCAAGGTTGAAAATTTTTCCAGGAAAATTAAAATCAAGATGGGATGGGCCATTTACAATTTCTGACATATATGATAATGGAGCTGTTTTGATTTTTGATCCTAAGAAAGGGAAGGAGTTCACAGTTAATGGTATGCGACTTAAGCCATATGTGGAGGCAGAAGATATATCGCAACCTACGGCAACAATAACGCTAAATCTGATCGAAACCACCATACAGGAAGCATAAATCTAGGATTTTGATTTCACTACTTTTCTCTTTTTATTATTGAATTTTGATTTTACAAATAAAGGGGAATTAACCTAATTCCCTAGCTCGTAATTTTTCTTTGATTTTGTTTTCAGTTTATAGCTTTTCCAGAATAAAGAAGATGATCAAGTACAATTCAGAAACAACACGAGATGTCGACTCATCATTAGTAAGTCCTTCAAAGATCACGCCAAGCAGGTTTGCAATTCTGAACTTCTGAATTTCAATTTTGATCTTTTTTCCATGCATTGAGGACATTGCATAATTTAGTGGGGGGGAGAGAACATTTCATGTGTTTACATTGCATAATGCAAACCTTTACTTTTCTTTATGTCGTATAAATTCCATGTATAAATGAAACCCACCTTTAGGAGATATTCTTCATCCATGAATTCAAATTACATGTGTAGGGAAGTTTGGCTTTATATAGTGGATCATGATCATGCAAAGATGGGACAAACTTTGATTTTGGATGATATGAGAGTTGATTTCCAAATGGCTAGGTTATCTAGTGGGTGTGTGGGGGATAGGAAAATCAAAGGATTGAAGCACTATGGTTCAATATGCTAGAGAGTTGAGTGAATTGAGGACCCCCATCGCGCCACCAATAAATGAGCCGATCCTACTTGATTGTTTTCATTCTTCCATTGAGTCAATCTTACTGTAGGCTGGAAGATAGGCATTTCTCCAAGTCCTTAAGCACAGAACTCCCTTTTCTTGATCTACCTTATGCCATTTGCCATACCATTCTACTTATCATGCTATCCACATTATCATCTATTTATTCAACCATGAGCCAATTTTTCCTATCCACTTGTTGAATTTTTTTTTCTAACCTAACAGCCTTTCATGGATGGTAGCCATCTCCCAAGCCACTCTATCTCTCTTTCCATGGGATCACTTTTATCCCACCTCTATCTCCAATTCTGTCTAAATTTCACTCTTCATATTCTTATTAACTCTTCTTCTCTCAAATGATTTTTCCAGACAAAAAAAAAATCATCCCCTTATTAGAGTCAATGATAAATATGTTTGTATTTCCTTCTTCAAAATATTTAGTAGTTTTTTTTTACCCCTTTCAAAAAAAAAAAAAAAAGTGGAAGTCCTCAAGCTCAAGAAAAAAATATGAGGAAAATTTTTTTTAAAAAAAATTCATTCAAAGAAAACAAATGGGGTTTTTTGTGATAGGGATTATTGGTAGATTGATTTTTGCTTTGAATTATTGATTCTAGTAAGGGCATTTTTCACTATATCTTTTTCTATTTCTTTCTCACTTCGTCTAAGTCTTGGGAGAAGGCAACTTGAAATGAGACATCTTTGATATACCCTCCATTCGCGACCCATCTCTTCACCTTTGAGCCTACGTTTTTCATTCATTCTTATGCTCTTACCCATGCCATCACACCACTTGATATTCTGTGCTAACTGGGAGGCGGAGAATGTTTAAATTTCATCTTATAGTGGGAGGAAACGTAGTGGAGAATTTGAACACAAGTAGCCGTTACCCGTGAGAGAGTGATCTTGTTATGAGAGGGAAAGGCCCACCACTTGATGAGTGCAGTGAGGAGCATTATGGATCATAGTGTAATATCTAGAGAGAAGTACATCTTTCTACTCATTTCATTATCTCTATCCAAACCATGAGGACGGCACTCATATTCCTCACAAGGTGGAATCCGAATTGTCGAAGAGAGTTTCGTTTAAGCATGTTATTGATAATTCTAACACTTCATACAGATGAATGAGTATTGATGGATGAAGAAGTCATCTAAAGAAATAATGGTACATTGCTAAGGGACTAGCAATAATTTAAGTGGGGGGGTATGATAACTTGCAAATTAACATGATTAATTAATAAATTTTATATTATATTTATGTGTTTTAATGACTATATTTCCATGTTATCATATTAAAATAAAGATAGATCATTTAACCTTTCATTTTATTATTAATTCTGATTTTTTATCATTTTTTATGGAATTTAACTTCATTTCAGTGAAGAAATATTTTTTACAGGGTTTTAAATACTTGGCTAAAGGTTGGTAAGTGTTTCCATGATTTTTCTGGAATTTTCCATATTTTTATATAATTTTTTGACCATTATATAGCCAAGAAATGATTTTTACATATTTAAATAACACATATATTATTTATTTGGCATTTATAATATATTTAAATATTTACTAAGGAGTATCCACGTCATTCGCCCGGGCAAATAAATGGATATATTTATTTAAATAAGAATAAAGAGAGAGAGAGAATGAGTGGTTATTATTATATAATAAATAGAGAGAAGAGAGAGAGAAGAATAGTCAACATAAGCGGCTATGATTTAAAATATATAAAAGAGAGAAGAGAGAGAGAAGAATAGTCAACATAAGTGGCTATGATTTAAAATATTTAAAGAGAGAAGAGAGAGAAGAATAGCGGCTTATGATTTAAAATAAAAGAGAGAAGAATGGTCAAAGATTACGGCTAAGAGAATAAAAAAAATATATATATATTTTTTTAAAAGACCTTTTGTCCTTTTCTTTTGTTTTTATTATTTCAGGGTGACGTGGAGAATTCCTAGCCGTTCAAATGACGAAATCACTTGCCAATGATTGCGGGCGGACGACGCGCACAACAACGTGTCAGGGCGTGATCCGAGAAAGCGGAAAACGAGAAATAATCATGCTAGCCAATCAAAACGCGCCATTTCCAAGCTTATTGGAGGAGAGATAAATAAATCCAACGGCTCAGATTTTTTTCTCACTAAAACCTTGATATCTTGAGATCTACATGTCCGATTGGGCTGAAATTATGAGGGTAGGTTCGTCTTTTCCCCCTCTACAATCCAGACGGTTGGATCTTTAAATGGAGGTCTGGAAAAGGGCGAAAATCACTTTTGGAGGCTCTCCCCAAGCAATTGGCCAGGAAGGACACAGGAGGCATTCTGGAAGTCGTCAGATCTGGATCTCTTTATCAAATTTGTAAGTTTCTGAATTGTATTTGATCATCTTTTAGAACGATTCGAAAACGCCTTGGCATGGGCGAAATGTACATGCCCTAGATTCATGTTTTGAATGCATCAGCACTTCTTTTTGATTTGGATTCAAAATCTGACTTTTGATAATTAATTCTTAATCATTTTAGGACATTTCTGCTTCATTACATTTTTAATTTAGGGTCGAAATTGGGGCTTTCCCCAATTTCTTCACTTTCTCTCTCTAGGTTAATTTGATTTTTTTCTCTCTATATTTCGGTTTTTATTGTTTAGGAATTTAATTTAATATAAAAAATCCAAAAATAAAATTTGAAACGAAAATTCATCCATTTTGAACTCCAATTCAAAAATCACTTTCTTGATTATTAAATTCCCAATTTTAATTCTGAAAATTATTATAAATTTTATTAAATTGGGAAGTTAATAATTTATATTTTTATGAGCTTGAAATAATAATAATATTCTTATCTGGAATTATCTGACCGAAATCAAAATTAAGTTTTACTTAATTTTGATTATTTTAAGAATATTATTTAATATTAATTGAATTAAATATTGCAAAATTCAAAATTACTTGACTTGATTCATAAAAATTGTTTGAAAATTCTTAATTGTTGCCTCCTTGCGGATCGACCCCTTGCTTGCTCTATATTCTTATTTAGTAATTAAGGGAATTATAAATTTATTGCATAAGTCTAAAAAGCGCAACGACCACGTAATTTTACGTGATTTTTCGGCTTATCAAGGTGCGACGGGCAAGATGGTCAGTTGAGGCTGGATGCTGGGGACGGCCGTGGAGCGGCCACGTAGGCGGGCGAGGAGCGACCGCAGGGCAGCTGAGGGGCAGCCTAAGAGGTGACAGCAGGGGCGAGCGCGAGGCGGCCGAATGAGGCGACCGAAGGGCGGCTGCGTGGGCGGCCTAGGCGCGGCCGCGGGGACGGCCGCGAGGGCGTCCAAAGGGAGACCGTAGGGCAGCTGTAGGATTGGCCGACGGCGACCAAAAGAGAGGCCACAAGACGGCTGATGGGCGGCCTCGAGGAGGGCGGCCTCAGGTTGGTCGTGGGGCGGCAGCCTTTGGTCTGCGGCAGGGCGGCGGTCTCCGGGAAGTGGCTTTTGGACGGCCGCGGGTCGCGACGGCCTTCGATCAGCCGTGGGGCGCAGCAGCCTCTGGTCGACCAAGGGGCGCGACAGCCTGAGATTGACCGTGGGGGCGGCGACCTGACATCGGCCGCGGGGGCAGTGGCCTTAGGTCGGTCGCGGGGGCGGCGGCCTTGGGTCGGAAGTTGTGGGCGCATGCAGCAGCCTCTAATCGACGGTCGTGGGTGACCGCGAGCTGCCCGTGTGACCGCGGGAAGCCTGGGCGGCCGCTTGCGGCGCTGAACAGCGTTGTGCTTTCATCCGACGAAGATGGCAATGATTTCTGGCGAACTCTAGGGTTTCCTTTCTCTCTCCTAACTTCACATTGGCATTTTCATAAGTATGACGAAAACTTAAAAAACGCTAAAAATTTTAGGAAAAAAGCACCTTCATGGACAATGTTTTTTATATTCATTCATCTATGTCCTACATCGTTTGCTATATGAAGGATTATGAGTTGGTATTCATGCCTACACACATGACTCATCTTCATTCACAATGAAGGAGCCAAATTTTATCATCCTATCAGAACTCTTATTTCAACTTAGGGAAGTTTGCTTCAATCCACAAGTAAAACCTCACTATGCACACACCTGTTATGTATAAAAGTTTAATCCCCTTCCACTTTGGGTGTGATTGGACTAGTCATAAGATCTTGTATGATAATTGGTGACATTGAAAAAAGAAGATGAGTAAAGTTCATGTGTCATGCACCACATGGTTACATGTAGAGGCTGGACACTTGTGCAACTTGAGATGAGATGATCCACTTAAGGAAACAAAAATTAGATTTGACTCCACATAATGTGATTTGGTCATAAAATGGTTTCAGCTTTAGATTTGAAGTTTTGAATTCCAGTCGTACAGCTTTACTTAGCAAGTCTCCTCTCTGACTATCAATCATTATTTTACTATACATGATTAGGGAAAAATATGACGAACTCTTTCCAAAAGAGCAGTAACTATCTCTTCCCAGGTCTCCATAATTTAGTGAACTCTATCTAGAAAAAGCACCAAATATCTTTCCTCACTGTCTCCACATTAACTGTAAGGGGACCTATCATGCTCATATGAACGATAGAAGAGCGTGACATAGTATATGTATAGTTTGATGTACTTCTCAAATATCCTAAGAATAATAATATTTAGCTTCTGTGTGTAAATACAAGTAATCATCATATTATGATTTCATACAAATTCATTTATTATTCTCGAAATCTTGGGACTTAGGTATAAACATCACATGTGCATAATGCTGACTATAATTCATTCATAAATGTTGAATGAGACATGGAATATAAAATTCACTATCATACTATCTATATAATTCCAACAGACTATCTTGTTAAATCTGTTTTTGATACCAACCCTAACAATAGCAAAATATTATTATTCCTATGCTGAAAAGGTGATGGCTCTGACATTTTCATTATTGCAGAGAATGTCAACATGAGTACAATATCAAATGCCTATACCTGATATCTGATACAGGCATAGGCTAACAATATATCTTAGTATAAGCTTTCTATTTCATTGGTACCAAAAGTACCCTTCAATAAGAACATTAAATAACATACTACTAATATTTTGAAAATGTGATTAAATATTTTGTTGCTTTATTTCAACAATTACTGGTTAAGAGGTACCCTCGTGACATAGTTTCCAAACAAGGATATGGATGTAAAGGGCACATGAACAGATGCTCTTTTAGCACGTACATTTCAAGTACAATAATATTGTTTAAAAATAGTAAATTAAAAGTTTCTATAAGATGCTTGGAGATGCCGACTATGGTTCATATGCCAATATCAAAATATGACAGATCTTAGATTTCAGAGAAAATGGATCCCATTATTGTGCTTAATAAAATTCCAATTTGATATGAATTTTGACACTGATATCCTTTGATCATTGGTATTGGTATTTCAACGATATATGTACTCATTTATGTTGACAATACAAATTATATTTCTGATCTTTAATTCATGCAAGGGTTCCATGGATAAAAAACTTACCTACTAAATAAGGAATAACTACAGTGTTTTATCAAACATGATTTAAAAAAGAGTATTTAGGATACTATCTATTCCCAAACTTTCAAAGTGGCAATTGAAGTATCTTTCTAATGTGAGAAGTAATTTTTGTTCACATGATAAACTCAATGTATCCATGAAAACTATGACAAATCATAAATCTAGGATCAATATTAACCTAGGCAAAAGGAGGAGAACTTTATGCGAAACAAAATACTGATTCACCCCATTCCAGTCTCACATATCTACCATAGGAATCCAAATAGTCATGTTTTGTGACTAATCATTTAATAAATAAAGAGATTAGATATTTAAGAGCCTAGGTCAAAAATACTCTTCAAAATATTCAGAATACGGTGGTTCAGAAAAAAACTTAGGAAAAATGCTTTAGATTTTGGTAATTTGAAGGGATGGAAGTGAGAATGCCTCAATATCCAACTGAAATTATGCTTCTGTTTTCGTTGAATACCATTGACACAAAAGATTTTTTCATGCAAGAAGATAAATGGGTATCCCTTGATAATTGAAGAGTAAGTGCACTTAACCCTCACAATTCTAGTCTCAACACTGCTCAGTAAAAATGGGACAAACCTTAATCTAGGTTTGTATCGGAGAAGATGGAAAGGAGAAGGGTTAATATTCCGGGAGTTAGAGATTTGAATAGGAATGATCTCAGGGAGATCAAACGGAGGAGGTACGAAAGACCAAGGATGAGCAACCTGAAGACATAAAGTAGTGACTATCACGAGGGATGAGGATAATAGAGGAAGAAATGGGACTTTATTCAAGGGGATACATTCCTAAAGATAGTCTTGCTCTATTCAAGGGGAAATACGTATAAAGGTAAAATGACAGATAAGCCCCAAGTGGGCAGAATGACTAGAATGCCCCTAAGGGGCTCAGATTGCTGAAGATAGTCTTGGGGATATAGGTATGTGAAATATTTCTGATTTCATGATATTTTGTAGCACAGACCAAAACAGAAAACTGATTTCCAATGAAGAGTAACAAAAACATATTTCTGCAGCACAAAATTTCAATATCGTTGGAAAAAATAATGAACAGTACAAACATTGCCAAAAATATAAAGCAACGATGGACTTTGTTAGTAGGTGTGCTAATAACTATACTATATGATGCAACGATTGATACCACAATCTATGTCCATACATGACTTTGGATACGATATATCATTGGATGATATTTCATGACAAGGTGGAACTTAATGAAGTTTGAAACCCAAATGAGTGCTTCAATAAAGAAGAAATAAGAAACAAATTATGTAGAACAAGGCGGCAAATTAGAAAATGTTGCCACATCTTTTTTACATGCTACTATACAAGTACACTCCAACACTTGTCCTCTATAGGTAGGACTAAACATATCACATAAGTATAAAATTATGGGTAAATAAAAGGATCAACAATGATCAATTCGAATAATAAATTGTTTACAGCCCAAGTACCTGAAATGGTTCTGTAGTGGTACAAGTCATGCCGCCAAATGGGAGGCGACATCATCAGTTAGTGGTTCATACTCAGGCTCTGCTTCAATTGAACTTTTATCACTGCTCCGAAGAAAGAACGAGTAAGTTCCCATAGTCATGTAGAAAATTACAGAGAGATAGGCCACAGGGCCCGTACTTGAACGAGTAGATGACTAGCCCTGCTGCTTCTACTCCAAATGCCAAGTAGTAGAGCCAATCCACCTGACGATGATAATAATGATGATGATGGAGATGATCATGATAACTGCCATGGCGTAGCACGTGCCATCATAGATTTGCACACACTCTATGGTTAATGTAGCCATAAAAAATAGCCATTGTAACATCACATTTGGGCCCACAACTAATCTGGCCAATATGGCAAATACCTCGATTGTATACAACTTATTTCTGTTAATGAAAACACTAGCTGTTTTATTTTCTTTTACCTTGTACTTATTCTTCCTCCAATCTCAATCTTATGATCAAAGGCCTCCAAGGTACTAGATGCACATTGACATGATATTAGAGCATACGGGGATATTGGGAAGAAGATGACCCTGTGGCTAGCTGGACATTACAAGCCTGTCTAACTGGGGGTCAACACTCCTGCTTTTGCAACGACCTTTAAGCTCTGCCCTTGCTAAAAACCAGGTGTGACCACTCTAGTTACCCCCTTTTTTCGTTTTTTGTCCTTTTTTCTTCTCTTATCCTACCACGTGGAAAAGGAGGAAGTGACACCCAGGGCAGCAGCTGGTCAAGAAGTGATATACACATCTACTCCATGTGGCTCCATGAAGTCTGTTCACCAGATATCTCCATCGTAAGGGTAAATATATCAAGATCACTTTTCAACCTACAAGGTCTATCATTTAACCTTTTAACCCGCCAGCCAAGAGGTCTAGGATACAAAGAAAGGTGTTGTGAGAAGGATTTTGCAGTTGCCAGAGTTTTTTATTCTAAGGTACCAAATAAATTTAGTCATATATGGATAACAATTCAGTTAAAGAATTTTTTATTGGTAGGGGAGGCCCAAATCTCACTTCTTCATTGCCAGCTCAGACATCCATCCTTTCATTTGATAAAAAAATTCATTCCCGATGTACGCCAGGAATTACTTCAGGAAACTAATTTACCAAGTCTGTCACTTGACTGAACATAAACACACCACTTATCCTTCTCATACTTTTACCACAATTGAATTTGAGCTAATCTGTTGTGATGTATAAGGTCCTGCTCTATTTCCGAATTCACATGGATTATAATGGTTCTTAACACAAACAAACGATACATGACGGTTTACTTGGATTCATTCAATGTAACATAAATCAGAGGTGTCTAGCAAAATTTGGGAATTTATTGCGATGATTCATCGCTAGTATAACATACCCATCAAAAGATTTCGAACAGAAATTGGGAAATAATTTATGAACTTAGACACTGACGATTTATTTAAAGTTCATGACTTATACACGAGTCGTATTGTCCTCATAACCCTCAGCAGAATGGGTGGTAGAATAAAATTTTGGTGTTACCGTGGAAAAGACTGGAGCATGGGCCATCCAA
The DNA here is from genome assembly GCF_029677425.1 of Wolffia australiana. NCBI lineage: Eukaryota > Viridiplantae > Streptophyta > Magnoliopsida > Alismatales > Araceae > Wolffia > Wolffia australiana. The sequence goes on along the minus strand of NC_135841.1, from coordinate 335,738 downwards.
AGTGCGGTGACTAAGACCATCTAAGGTGAAGTATCCATGTCATCAGTTCATTTGATTAACATATAACCTCTTCCAATTATATGCAGCCACACACCTATGGAGGAGGACACTGCAGCTCTTCAGACTGCTCAGTTTGATATTAACTAAGAACTTGAGAACTTTTGGGTGTTGGTGACATGTTCACTTGCATCCACATGATAAACAAGTTGGCTCCTTGTGTCTTTGTTGGGTACTCTACATGAAGAGTTCCTATCTCTAAGGATGTATTGTTCTAGAAATGGAACTTTTCTACCCAGTCATTTCCTAGAAATAGAAACATTCACCGTGGGTCCCTCTTATCTTCCGACTCCCCAAGTCAGGAACAAGGCTGAAGAAAATGCTGCACCCTCTGCCATAGCTCCTTCATTCTTACCTCAGGAAAATACCGAATTGGGCACTAAAGCATCTCCGAGGACACCCTCGGGGAGACAGATCCATCTCTGCCTCTTAAGCTTTGGAGACTTCCGTCGTATCCTCAATACTTTATACAAACATGGGTTAGAGTTATCCTAATATCCAATCAGTACTGGTGGATCCTACTCTTCCCTTTGGTCCAGATCCTAGACATCTGGATGGTCATGACACTTCAACCCTTTCCCTAGGAGATGGTAACCAGATTTGCTTGAATACTGCTCCATTACATTGAGCAGTCTTTTGACATATCCCCACGTTTCACCTTAGCACAAAGCTTTTTTAATTCATCTTCAACAGGTGTCTATCCCACGCTCTATCTAGGAAGTACTATCCGAGCCTCAATAGAAGCACATTATGGATGACAAAATGGGTGATGCGAATGCCAATTCAACTTGGGAGTTGGCAACTCTTGCCTCAGCTAAGCAGCCCATCGAGTGCCAAAGTATAAAGCAGATGGACAACTGGACCAACAATAAAGCCTGATTGTTTGTCCAAGGATACACCCAAACATATGAGGTAGATTATGTGGAACCTTTTGTCCCCGTCAAAAAGATGAACAATACCAGATATTTTTCTCCTTTGCTGCAAATAGTGATTGAGAGACCTTTACCAGTCCATCATAAACAAGAAAATTTTCATTGATCCTTAAATGAAGAAATTTATATGAAGCTCCCTCAGGATATTCTCTTCCTCTGAATGAAGTATTCCAACTTACCAAGGCCCTCTATGGACTTGAGAAATTTACTCAAGCCATGAAACATCTTGATATCAACATATGCCTTCTGGGATTGCTATTATTGTTATTCCAACTAACAGGGCGCCCTACCCTGTTAGTTCAACAACTTGGTATTCAATTTGACTTCAAGAATCTTGGCATTCAAATGTCTCACTCATCAAGAGGTATAATTTCCTAGATGGTTATCTTCAGTTTCAACCTATATCAACTGTTTTCGAGGTCAACCTGGAAATTAAATTACGATAATTCACCCACACAGGATACTTAGCCTACTGGTAAACTTAGTTATCTGGCTCATACCTTGTTAATATCCTCTATCAATTTATTTACCACCCTAATGTCTCTTATTTTCAGGATGCCTACTGTAGCCTATGCTACATAACGGGTTTAATTGGCCTTAGTCTTACCTTTTAACGAAGTAAGCCTTTTCATCTAGAAACATATACCGACTCGAACCTCGCTGGTTCACAGGAGGATCAAAAATCTACATCAGGTACTCCTCAATCTTGAATGGCAAGATGGTCACCTAGCACAGCAAGAAGCAAACGGTTCTCTCCTGATCCAGCACTTAGGCTGAACTTTGGAGTCTTGATCAAGCCATATGTGAAGTCTTTTGAATGCAAGGGATCCTTCACAAATTAGCCCAGTCCCCTACCATGCCTATCACATTCTACTGTGATAAGAATCCGCTATTCGTGTTGCCCATGATCTTGTTCAACACGACATGACGAAGCATGTGGAGATCAACTGTCACTTTCTCAAAGACAAACTGGAAATGATGGATTTGGATATTGACTACGTCCCCATCAAGCAACAAACACGTGGAGATCAACTGTCCCTTTTGTGAAGCACATGTGAGCCTTAATCCTAAGGTTAGAAGGACGGACCTCCAGGAGAAGAAGCTCAAGGAGAGAAATAAACAAAAAGGTCACTTATGTTTTCTGATACAACCGCGCCCTAGGGTTAAGTACCCTGCGCGATTGCAAAAAAGAGGGGTTCCAGGCTATCGTGGACCCAATAGCCTGGATCCATTTACTTATGTCCAATAAAGACATAAAAGAAGAAAAATAATAAAGAGATTGGCCCGGCCCAACAACCAGCGTCCAATATACAACACATCATCTAAAGTAACTAAGGATCGCTGGCTGACACCTTTCTCAAAGACAAACTGGAAACCAAGACTGGATATAGTCTACATCCCACCAAGCAACAACCGGCCAATATCCTGACTAAAGCCCTCGACAAAATTATACCTCAAACCCTAGCCTCTTCATTTTATTCTACCTTGTGCTTCCTCTTCCTCTCCTCTTGATCCTGTGATCACAAGTCTTCCACAAGTCTCGATGCGCATGACAATTACAATTATGATGAAGATGGCAATAACGAAGGTGATGACAATGAGAATGACGACGACTATGATGGTGACAATGATGATGATGCAGGTCTGACCTTCTGATGGTAGTAGAAGACGCGGATGATGATGGCCCACATGTCTGAGGTGAGGAGAGAGAGATTGAACAAGGTGGCGCCACTAAACTGCATTTGACACAGATGAGAGAAGACGAAGACAATGACGGCAATAATCAAACTTGGGGTCTGTGTTGACCTTGAGTACAAAGGGCACCACTGCGTAGAACAGAGCCGTGGAAAAGGCATAACCGACGAAGAGCCATATCTACAAGAAAACCATGAATTAACTCTACCAAAAATAATGACACATCTCAGTAATACAATTTCCCACAGCGATATATCTTTTTGAAAAAAAATCCCACATCAATATAACATAAATTTTGAATCAGCACTCGCCGTGGTTGCCGACCACTGAATAGCCTGAAGCTCCTTCCTCTCAAAAACAGATCTGCAATCCCATTGACATGGAATAGACCAAGAGATTAGAGATGGGTTTCTAATTAGTTCAGCTAAATTGGCACAGCCGCATAATTACTGACATATATGTGGTTAAGGTACTTTTCTAAAGTCAATGAAAGAAATAACTACAAAGAAGAAGAGGCATGAGAAAGTGAAAGCAATCCTCTGATTAATGAATGTCAAATTGAGATATCGTTCCTAATACTCATAATGAACATTTCGGCAGAGAAGAATACATTTCGGCAGCGCTAACAATCATGCCGAAGAAACCAAGCATCGCGAGCAATTCCACTCGATCTTTTTTCTTCACGAAAAATTCCTGCAAGGAATCATTTCTCCAGGAAAAAAAACCGGGATATCAGAGAGACCCAGAGAATCATACACTCCTGTACACTCTTAATTGATACCATTTCGGCAGGATAAATGGATTCAAGCCATGTGAATCTGTGAACGATTAAATTTCGAGGAAAGTAGCAGCTCTGACCTCTCCCACGTTGCTGAGCGCGTAGAACAGCGTCCCGGCGATGACCAGCGCATCTCCTAGAAGAGGTCTCTTCCCACCTGGCGCACAAGATCAGCGGAAAAGGCCAAACAGATCAATGAGAACTATAAGAGAAGAGATTCTCCGGGGATCGAGAATCGTAGCGGGTATCAATATGCAGACAAGGGTCTCAGACATCGGGTTTTTCTTCAGGAAAAAAGATGAAAGAAAACAGAAAATATAAGATGAAGATCTGACCACCCGTAGAGTCCCACGCATCAGAGAGAAGCACCAGCCCGAGGCCAGCCACACAGGTAGCAGCTCCCATGAACTGAGGAATGGAGTAGCGCGTCCCCAGAACCAGCCAGGTCAGGACGATGACCCAAGGGATGGTCCAGCAATCCAAAAGCGTCGCACTCGTGATAGAAGTGTACTGATAAGCCTTCACGACTGCAGAGGTAGAGAACAAAACACGATAAGACAGTAATTAAAAACAAAAGAGAATCAGAAGAACCGATTAGAAATGAACAAGCGACAAGAAGCAATACGCCGACGATTTATAGGCACACGAAAAATTAAGTGAAGAAGAATCGAGATCACAGATTTGAGATCAATAAAGATGGATCAGAAAATCACCGAGGTAGTTTCCCTGAACGTCGACGATCGCCAAGGCCAGGTACCAATGCCAGGGAGCCTGCGAGATTCCACCGTCAGATGCGACATCAGATCGAATTTCTTCCCAGAATCGGATTTCCGGAGGATTACCAGAAGCTTGCGGCGTCGGAACAAGGAGACGCCGCCGTAAACGAGCGCGAGGGAGAAGTAGGTGAAAAAGGACTGCGTTAACGGCGCGTCGACGCCTGAAAACACCACGAATTCCCCAAAATCATCGCCGAATCCAAAGAAAACGCCGAGCGAAAGCGAGATTACCGCGTCGAGCGATCTGAGACGAGGAGAAGCTCGTCGCCGCGAGGAGAAGCGACACGATCTGCCCCAGCAGCAGCACCCGAGCTACTCTCTCCGCCACTCCAACCGCTTCCGCCATTGACGAGGACGGGAGAGGAAAAAAAGGCGAGGAAGGGGGTATTTATACTGGTCAATCAGCCGGTCAAACTCGCTTAGTGGGCCCGGCCCATATGCAGAGCCGAGCGGGCTCCGTTCGCCGAAGAAGAACGTTCTACGGATAAGCCTCTTAAGGTGGGCCCCGCCCCGGCTGGGGCAAAGCTTATCGGGTGGGTTGGGCGGCGCGCTAGGCCCGGAGTCCACGATATCGACGGACAGGATGGTCAGCCTGTGAGAAAACGGGTTCAGCAAGTGGACGTCCCAGATTCGACGGATACGACTGCCTGCGACTACGCGTCGCCCGCCTGAAGTCATCGCGCCCGTCAAGCCCTGAACGGACGGCGGGTAAGAAGCCACGTCGCCGAGATGATATATATATTTTTTTGGAGTAGTGGGGGTTAGAAATTGTAAGTGGGTGAGAACGACGGGGTGGGGGCCACGGGGGGCGCGTTAAGGAAAAACCGCCTCGGCGGCAGCAGATTCCACGTCTTCGCGGCTTCCGGAATAGAAAAATAAAATATAAAAAAAAGGAAAAATGGCGGAAAAGGAATAAATAAAAGGGGAGCGTCGTCGCTTTATATACGAGTCTGCGACCGAGAAGGGTCGCCCGTGTCAGCCTTGTCGCAGTTCGCAGTTTTCCAGCCTGTAAAATCAGACCGACCTTTTTAGCCTCCATCCCTCTCCTCTCCTCGCAACCTCCGCTGCCGTGCGCCATCCTCTTCCTCGGCTCCTCTCCTCTCCTCTCCTCTCTCGGCCTCCTGATCTCGTTCGTTCCTCGCGCTACGCGGAGAAGACTCGCTTCTCGCCTCAATCTCGTCCTGTAAGTTTCTCCCTCGACGATTTCTTATCGTCGTGATTGTCTTTTGCCCTAAGTTTCTCTCGACGATCGGGCTCCGGATCTTCGGTTCTCCGCCTAGATCTTCGATTTCCCCCTGCTTTCCCGCCTCCGATCGTTCGGTTTTCGTTCTCGCCTGTCTCAGATCTCCTTTTTTGCGTGTTCCGCAAGATTTCTTCCCCTTCCAGCGGTTACTCTTCCGATTCGGGAGGTTAAATCCGTCGAGAAGAGTCATTTCATCTAATTAGATGATAAATCCGTCGATTGAGCTGACGATTCCGATTTTTCCTGCAGATTCGTGACAGCGATGGCGGAAGAGCATCGATGCGAGGCTCAGGCGGAGGCGCCGCGCCTCTGCGCCAACAACTGCGGCTTCTTCGGCAGCCCCGCGACCCTCGGTCTCTGCTCCAAGTGCTACCGCGACCACCGCCTCAAGGAAGAACAATCCGCTTCCGCCAAGAAGGCCGTCTCCAAATCCCTCTCCGCCGCCGCCGCCGCCTCCTCCTCGGCCTCCACGGCGAAGGTCGAGCCCGCTCCGCCGCCCCCGCTGCCGGCCCGGCGGCTGGAAACCGCCACGGCGGCGCCCGTGCTGGCGCCCATCGCGGCGGAGCCTGCCGTGGCAGCGGCGCCGGGGCGGTGCGTGGCGTGCCGGAAGAAGGTGGGGCTGACCGGGTTCCGCTGCCGCTGCGGCGAGGTGTTCTGCGGATCCCACCGGTACCCCGAGCAGCACCGCTGCACCTTCGACTTCAAATCCGCCGGGCGGCAAGCCATCGCCAAGGCCAACCCCGTCGTCAAGGCCGATAAGCTCGAGAAGATCTGATCTGAATCAATCCACCATTAAGATGAAGATGAAGATGATGCATTGAGGCATAGCCTATGCTGCTTGCTGCTATTCACCCACCGCCATCCATGGCGCTGTCTCTGGTTTCTCCTCTAGCAGAAAAAAAAGTGTGAGTGTTCTTTCTACCCGACTTCTCCCTCGTCGGCGTCCAGCTCCTGCTCCACGCCTCGAATCTGCCCCATTGATCACCGATTTCATCAGTTTGCAGTAAAATTAGACCTCGTCTGATCGAATTGTGCAAAACCCACCTCCGGAATGTAGTGTATGAGCATGTTCTCGATGCCCGACTTGAGCGTGACGGAGGAGCTCGGGCAGCCGCTGCAGGCCCCCTGCATCTTCAGCTTCACTATCCCCGTTTCTCTAAAACCAACGACCAAAAAAAAAACCCAAAAAACTAAAATTAAAATCATTCTAGGGGCGCCGCGTGGATGACGAGAGCGATGACGAACCTTCATCGCATCATCACCTCCGTCAGCGCTACCGTTTTATTTAATTCTAGAAAATAACAGCGCCGACAGCAACTGAGACGGTTGACGTCTTCACCGGAGGGAACATGCGTCAACGAGAACCGTCATCGTTAACGGTGACGGTTGACGATGACGAAAGGGAGGTGGAGGACGGCGTACGGGTCGTATCCGCGGTACTCGATGTCGCCGCCGTCATCCTGGACGGAAGGACGGATGCGCGTCTCGAGAAGCTCCTTGATCATGGCGACGGTCTCGGAGTCGTCGTCGCGGATGGCGGTGTCCATGGCAGAAGCGGCCTGCGAATCGAGGAAGAGGGGCTGCCCGGAAGAGTAGAAATCCATGATCGCGGCGAAGATCTCTGGTTTGAGCAGATCCCACGCCGCGTCATCCGATTTCGTCACCGTCACGAAGTCCGCCCCGAAGAACACCCGCGTCACCCCTGAAATGGATCGTTTAATCGATCTTCTCAACATGTTTTGATCTCTGGTATAAGATGATGATGATGATTTTGGAGGTTTGCGTACCGTCAATGGCGAAGAGCGCCTTGGCGAGGGGAGAGGACATGGCGGAACGAGGGTTGGGGAAGTCCGCGCTTCCCACTTGCATGACCGATTTCCCCGGATGAAACATCAGCGACGAAGGATTCGGCGTCGCCTGCGTCTGGATGAACAGACTTCTCCTCTGTCCTGAGCCAGATTCAAACTTCAGATGATGATCCGTCTTGATCGAGGGAAAAACTCGGCTACAATCAGGCGCCCATTTCTTCAATTTGAAAATGAAAAAGAAAAAGAAAAACGAAATGCTTGACTGCTTGCTCTTAGGAAGCTTGGATTTGATCCCAAAGTGGAAAGAACGAGAAAAAACGGAGAACTCGAATACAATCAATCCTGAGTGAGATGAAAAATTGCAGATACTTGTACTTGGAAATGTTGGATTTGATCCCATTAACGGCACCCAAAGAGGAAATAACAAGGATGAAAAAGTAGAGGAAGAATACAATCCTGAGAGTGATGAGTAATCGCAGATACTTGTCCTTCATTTCTTTTAGAGTAGTCTTAAATCATTCGCTCTCGGATTTCTGAGAATTGGTATTTTTGCCGGTAAATCTAGACCTCATCTTGATCTTTCTTCTTTCAGAAAAGTTGTCCCTCCACTGAACCAAGCAGTATATTCGAGTCTGTGATCTTTCAATCCATTAATCTGCGCACCGGAAGAAGAACGAGCGCTCATGAAACAAGGCATTGATCGACAGACAACTTCTCGCCCTAATTTTCGCCGACCTCGGAAGATATGTAAATTGAAGAACACGAAAAAATAGAAAAATTAAACCGGAAAACGACAGATCAACGGAATCACAAACCTAATGAAGCGCACAACAAACTCGTCGAACTCAAAGGCAACAGATTCTGCACCGAATTGCGCCGTAGAAACGACGATTCGGAGAAGAAATGGCGTTCATGGATGGGCGAAATCGATCGATCCCCATTCTCCGGAGAAGCAAACCTCGCGAGAAGGATTAGCCGCTTGCCCTGCCCCCCCAAGATACTCCCCCTCCTCATCATCATCATCCTCATCATCATCGTCATCATCCCTTCAAGATCGCCAGACCTCGAGCCCTCCACTCCGCCTCCGCAAAAGCGCCGATGAAATTCGAAACAAGAACTGATAACCTTCGCCAACGGTCGAGATTCGAGATCCCATGATCACATCCGACGGCCACGAAAATAAAAAATATATATTCCACCGAAACCCACGCTCGGAGAAAATAAGTTTTATAATTAGGAACTAATCCTGATTATTTTATAATCACGCAAGCTCGTTGACTATCGCACGTGCGGTGCGTTAATGCCACGTCAGAGCATCGAAGAATGCGAGAAAGATCTCCTGTTTATGCTAGAGAGAGAAACAGAGGTCTAGATTCTAGAGAGAGAGATGCGGATGAGATTAGGAGATATATAGAGAAAAAAAGGCTGCTTCTGGTGTTTTCTGACGGGCGGCTGGTCGGCCGGATTGGGATCTGGTTCGGTGGAAATGTTCTTCCATCAGGAAGAAGCCAAGTCATGTATGTTGTCAGAGGAGAGAGAGATGGAGAGAATGATGGTGGCAGAAGAGAGAGATGATTCCTCTGCCGAGCTAATCATGGTGGATGTACAACCATGAGTGGGCAAGACTATCATTTCAGCTCTCAGTAGACCCCCCCCCACCAGGAGTCATGCTATCATTTCTTCCTTCAAACATTCAAGGCCCCGTTATTTAATCCATCTCTCTCTCTTCGAGCTAGCCCGGATGAAGAGAGAGAGATGTATCTATAGTTTTAGAGGGAGAAAGATGGTGCGCAGTTTGAACAACACATGAGAGATTGGTCGATGGAAAGATGGCCTTGGAACTTTACCACTGATCAAGTGGGATCAATATGATGGAGAGATAGATACATAAATAAAGTTAGAGAGACAGACTTGGAAGAGGGAGGTAGAGAGAGAGACTAGGAAGAGAGCCACCCAATTAGAACGCAAGAGAAAGGATTAATCGAATTAGCTACCGAGGCCTAAGAGATATAGAGAAATAGATGGCTTGATAGATAGGCATCGAGAGATAAATGGGACTTTTTAAGAGAAAGCACGTAGGCAATAAGAAAAAAATAGACGAGATTTAATTGCTGAAAGGCATTTACTGTTCAAATTTTCACACTTACGACTGAGCTTGTAGAGTCCAAGTCTCCCAGATAGAGATAGATAGATAGATAGATACATAGATTCATAGATAGATAGATAGATTCATAGATAGATAGATAGATTCATAGATAGATAGATAGATAGGTACATAGATAGATACATAGATAGATACATAGATAGATTGATAGATAGATAGATGGATAGATACATACATACATACATAGGTACATAGATAGATACATAGATAGATAGATTAGATAGATAGATAGATAGATAGATAGATAGATAGATAGATAGATAGATAGATAGATAGATAAATAGATAGATAGATAAATCGACTGATGCAGGGCATTTTAACTGTGCGGATGAGCGAGTGGGGTACAGAGTTCGAGAGAAACAGCAAACTAGATAGAACCGAAAGGAGCAGCCGACCCGGCAATGAAAACTCAGTAGAATAGAGTCATCACACCGGGGGCCTTTAAACTCTACTACTAAGCAAATGGCTAATAGGGTCTCAGACATAGATAGAGATACAGATATCAATTGATAGCTAATAAGCTGGAGAGAGAACGAGGCCGACAAACATAGAGATGGTAAGAGCGGGGAAGAGATTGAATAAGCTAGTAGTTGTAGGTTCACATAGATAGAGACGGAGAGAGAGATAGGAGAAGATGTAGAGAGAGGAGAGAGGAGAGAGAGATGAGGGTCACGAAGAGCAGCCGGCAGCGACCGCGATGGGTGGGTGTCCCCCCTGGCACGTCTACCGACCGGGTGGCTCAAGGAGAACGAGGTCCTCGAGGTCGCCTCCTCCCCTCTCTTCAAGCTGACGCCCGACGAGGAAGGCGCCCGGCCGTCCGATCCTCCGCAGATGGAACAGATGAGGTCCACGTCGTCACCCCGGGAGGTGGGAACAAAACACCATCGATGGGTCGTGATGATGGGCCGACCGTGCGCCATCATTGCGAATCTTGGGCCGACCAACCCATCATCATGGGAGAACAGCATCTCTCTCTCTACTTTCTCTCTTTCTCTCTCTACCCTGTTCCACTGTGAGTGTGTTCTGGTGTGACGATATCTAGAGAGAGAGAGAGAGAGAGAATATGCTCTCTGCCCCTATAAATACACGGCTCTGCGCTCCGCGGATGCTCAAGTCCAGCTCTCTCTTTCAATCTCTCTTGTATCTCGTGTATATCTCTCCTTCTCTCTGTATTGTGAAGTTTGGGTGTAGCGGGGGAGAGAGAATGTCGTCGAGCAGGGGGGCGACGGTGGCGGCGATGGAGAGAATGAACTCGAAGCTGTACTTGCAGAACTGCTTCATGATGAAGGAGAACGAGAGGCTGAGGAAGAAGGCGGCGATGCTGAGCGAGGAGAACCAGGCCCTGCTCTCGCAACTCAGGCAGCGCCGTCCCAAGCCCTCCCCTCTCCCCCTCCCCGACCTCAACTCTCCCCCTCCTCCCCCCATCGGCGACCTATGATGACTCTCTCTCTCTCTCTCTCTCTCTCTCTCTCTCTCTCTCTCTCTCTCTCTCTCTCTCTCTCTCTCTCTCTCTCTCTCTCTCTCTCTCTCTCTCTCTCTCTCTCTCTCTCTCTCTCTCTCCTCTCCCTCCCTCGCTCTGTCTCTCTCCTCTCCCTCTCTGTCTCTCTGTCTCTCTCTCCCTCTCTCTCTTTGTCTCTCTCCCGCTCTCTCTTTATCTCTCTCCCTCTCACTCTTTGTCTCTCTCCCTCTCTCTCTTTATCACTCTCCCTCTCTCTCTTTATCACTCTCCCTCTCACTCTTTGTCTCTCTCCCTCTCTATCTTTGTCTCTCTCCCTCTCACTCTTTGTCTCTCACCCTCTCTCTCTGTCTTTCTCACTCTTTGTCTCTCTATCTATCCCTCTGCCTCTGTCTGTCTCTCTATCTATCCCTCTGCCTCTGTCTGTCTCTCTCTCCCTCTCTCTCTCTGCCTTTCTCTCTCTCTCTCTCTCTCTCTTTCTCTCCCCTCTCTCTCTCTGTATTTCCTTCCTTTCTCTCTCTCTCTCTCTCTCTCTCTCCCTCTCTCTCTCTTTCACTCTCTCTCTCTCTCTCTCTCTCTCTCTCTCTCTCTCTCTCTCTCTCTCTCTCTCTCTCTCTCTCTCTCTCTCTCCCTCTCTCTCTCTGTCATTCTCTCTCTCTCTCTCTCTCTCTCTCTCTCTCTCTCTCTCTCTCTCTCTCTCTCTCTCTCTCTCTCTCTCTCTCTCTCTCTATGTATTTCTATCCTCTCTCTCTCTGTCTCTCTCCCTCTCTCTCTCTCTCTGTCTTTCTCTCTTTGTCTCTCTATCTATCGTCTCCCTCTCTTTGCCTCTCTGTCTCTGTCTCTCTCGTCCTCTCTCTCTTTGTCTCTCTTCCTCTCTCTCTCTCTCTCTCTATGTATTTCTATCCTCTCTCTCTCTCTCTCTATGTGTTTCTCTCCTCTCTCTCCCTCTCTCTGAATTTCTATCCTCTCTCTCTATGTATTTCTCTCCTCTCTCTCCCTCTCTCTGTATTTCTATCCTCTCTCTCTCTATGTATTTCTCTCCTCTCTCTCCCTATCTCTCTCTCCAGAAGATGGGGGACCCATTTCCTGTATCCCACTTTCCTTTTTGAAGAGGGAATCTAGACCCACTGAACCGACTAAGATTCCACCCCCAAATTCTGGTCAACGCTGGTGGAAGCCCGAAGAGTGCACGTAGACGATGTCCCCATCACCCTTCATATCTTTCTCTCTCTAGATAAATGTGAAACCCGCTAGCTGTAACCCTCTTCAGCAACGGAAATCTAGGCGTTCAGACGGCCACGTCACCCTGAACGCTTCTCTCTCTGGAATATGTAAGACCCGCTTCTTGTATTTCTTAGATGACGGAAATTTCTGCCCACTTCCCGTATGAAAGTCAACGCTGGGAGGCCTAAAAGTCCACCTTCAGCCTCCGGTCAACGCTGGAAAAACTACGGTAGAAGGCCGAGAAGTGCTTGTAAGCGATGTCCACGTCATCCTTGGCGCAAATCTCGCGCACGCTGCACCCGCAAAAAGAATTGTCTCAGAGTCAGAGTGGGGGCCACAAAAGTCAACAAGTTGACTTTAATTAGACAGAACCTGTGCATGGACAGCTGGGGGATGCCGCAGTCAACGGTCCTTATTCCAACTGCAGCAGCGAGAATAGGCCCAATCGTTGACCCGCATCCCATGTCGTTCCTCACAACGAAATCCTGCACCCGGGCATACCCAACTCAGTCTATCTATCTATCTATCCATCTCTAGGGCAGTGCATCTCTCTCTCTAGACAGTTAGAGATTGGTAGATGAACCTGGGTGGGGATGTTGTGCATGACGGCGACTTCCCGGAAGAGAAAGGCGGTGACGGCGCTGGTGGCGTATCTCTGGTTGGCGTTGTGCTTGATGACGAGCCCTTTCTGCAGCGCCGGCCGGTGGTGCTCTTCGTGCTTCTCCGGGAAGTTCGGGTGCGTCCCATGCGCCATGTCAGCAGACACTAACCCACATCAAGAGAGAAATAAGAACAAGCCTTTCAGAACATGACACATGTTTAATGCACCACACTCTCTCTCTCTAGAATGAACGCAGAAGATAGAGAGAATTAAGGAAATGGACCGAGGAAAGAGCGGCGGATCGCCCGTTCGAAGGTGTTCTCAGATCCTTGCCCCTTGGACAATGAGTCAACTATTCTCCGAATGCCATGAAACATGGTCGGCGCGCCGGCACCCTGTGCCGAATCTGACCCAACCTGCCACGCATTTATAAGAACACGAATTTCTCATTAAGACTATGATAGGAACCTTAATGTAGGTTAGGATTGAGTAATGTAATTGAGTCCTGCAAGTGACTTATCATAGAAGGCCCACACAGGCCTCATAAGGGGCCCGTTCAATGACTGGGTGTGAAAATTTATAACCCTCAGGCACCACCAGGCAGTTATAAATATGAATAATGTATAGACATCAGATGAATCATCAGTTTAGTCTCTTCTGGGAACGCATTAGCTCTGTGTCAAGGAAGGGAAACGTTCAAGAGAGGGTGGGATTTTGGGGATCATATATAAAAATTAAATTTTAAGGAGGTTATACAATAATACCTCTTCATTGTCGAAGAGTGCCACCATTCTGATGGAATTTTCATCTTGCAAATCTTGAGGAGAGCTGCACGAGTCAATAAGCGCTCGAAGCGCGCAGTAACTCGATGCGAGATTGTCCAATCTTCCTGAGAATATGAACTCATTGTTCCCGCCTCCAAGACAGCTCGGTTGGACATCGCAGATGTTTAATTCGAGGCTGGCAATTTCATCTGCCTCAAATCCAAGCTCCGACGATAATATCTGGAGCAGAAAATGACAGAATGAATTATTTCAAGTGTTTTATTTTCTGAAAAACTTGAAAGTATGTCAGGAACAATGGAAACAAAAGGGAAGAAGATGAACTTGGAGTAGTAGAGGATGATGAGGCCTTTTCTGAGCTTGGGGCTGCTTTTTACTGTTTTCTGGCTCCACCCCCCCGTCATCTGTTTTGATGGCGAGAAGTGGAACAAGGTGGTTTTCTAAATTTGGCTTGAATCCATCGGTGTTCACCGACCTAAGTAAAATCAAACCAACGGCTTTAGTGTATCTAAAATTGGACTTTTACCAAAATATTCTACCACCTTCAATTATTCATTCCTTTGTATTTGATGTAGTTGTAATGAGATTATTTTCTTCAATTGTCCGTATCTTCATATCCATTTAATAAAATCAAATCTTTCCCCTTGAACTCTTCGTTAGATAGTCAAAAGAAAAAGCAAAAATGACAAATTAATTTATGACCAAAAATAAATAATTAAAAAATAAATTAAGTTATTACTAAAAATCAAAAATATCTCCTAACCATGCAGCAACGTATATGCAGTTTTTTGTACAAAAATATCTCCTAACCACGTGATTTTAAAAATGTTGAACGTCATTTAGATTATTAGTCATCAGCCATAAAATATTGGGAAAAAACTTCGTCACAAGCGAATAAAATAACATTCTGCACGTCATGGAATATAGAGAATCTAAATAAGATGAATTTTATTTCAGCCAAATGAAAGACTGAGGAATGTAAGCAGCAACCGGTCAAGATGAATGGCGAGAGTCGGAACCCGCAGCAGAGGTCTTTTCACTTTAACAAGCTTATGCAAGTAGTCCCCTTCCTTAGTTTTCAGTATGACTCGTCCTGCAACACTCAAATCTCTATCGAACCAAGTATGCCATAAACCGCCTCCGTAAGTTTGCACATTAACCATGAGATACCCAGACTTTGCTGATGCAGAAAAAGGCTTCAATTTGAGGCAGGGGCTGTCTGTATGCGCTCCAATGACGTGAAAACCACTTTCTGAATTATACCTGCCACATAGAAAACTATCATTAAATGACCCCTCCAATTAAATGAAGATGCTTAACTCCATGTATAAGTCCATACGGAGTTTGAGTTGAGAGAGCGAAATGGAAGAGAAGATAGCATAGACTTCGGATGTTCCTAGTCATTTAAGAGAAAACTAACTAGAAAACAAATAAAAAATAACCAATTCCATTAAAAAAACATCATGGATTACACCACAAAAACTGCCCGTTATAGTTTAAAAGCAGAAGAAACCGGAATTTCTGCCTTTGATATAAAGCTGGAGAAATATAACTCACTTTTCTCCGACAGCAAATGCAATAAGGCAGGACATATTTCGAGTGAAGAAGTAACGCCCGCCTGGCTTAAGGTCCCAATTATCGTTCTCATTTAGCAAAATGAATCCAGAAGCCAATAGTTGTCTCTTTGCTTCAGCTAAACGGAAAAAAAAATCTACTGTTAAAAACATTGCTGCACGTAAAACTTGCCTCGGAAGTGTTTTGAAGTGAATGAGAAAGTAAACGATAGAACAACCAAACATCCAAAGCTACGTCCAGTACCAGTGGCGTGGAATTGCGTCCAGGACTCGTTCAAATAATCCAACAAATCCGTCACAATTGACGGTGAATCATCGTATTTTGCGTTCTGCCGACAATTAAAATGACTATAAACATCAAGAAAAAGAAAACAATAATCATCGGAAAAAAAATCGTAAGAAATGTTGGACCCATCTCGGGAAATCAACCTGAGGCAACTTTGGCTGAGGTAGATCGGCTGAAGAATTCGTGCAAAAAGTCCGGAACGAAGGCCATCTACGAACGAGGCCGATGCCGCGTAGAGACGAGGGGTATGATGATTTTAAGGAATTTGGGAGCCTCGAACAAGATAGTGAGGGAAGAACAGCGGCGACGCCGTCGTGAACTGCGGTGCAATGAGCGAAGAGCAGTGCCCGATGGGTCATGGCCGCAGCCTCCACTGAGAGCAACAGAAGAAAAAGGTGAAGAGATAGACAAACTGAAAGGATTTAGTGGACTGATGAGTCATCCAATATCTCATAAAAGGGCTCGCTTTTCTTGCTAACTATACTGTAAACTAGTTTGTTGTGTAGTCTATAAACTAGTTTGTTGTGTTTTTTCTTATGTTTTTCTTAAATGATATGATTGCATCCGAGGGGAGTGTAATATGTTTGCATGTGGGTACACATTGATCCAGTGTATGGTCATTCATGTAAAAAAATTATTAATAAGAAATATTAATAGGTGACAAAAGTACCAAGAAATCCCATTAGAAAAAATGAAAACCCTAGAAAACATCAGTAATTTCTGTGAGCCTCTAAACTCATGATCCAATTCTGCCCGAGGATCGAGTTGAAACAGGGAGATACCAATATGAACACACGTGGGAAAGTAGAAAAATAGAGAAGAGGGAACATAATATAGGAAAATGATGGGTACATATACAAGCTGGGATACAATTCTAGTTATCTCGATTTTATTGTATTGTTATGGGACTTTGCGCCTTTAAATTCATACAGAAAATAATTTTATGAGTTAGAAAATATATACTTGGATTAATTCAAATATTTATATTTCATAAACTATAAGTTTGAATTTATTTGAATATTTCGAGGAGTTTTTTTTTACTTTTTTTGGCAATCCATGGATCAAGGATGAGAGAGAAAATTGGATGGCTCATAGTGATCCACGTTCAAATGGAGATATCTCATGATCTAGAAGGATTTTTTAGCTGAAATTTTCAGGGTTTTTATGTCTTTACATCCTCTATCCATCTACCATCTCGTATCTCTAAATAGATTGCCTATCCATGTAAAGAAGTTACCCTTAGATTTAGTTCCTAATCACGAGTAGAAGAGTGATTTCCTCATTCAAAATATTTTCTGGGTCTGTTCTTGCATTCCAAGAGGAAAGGAGTGACGTTCAGATGGAGACTTACAAAGAGAAAGCACCACTTGTCCCTTTGGGCACAAGACGATGAGGATAGAGAAATCTTATATTTTTCATTCATTTTCCTGGATTACTGTCATCGATAGCCTATGTTTCACCATTACATAGTCCCCCTCCATCTCCACCACTAGTCGCTTATCCACACGTATCTGGCTCCATCTTCATCACCCTTGGAGATGTGAAAATATATGTCCCCCTCCACACTCTGCTGCTCCTTTGTGCGTACCCACTGCCATCTTGATTGAAATCTACAACAATAAAACTCATATGCTACCACATTCACACCACCACTATCATCCATCACCTGGCATTACCAAAGTGTTGGCTAAGGCAATCATAGATAATTAAGATTTATCATTAAAAATCCTAGAAAATTCATTAAATTATTCTCTGGTTGTTTATAAATTAGGTTAGTTAGGACACCTATTTTCCCTTCTTCCTATAATTATTTTGAATTAATTCCAATACTGTTGTAATTAAATTATAATTAGTTATTAAAATGAATATAAAATACAAAATTATATTAATTTGGGTTGAATTCACTTGTCGAATACTTGCTCCATGTGGATTTGTCCCTTACTCACTCTATGCTTATGAGGAAAACTAATTTTTTATAAATAGAATACTTAAACGACATAAATTATCATAAATTCTGGCTTATCAATCGAATGTGTTGCTAAGCTACACCTCGTGCTCTAAAAGATACATAGTGATTGGACTTTTTTATTAAATATTTACCATCATAGGTTATTGTAAACATTAATCCTTCTTCCATATGAGGCTCATAAATGACTTAGGTTATGGTTATCCAATCCACCTGAATCTATCATTTTAGTTAGTACTAATGTATAATAAGGATCATTGGAGAATATCTTCTCCAATATTCCCACTATGCTCGTGAAGTATTGAATGCATCTTCTTTCTCGAGTCAATCTCCTCATATACTACGGGATGATCATCCCATCTTGACCACTCTTAGTATACATGAGCTAATAATTATTTTAATCCCATGATTAGGGACTTCTATGTTGACATCAAAATATAGTTGTCCATGCGCGAGATGTCTATGGTCTCTCAAGTCAACAAACCACTCATACGATTGTGACATGAATCAACTTTAGTGGTGGTTACATATAAAATCATTCAGGGATTCATACAGACAAATTCAGTGAACTCATGCCCTAAAGAACACCCACCATATGTCCTTATTGTCTCTACACTAATGGCCGCAAGATCAACCATACTTATCGCATGTATGAGATCATACTGTGTTATACTTAGCACTGTTTGTCTATCTAGTATCAAATAGGAATAATTATAAAAAAATATTTTAGATATTAGTAATCATTGTATTATAATCTCATCATAATTCACTTAGTATTTTCAATTATTACATGCACTTCATTATAAACATCACACACTAATAATAATTAGCCAATATGTATTTCAATGAACTTAAAATAACATTGAAGTGTGATTGTCTTTACAACCACATTACATCCATCATCATTATACATTAAAAAAGCAAGGGAATTTTACTTCATGATTATTTATTATGGCATCATGATTTGTGATGACATGGTGGCACATTTTCTTAATGATTGGCACATCTTATCAATAGCAAAGTCCAATGATTGGTCGTTATCTGATAAATCAGATGACGATACTTTGTGAAATCAAAACAAGTTTAAAAAATGTTAACTAATTTTCAAATAATATATGTTAAAATTCATAAAATATTTAAAATATACTTAAAATTATTTCTCTGTATTAAGTCAGAAAAATATTTTTAAAAATATTTTCTGACTTAAAACTATTTTTTATGAATATGATGCCAAAAAATTGGATTATCTTTACTACATTAACACTCATATATGACCGTTTTAGTTCAAATTGACATATAAATTCATTGATTGATTTTTTATCACCCACAAAGCACAAAAATTGGCACACACTCAAAATGAGAATTTCTCCCAGCCAGGCTAATGTCTAGGGATATGAAACACTCATTCAGTGACAATTTGGATGAGCTGTTGTGAGGAGTTGAGATTCAAGATATGTTCAATGCATGGGGCATATAATTTGTTTCTCAATTGAGGATTCACGACCACAATTTTATAAGAAATAAAAGACTTCATCATCTTACTAGTTGATAGAACATATGTCATCATGATGGTTACATTTAGTGGGATACAAAAAAGTTCCACAAGCACTTTAGTAAAAAAAAAAACAACGATCACATGACTTAACCTTGAGCGCTAGCTTATATTCTCTGGGCACCTAGAGGATAACCTCAATCATGGCCTCCATTTCGTGGGGGCCAACAAAATAGTGTACACCAATCACTCACTCACATAAGCACCATTAGGCATCCTCCCAACATATTATGGGGCTAAGGTTTGGAGTTTGAAAAACACTTTTCAATGTATCTTATGTTGGGTTCTACAGCCTTGACATGGATGAATAAATCAAAACATTCTGCAGCAGAAGACTCAAACAGAATTGAACAGCATCATAAAAAGTATTAAACGAAGAATCGATGCACGGATCGCATCCGTGATTTCTTGGATCCTGGAGCGAGAAGAGTTGAGCTACTCAAGTGTGGAACCTCTAGGCGTATCCACGCAGCCTCGACATGCTGGATCTCCTCCGTCTCATTGACGATCCCCATTCAACCTTTGTCGACGTCGTTACGCCATCCTGATCGAATTGGGAGTGGAGAGGAGTCATCGGGAGAAGGGACAAGAAGAGGAAGGCCCCTGAACAATTCTGTCCTGGGTGAATTTCTTTTAGGGCCTTCCCCTATTTATACTAAGTGGGTATTTTTCACAAAAAAACCCAAAATTTAAGTATATCTTTCGACGTCCAAAAAGGCCTTTTGCATGTGATCCTCTAGGCCCATGTATCAATTTAATTAACGACTCGAGCGGCCCAATAACCTTTACTGGACTTACAAATTAATTAACTATATCATTATATAGATTAATTAATGTCTGATCAATTTAGCCCAATTAATAGATCGAGTCTCCAACACGAGGTGCTAAGCTATGCCTCGTGCTCTATAAGATACAAAGGAGTGTGTATCGACCAGATCATGGAACCTGTTTGTTATTAGTTACCGTGTACATATAGTCCTTCATCCACTTGACGCTCCTTGGACAACTTAGGGCATGGTCAACTGTCAAACCCTAATCGGTCATCCGAGTTAGTACTGATGCGTTCGAAAATCATCAAAGAACTCTTCTTTCAATATTTCGTTGCCTTGGCCAAGGACTTCATGGCAACACTTTCCTTGAGCTGTCACCTCTTATACCGAGGGTGGATGAACCCATCTTGGCCATTGAATCATCTTCATGAACTTCTTGATGTACCCTAACTAAGACTATTCAGAATCCCATGATTAGGGACACGTAAGTCATAGTCAAAGTACAATTGTCTATCCACAAGACGTCTTTGGTGTATCAGGTCTAAAGACACTTACACAATCGTGACGTGAATCAACCTGATTGACAATTCGGTATAATACCATTCAGGGATTCATATGAATCAATTTAGTAAACTCTTTCCACTAAAGAGCACCCACTATCATCCTAAGTGTCTCCACACTAATGGCTACGGGATCAGCCATACTCATCATATGAGTGAGGCTAGATAGTGTTATTCTATGTGGATCCTTTGATGTCCTTCTCGCGTATCCTTCAAATAAAAATATTTAGAACACATGCTTAAAAACTAGTGATCTCTGTATTACAATCTTATCATAATTCACTAAGTCTGATCATGTAATAATGGACTTCATTATAAGCATCGCACGTGCACTATAATGAATATGTTCTATTAATGAACATAGAACAAGACATGGAATGTGTGATTTGATTGCCAGCCACATATATTTCTATCAACCTAATGTGAAGTTGAATTATGAAATGATCATTAAAAATTAATATTATGTAACTTGTGGGGAACCTTTTCTACCCTTCAATTTCTCCCTGGGAGAGTCATTTCAATCCGTTCACGTGCCAAACCTCTAGATATATCCACACGATCAAGGGGCTATGGGATCTGATCTTCTTTCTATCCAACTCTTCTTGGAGATCTTGCTGATCTTCTCACCATCAAGAATCTTTCGTGGAATGAGTGGAGAGTGAAACTGAGAATATGGGGGAAAGCCTAGATTGAGCTGGCATGGGCACCTAAAATGGGTGCCCCCCAATTTATTCTTCTTTGGAACTTTTCACAAAATTCCTTATTAAAAAAGGTATATCTTCCAAATTCCTTTAGTCTTATGTGTGTGATCCTCTAGGCCCATCTATCAGTCTAGTTAATAACTTTAAATCTCAATAATATTTATTAATCAACCTTATTAATTAACTATACCAACATATAGATTAATTTTTGAAGGATTGATCTCACCTACTCAAAGGATTACGTTTCCATTACATGGGGGGCTAAGCTAAACCTCGCGCTCTAAAAGATATATAGTATTGTTCAAACTCTTCCATGGAACCCTTACCACCATTGGTTACCATATATGTATAATATTTCGTCCTCGTGATATGCCCCAATGACATAAGAGCGTGGTTAGTAGTCAAACCCCTATCCGTCATTTAGTTAGAACAAATGCGTAACATGTATCATTGGAGAACAACTTATCCAATATCCCTAATACCCTAGCTAGGGATTTTATGTATCTTCTTCTTCTATTTAGTATCTTCTTAAATTGAGGGTAGATGATCCCATCTTGACCACTCAATCACTTTTGTTTATTTATTTTTATGTCTAAGCTAATACATTTTTGAATCCCATGGTTATGGAGTCGTGTGTCTTAGTCAAAACACTGGTGTGCATAGCCAAGATGCCCTAGCTGTCTCAGGTCAACAGACCACTTAAACAATTGTGCCATGAATCAACCTGATTGAGGATTTGGTATACGACCATTAAGGATCAGTTGAGAAAAATCTTTCTCTAAAGAGCACCAACCGTTTGTCCTTATTGTCTCTACTCTAATGGCCATACGATCAGCCATACTTATCATATGAGTGGGACATAATGTGCTTTTCTATCTAGATAACTCTATGTCCATCTACATAATCTACTGAAAGGGAATATTTAGAATGCATGATTGAAGACTAGTCTTGTTATCTCATCATGATTTACTAAGTCACTGCATGTATGTAAGGACTTTATTATAAACATCACATGAGAATAATAATGAATAAATATTTATTTTAATAAGTTTAAATAAATCATGGAAGTGAGATTGTCTTGACGGTCACATTATATCCAGTATTGACAATCAATCTCATCATGCTTGGTCCACTCGTGAAATATTGTATTTTTGTCAATGAATATGGAATCTTGATTATCACAGTATATAGGCATAGCTATTAGAAGCGTGACATCCAAGGTCTCAAAAAGAGAGTCCAACCATACCATCTCACAAACCATATTAGCCATGGCATAGTATTTGGTTTCAATGCCAGAATACTAGACTACCTTCTACGTCCAAGATAGCCAAATGCCGAGATTTCCCCCAATACAAGTGCCCTAGCTAATGGTCAATTTTTGGCTGTCCTTATCTCCAACATATCCAACATTGGATTAGAAACCCAAACATAGATGATTGTGGTTCTTTTTGAGAAGTCCCTTTCCTAGGCCACGACTTATAGTGGCCCCACCGGGTGGGACCAATGAGGTGCTTGCATAAACTGTCTAATTACACTAACAATATGCACAATGTCGGTATGAGCAATAGTAGGATATATTAATTTGCCTGATAACTGCTGATAGAAGCTATCATCGTACAAGAGTGGTGATTCGTCATCCTAAAACTTTGAGTGAGCTTCCATTCTGTATGATTCAGTTTTGTATCCTAGGATCCATGTTTCCTGGAGGAGATCAGAGCATATACCCACTGGGATCGAGCTAGCTTTCTTGGTTAGTAAGCAAACTCTATCTCTAAGGAAGTATTGCAATGTCCCTGATCGTGTGTGACAAATTATTGTTAAAGATGGGCCTTGTTTGAAGAGATACAACTCTCATCACCATTAGTAGCAAAAATATAGTCAACATAAACTATGAGAAGTACTCTCTCAGCTAGTTGGTTCTTAGTCATGACCTTAGGACCTAAAGCGCAGGAGGTTAAGCCAAAAGTAGTGAGAAGCTTTTTGAAATTTAGAAACCAAAAATTATGATTTTCCTTCAAACAAACCTGAGAAGACTCCGCGATATCAATATACGGAGGAGGTTACTCCAAGAAACACTTTAAAATGGATGACTGAATCATCTTGATGCAGATTGGATTCATGCTTTTTTTATTCCTCAAGTGAGACATGCTGGGATGTTTATGTATCCAGCCTCTATGCATATCCACACAATATCTAGAATGTCAAACTGTGATAATGAGAACATATAAGTAAGAGAATGAGTAAACATGTATGCATGATGTGGTGATGCATCACCGCATGCCACATCAATGTGCTGTCCAATTTTGTCAAACCATGACAATACACGTGTGTGCCATATGTATTGGATGCACTTTTTGACTTCCACCAAAAACTTCAAAAAGTGAGTAAATCAAAGCCACACATTTTTTTTTGTTCACTATGACTACACTTATTATAATTTTAATCCCATATTTTTCTATTTATCGATGTCACCCTATAAAATAAAAAATTAAAACCACATTAGTTAATAATTGGCCAACTTGCATGTTTTTTTGTTCGGTCCAATAGTGTGGCCACGTGGAACTGTGATAGTAAGACAAAATAAGAAAGAGAATAGAGAAAAAAATACTAGTGTATTATCAATTGAATTCTCCCACCTAACTTAACTTTTCTCTCCATTTCTCATTTCCTCTCTTATGATTGCCTTTATCCCACCTCCATACTTTTCCCCCTCACGTACTTAGCATCTTATTTTTCCTCTCTTTCTTATGATATCGATCATTCCACCCTTCATTATCGTTGCCGTCTCTGCTTTTGAGGTGATTCCAAGGACCTATGTTGAAGCTCTTGAGGCCCGCACATGAAAAGCCACAATATACTTGGAGTTGATGCTAGCATTATGATGTGAAAGTGTGTCTTCACCTTACATTAAAACCTTGATGGTTCTAACACTCATCATAACGTTTGTCTTTTGGATTGTGACTTTATTCAAGTCTATGTACATTAAGACTTTCTCTGTTGTGGTTTGGTTGAATTCCATCCACATGCTTCTCTTCTTGGTCATCAATCACAATTGATCCCTTCATCAACTAGATGTCTCTGATGCCTTGCTCTATGATGACTCAAAATAGCATGTTTTTTATGTAAATATATGTGGCTGGCAAGCCAATAATACATTACATGTCTCACTCCATGTTCATTACTACAATATTTTACTTCTAATGCACGCGTGATGCTTATGATGAAGTCTATCAATAAATTATCCAAATTAGTTAATTATGATGATATAGTAATATACAGAATACTAGTCTTAAAGCATGAGTTCTAAATATTCCTATACAAAGGATACTCGAGAGGACATTGAAATATCTAGATAAAATAACACTATCTAGTCCCACCTATTGGATATGTTTGATCTTGTGGTCATCAACATGGAGACACTCAAGACAGACGGTGGCTGCTCTTTAGCATAAAGAATTCACTGAATTCATTCATACGAATCCATAAATGGTACTATACCAAAATATCAATTAGATTGATTCAGATCGCGGTTTTGTAAGTGGTCCTTATACATAAGACACCAAAGATTCCTTGTGGATGGACAGTTGTACTTTGACTATGACCTTCGAGTTACTAATTATGGGACTCCAAACAATTTTAGCTTGATTTTAACAATAAGTTCATGAAGATGATTGAATGGTTAATACGGCATTGTTACTCCTTAGTATAACAAGAGGCATCTCAAGGAAGGCAGCACAATGAAGTCCTTAACCAAGGTAGTAGAATATCATATTAGAGTTATCTGATGACTTTTCAATGCATCAATACCAACTCAGATGACCAATTAGAGTTCGATAGTTGACTATAACTAAGTCATCTTAGGAGCATAACATGGATGTGGGGTTATTCATATATGGTAATCGATGGCAAAAAGGTTTCATGAGAGAGTTATTACACTCCTCTATATCTACTAGAGGTAGAGGTGTAGCTTGGTACCCCATGGCTAGTAAATCCACCTATTGATGGGGTTAAATCGATCATTGATTAATTAATCTATATGTTGATAAAGCTAGTTGATTTAGAATGAAAATAAATGTTATTGAGCCA
Source organism: Wolffia australiana (assembly GCF_029677425.1). Taxonomy (NCBI): domain Eukaryota; kingdom Viridiplantae; phylum Streptophyta; class Magnoliopsida; order Alismatales; family Araceae; genus Wolffia; species Wolffia australiana. The sequence goes on along the minus strand of NC_135841.1, from coordinate 310,727 downwards.
TTAGACTCATTAAATACTGATACATGGGCCTAGTGGGCGACATCTAAATGGTTTATGGGTGTGGACATCAAAGATATAATCAAAGTTTAGGGTTTTTATTAAAAACTCATATTAGGTATAAATAAGGGAAGATAATGAATGAAAATCACCCACAATAGAAATCTACAGATGCATGCCCTTCTTCTCCCATCTCCCTTTGGCTCCCTATTGATAACATTCATATATCCAATTAAGTATCACACATATTACATGAAACTTTGCATGAAAATGTCCATATTTGGAAGTTATCATGGATTAAACTGATTAATATAGTCTTTTGTGTAATTTTTTATTTTTATAGATTTTTAGTATTTTTTATTAATCATTGATTATTTTACATTTTCCTGATATTAACTCCCTTACGAAATCATCTTTTTTTGGTCTGGGAAATATTTTCTTGTAAAGGCATTAATTAAAGGCATTACTAATGTAAATGCATTAATTACCTTTTCATGAGTAATTATCAAAGGCATCTTTTCAGAATTTTTGGACGCCTATATCATTGGGTTATGAATTTAGAAGCCAGCAATGTATTAAATCCATTTAATTCATTTCTTTTTTGATTTTAATGTCAGCCCACCACCTAACACCTTTTGTTGGGACAAACTGCACCATTGGGGTGCTGACATCAGTGCCACAAGGGTTTTTTCATTATTTTTTTTATTTTTTTTATTATTTTTTCTCTTTGAATGGTAAGGATACATTGCAGCCCATCATTGAATGGCAAAGAAAACAATGAAATAATTGTTAATGAATCAAATTGCAGATCTCGATGTAGGTGGCACCCAGGTGGATGAGAGAGAATACAGATCCAACCGTGGAGATTAAATGAAATTAAAATGATGATACCTTGATATCTGAATGTCAAACATTTTTACGGCAGTTTCCTATTTTTCCCCTCTATCCATCTATATGGTTTGATTCTAAAACTGATGATGCGAAGCTAGAGAAAAACACCAAGGAAGCTCACCCAAATTTCTCTCCACTTTCTCTTTATATTTTCTCTCTAGATCAGGATCCATGCTTTATCTCTCTAGATTTGGGATTTAATTGTCTTAAATTTTGACTCCCTATCTAGCGTATCTCTCCCTAAAATTTCACAATAGAATTCGTTAAGTTCCATCCTCTATTTGAATTTTCATTTTTTCCTTTTAATTCTTCATCAAATACAAAAAATTAAGAGTTAAATCTTATTAAAAAAATATTTGATATTTGAAAACTGATTTCCATTTTTCTTGAAATATTTGACCCCAAATTTCAGATTCTGAAACCTTATAACCAAAATTTTAAAATCTATAAATTCTTATAACACTCTGAAAATCATAAAACAAGAATCCTATAAGTAATTTCTGAATTCTACCATCGCTAATCATTTTAATCAGGTGATAAAATCAGAATCTCATATACATTATCCTTATTGAAGCCACCTCCTATGGAGTGATCTCCGTCGATGACCAACCAGAGTCAGAGCAGCCTCAACGGCTCTGATTACATGCAAACTAGCCATTAGCAAGAGTTTTAAGGTATAGATTAATTGGCCTTCCACCCAAATGGATGGATCCAATTAATCAGGAACTAGCCGTTATAAAAGGCTAGTTATATCCATGCTTAATCTACTCTATATAATTGTAACCTCTCCACTGATCAATTTCAAGGGGAAACTTCCTCCCATACACTACGTTGTGGTCACTCTTCTCTCTCTTCTTCTATCTATATTCTTCTTCCTATTCTCATATACTTCTCAAGTCCATGGACGAGTCTCAACATGGAATTAGAGCCATGACCTCAACGGCGGCTGGGAATCCCATCTTCATGCCATTCAGCCCGCTTAGGCTGCTCTAACTCTGGTTGGTCATCGGCGGAGATCGCTCTAGAGGAGATGGCTTCAATAATCCTCACGGTGGATTGACCTTTATTTCATCCTATATTTTTAATACTTTGAAAAAGAGAATAATAAATTTTATTGCATAAGCTTAATTACCAACAGCAATGACACCTTTACTTATCACTACACATCTTAAGTAGGGTTTTTATAAATTTGTGTTTAATGCACACTGATTATAGGCTTATTGATAAGCCAAAAATAAGGGTAAATTATATGCAATTTTATAATCCCTTGTCGTTGTCAATTTCAGCTTATACAATAAAATTTATAAAAATCCTACTTAAGATTTGTAGTGATAAGTAAAGGTACCGTCCAAAGGAAGCTAGTAAGGAATGCAATTTGATGGTCTGCTTGAGTATTTGACCCTGATTAGAGTTAATGTGATCTTCAATGAAGATCAAATCAACCTAATTAGACAAGGAAGTTAGAAAGGGAGGTAGAAGAGATGAGAGGAATAGAAGAAATAAGGGGCTCTAGATTGGCTTCTTTGATCCAAAGAGTAGGGTCAAAGGGGTCAATTAGAGAGGTTGGGAGAGAAATTTTGATTTGGTTTGATTGGTTTTGTAGATTTGATAATTCAGAAATAACTACGCTATTAGATAATGAAAAGGAAATTTTAATCTCCTAGAAATTGAAGTTTTTTATAGTTTTTTTTAATGTGCACTTGGAATAGCTAGGTAAATCTCTCAATCTCTCCTCCCAATCTCGGTAAGGGCTAGTACATTTCGCTTAAGACTAGCAATTTAGAAGTTCAGACAAAGATCAAGAAGAACGAAGAACAAATTTAACTAAAACATCATCCAAAATACACTAAAAGTTCAAATACAAAGAATAAAAAGGTACCGAATAGGTTGATCCAAACTGGAGCTCCTCTCTGTCTTGTAGCTGTGATAGAGCACCATCCAGAATGAGCTCCCCCTCTCTAAATTCAGCTTTTATACATAGGTTATATGGTACAAATTACCATTTTACCCCCATTTAGTAATTAATTTTTATCCATCAATATAGGCTTGATCTGAATGATCCAACCATATAATAGACAGAGGAGGTCAAGACGAGAAAATCCATAAAAAATCATCTCAATCGGAATTCACGATCAAAAGTTATGAATAAATGAATTAAATCAATTTTAGCCATTAGCTTTAAATCCATTTATTTATTAATTCTATTTTTAAACACGCCATGATGTGTCATTTTCTGATTGGCTAACGACTCTTGACTTCAAATGGTGGGTTCGTTCTCGTTGCCCCACGTACCCCCTGGCCTGGAATAAAAAATAAAGAGAAAACAATAAAAACCAACATGATACAAAGCGATTTGCACGTATCTGTACACTCTTTATAATATAAGCCAGTCATAAGGTGCCACGTCACCTCCCATGCATGCACTTTGCATGCACAGCACGAGAGGTGAACTTACCTCCTAGAGAGAGACTGGCCTGTAATTTTGCAATCAAGTCCCTGATAAAACCGGCGCATGCAAACGGACGCCGCTCGGAAAATATTTGTGTATATATTCTTTTTACTTTCTCTCTCCTCCTTCTTTTCATAAAAACCATTAAAAAATTGCTGATTAATTGCAATAACACCCTACAACTATTTCCATAATATTTTTACGCCTGAACACACAAGCGAGAGCTGTTTTTAAGGGCATCATTGCAACAAAAATTTAAGAAAAACCCTTTTGACTTTAGAAATTGCTTAAAAACTCATATTTTTCATATAAATACGTCCTTTTCCTATTTAAAAATCCATTTCTTCCTCAAATAAAACCCCAGAAAATCCAAGAAAATCCTAGAAAATTCCAAAAAATTCTAGAAAATTCAGTAACTCATCCCCACACTAATTAACTTCAAAATTAAAATTTAAACCTGCCATTTTTATTTAAAAATAATTATTTCAAGCTGAAAGAAATACCAGAAAATTCATAAAATTAACATAAAATTAGGGAAAAATTATAAATCACTTGGAAGCATTAATTACATGTAAATATATGATAGCAACCCCAATTTAATGTCGTTAAATGTATTAAATTATGCTAAATTGCTTTAAATAAAGACCGAATTTAGGGTGTTATCACTTATCCCCTATCACTCCCAATGTAATCAAATTTATGTAATGATGATGATGGATTGATAATTGGGGCCATCACATGGAGGAATAGGATCACCATGCCTGATGTTGCGTGGATATGCCTAGAGGTTGGACACATGAACAGCTCAACATGTGTCACTTAAGGAATTGAGAAATCATAGATCCTCTCTGTGCTGAGGTAATTTGATCATTGATTTTAGAGTGTTGTTACATTTTTTCTTTCCTCCTTCCACTGCATGAATTTTTTAATTTTTGTTTCAATCAAGGTCCTACAACATAATGGTTAAAACCTTTCCCTTTGGAGCATCGATCACCATTAGGCCCTAGGCAATGGTTTCCCTCCCAAGCATGAGGTTTATAGGCAACAAGAGCAAAGTAAGTAGTTAGGCCCACATTTGTTGGTGTGGATGCAGGAGCACTGGAGATGTTAGCACTTAAATGGAGGGCATTAGAAAAATTAGATAAGAAGGCTATAACATGATCACCAAAGAGTACATTGTCACAAGTATGAGAGGAGATTGTCAGATGTACAACAATAAGATAGATGCAAGCTTAGAATTCTTGGAGATAGCGTTCAAGAGTCTTGATCAATGGTAAAATTCATGCAGTGAGATGAGTCTTGGATGATCATCTAGAGTCATCCAAAGTGACCCTAAAGAAAGAGGTCATATGACATGTAGGTGATGAGGGATTTCAAGAGCTCCATAGCTCTTGAAATCAGTCTTGTTAGCGTTCAGGTGCAAATAACAGATAACGGATATCATTTTTCAGATAATGATATTAGTTACCAGCATTGTGAAGCTCACTAACAATTACAATATGATAATGATTCTGATAACCAATATCATTAAGCTTCTCTCCCTCCACTCCTCTTTCTCTTCTGCACTCTCCCTCTATCTATATCCTTCCATCTCTCATCGCTCACTCTCACCTTCTCTCTGACTCTCTTTGAGTCTCTCTCTCTCTCTCTCTCTCTCTCTCTCTCTCTCTCTCTCTCACCCGCGCGCGTTCGCTATCAATCTATCACTCTTCCTCTCTGTCGCTCTCTCTCTCTCTCCTGCTCTTGGTCTGGCCCTCATTTCTCTATCACTGTCTGTCCTACCTTTGGTCTGACTCTCCCCGCCCTTTATCGCTCTGTCTTCTGCTCTTGGTCGGGCTCTCCTTCTCCCTCTACCGCTCTCTCTCTCTCCTCCCCACCCCTTTATATCTCATTCTCCAAATCTTTCTCTCTCTCAACCTCCCCCTCCCCCTCTCTAGTTCTCCCACTATCTATTTGGCTCTTTCTCTCTCTTTTGCTCATATGACTTTCTCTAATTGTCACTTGTTCTCCCATTCTTTCACTCAGTTGTGATAGAGAGATGAATACTAGTATGTTATATTATTAACATGTTTTTATATCGGATATACATTCACAATACATGATATCAAAACATTAAAATCTCAGAATTTGAGATACGCATTTGGATAAAAGATACAATTACAGATAATGTATGTAAAATTTTCACTACCATTTATTTATACACATAATATATAATAGATAAGGATAACATAACTCTTGATGATGAATGAAAGAAAAAAAACCTGTTTCTGTTTTGATTATCAAATATCCATCTTTGTATTCTTTACTAAAAATAAGGACGAGGGACATGGTTCGTGTCACGTCAAGGGACAGTTGTTGATCTGCCTTTGGTGACGTGTCATGATGCGAGAAGGGGCGTGTGTGCGTGGAGACATGCGTGGAGATGCGCGTGGAGATGGCGACATGTCTTCGGCGGTCGTGTTGACTTCAGATGACGGTGGTGGCATGTCCGTAGCGGAGGCATTGACTTCGGTTGACGGCGGTGAAGCGTCCAGTGTCGTTACGTTGGAGTCGTCGCCACCAATTCCCCCGGGGTGCAAAGAACTCAACTCCGTCAAGTAAGCGTCAGAAGATTCCAACGGGAACACCAAGTCAGGGCACAGGCGAGTCAGGTCCTCTTCCGTGATCCACGTGTCGTCTGTCAATGCTTTGCCCTGCCAAGGAACAAGAAACTTCTGCACCTTCCCACCTTTGGTGAAGGTGATTACTTCGTCTAGTATAGCCTCGATGTTCTCTTCCCAATCAGAAGGTAGCGAAGGGGGAGTGGACAAGTCAAACTCACTCACCGAGAAGTCCGAGGGTAGAGGAGGGCCATTAGATGAAAGAGGTGGGGCTTTAAATGCGACTAAATCCGAAATATTGAAAGTGGTGCTTATCCCCCAAGTGGAGGGTATGTCGATGACATAGGCATTTTCCCCTACTCGTTTGAGGATTGGGAACGGGCTGGCACTACGAGCATGAAGCGTAGTAGCCCGCTTTGGAAGAGAATCTCTCCGGCCTAACCCTCACCATCACCATTTCACCTTCTTTAAATTCGAGGTGTTGCTATTTATGATGCGTATATGAATTTCCACCTGCAGACTTCTAATATGACTAGCGAACTCATGACCATCATCTGAGACTCTAGCATGCGGTAACATGGGTATAAGGTTAGTGGGTTTATGAGGTGGATGACCATGTACTATCTCAAATGGACTCATGCCAGTAGTACGGTTGATTGACGCGTTGTAGGCAAACTCGACACGCGGAATGACAGAATCCCAAGACTTAAGGTTGTCCCCAACCAATGATCGTAATAGATTGCCAAGGCTTCTATTAACGACCTCAGTCTGACCATCCGTTTGGGGGTGAAAAGCAGTGGAAAACTTGAGCTTTGTCCCTAAGAGATGCCAAAGAGTCTTCCAAAAGTAGCTAGTGAATCTGACATCTTTGTACGATACTATGCTTTTTGGAAGCCCATGGAGACGGACAACTTCATCGAAATAAAGCTGAGCGACATGAGAGGCATCAGAGGTTTTAAAGCATGGAATGAAATGGCCATCTTTGAAAAACGATCTACAACCACCATGATAGAATCATAACGCTTGTTCGTTCTCGGAACCCCTAACACAAAGTCGATGCTCACATCATCCAAAGGTTTGTGAGGGACCGGTAGAGGGGTATATAGGCCAGTGTTCTTTTTAACCTGCTTGGCGAGAGCACATACACGACATTGGGAAATAATATTAGCTACATCTCACTTGAGGGATGGCCAAAAGAATCTATGTTCTACCATAGAGATGGTTTTGTCTCTCCCAAAATGACCACTAAGGCCTCCGACATGCGTTTCCCACACAAGAAAATCACTAAGAGAAGACTGTGGAATACATAGGCGGCGGTCATAAAATAAAAACCCATTTTCTAAGATATAATTTTGGGTTTCAGGATCGCGTAATTGCCTAAGGTCTGTAGAATGGGAGCAAAGTCCGGGAAATCAGGATATAGATCCTTCATCTGTTCAAATTCAATAACCTCTACCTTCATTACGTTCAAGAGGTGGATACGTCTACTAAGGGCATCGGCCAGTCGGTTCTCGACTCCCCTCTTATGTTTAAGGACGAAGGTATATGACTGGATGAATTCAACCCATTTAACATGTCTAGAATTTAATTTCTGCTGAGAAGGGAGATACTTCAAAGCTTCATGATCGGAGTAGAGAACGAATTCCCTAGAGAGCAAGTAGTGACACCAATGACGTAAAGATTGAACAATTGCGTAGAACTCTTTGTCATAGGTGGAATATTTGAGTGTAGCATCATTCAACTTCTCACGAAAGAAAACTATGGGATGATTCTCTTGACTCAGGACTCCACCAATTCCTAATCCCGAAGCATCACAAGCGACCTCAAACACTTTATCAAAATTGGGTAAACGGAGAGTAGGGGCATGAGTCATCCTAAGTTTGATCTCATCAAAGGACTTTTGCATTGCTGCCGTCCATTCAAAATGATTTCCTTTAAGACATTCGGTTAGGGGTGCCATGATGGTACTAAAGTTGGATATGCATCGCCTATAGAAAGCTGCTAAACCGTGAAAACTACGAACATCATGGACATTTTTGGGAGTCAGCCATTGGGTTATGGTGCCAATTTTGGCCGGATCAACAGATACACTTTGGGCAGATAAGATGAAACCTAGGAACGAGACATGATCAACAAGAAAGGAGCATTTTTTTGGGTGAGCATATAATTGCTCCGTTTTTAGTACTTTGCAAACTAGACGTAGGTGATGAATATGATCAGGTTTAGATTTGTTGTAAATAAGAATGTCATCAAATTAAACTACGACAAAGTTTCCTATGAATGGCCTAAGAATGTGGTTCGTCAACCGCTAGAAAGTGCTGGGTGCGTTCGATAAACCAAAGGGCATGACCTTCCATTCATATAATCCATCCTTGATTTTGAAGGCAGTTTTCCACTCATCTCCCGGACGGATACGGACGTGGTGATATCCACTCTTAAGATCGATTTTGGAGAAAATCCTCGAACCAGCCATCATATCAAACATATCATCAATGCGAGGAATAGGAAACCTATATTTGACGGTAATCTTATTGATGGCTCTACTATCAATGCACATGCGCCAACTCCCATCCTTTTTGGGAGCTAGTAGTGCAGGGACGGCACATGGACTAAGACTCTCCTGAATGAGTCCCTTGTCCAAGAGCTCTTGGACTTGGCGCTGAAGTTCTTTGTATTGCGTAGGATCCATTCGATAATGGGGAAGGTTCAGCAAGGAAGATCCGGGAATGAAATCAATGGCATGCTGGATTTGACACATAGGAGGTAATTCATTTGGTAAGTCCTCGGGGAAGATGCTCTCGAATTCAGCTAGTAGTTTGGAAACCTCCGGCGGTGTTGATGGGGAATCCTCAGAGGAATGATCGGGAATCATGGATAAACAAATAGACATTTCACTCTCTACCTCCTTCTAAAATTGACGACCGCTAAGAATACATAGACCTAAGGAAGGAGATTTTGGTGAGGATCTTTGAGGGATTTGAGTATAAGGATGCCACGTAATTTTCTTGCCCTGATGGATGAACGAACAGGTATTGCTCCTACCATAAAGATGTACATCATTATCAAACAGCCAATGGCTGCCAAGGATAATGCTGCCCACCTTCATGGGTAAAATATCACACAATATCTCGTCTTCGTATGATTGAACCTTCAAAGGAAGACGACATTGATTTTTCACGGATATGGAAGTAGCATCGATCCAAGATACAAAATACGGGTGAGGATGATCAATCAAAGGTAATCCCAAACGTGACGTCATGACATAAGATACGGCATTGATACAACTACCGTTGTCTACGATTGTCTTACACATCTTATCACCAATCTTAAAATGTGTAAAATATGGATGTCCTCAATGGTAGAGGGTTGGGTAAGAGTACATCGAAATACTCCCCTAACAGATGTGGATGGATCCTGACGAAGAAGGGATGGTGGGCAATCTGTGATGCCAATGAAACCCACCAAATCCTCTTCATGCACGAATTCATCCTCGACATAACTATCTACTCTATACTCTTCCTCGTCGACAGGTTGATTATCTATGATAGGGATGTTATCGGAGGGCTCGTGACCTATATGTAGGGCTCATGACAGGCATTGGGAATCTCTATGTCCACAACTCTGGCATTTAAAACAGGTCAAGCCAGAGGGACCGATTTGTGCGGGATTGGGTTGAGGAGGGGCTCTAGCGGTGGACTCGAGAGAAGGCGATGTACGGGTGTTTGGTGTAGGGGAGGACAGTGTCGTAGCTGGAGGACGGTGATCGGTGGGGGTGTGAGTGGGAATGGGAACTGGTGGTGGTGCCGGGAGAGCTAATGGGGGATTACGCTGGGCTACACAATTGGAATAAGCGGAATTGGACGAGTGAGAACGATCGATAAGAGCAGGGCGATTGTAGACGAGAGTATGGTATAAGTTTTGACAGAGCTCTAGATCTTTTACAATTTGATATGCCTGCTCTAGGGTAGTGGCTTTGCGTACGAGTAATTCTGTCTCCAAATAGGGATTAAGACCGGTTCTAAATCGGGAAATAACGACTCGGGGGTTCTCCTCAACTCGGCACCTCATGTAGAATTCTTCGAATCGGGTAATATATTCTGAGACGGGATGTCTACCCTGCTGTAGTTTGTGCCACTGGTCAAGAAGGTTAGCTAAATAAGCAAGTGGAACATATTTCTCACACAGTTTGCCCTTAATAAGCAAGTAATTTGGGGCCAAATCGAAAATTCTAGATTTTCTCAAAATATTTTCCCGTGCCCTCCTAGCCTCATCTCGGCGTATTGGACGTTCTGCCACTCAAGCATACTATACCATTTGAAATAACTATTCAGTTTAGACTCCCAATCAAGATATTCTTTAGAGTCCCTAGATCCCTCGTAGTACGGAACTTCGACTTTGACGCTACGTTGGATTTGTTGCTGCTGATTGTCATGATCCGCACGGTAGTGATCACGAGGGGGTGCCACATCCTCATGTGGATAAGGATCGTTCCTGTCCGGACGATTCCCGTTCCACCCTCGGAGTCTATCGTCAGGCGGATAGGGATCATTCCGAGGGGGATGATTCCTATCACGCTCTGGGATCCTCCCCTCCGGTAGAGGGTAATGGTCACGTGGTGGACGATTTCCATCGTGCACCAGGCCTCTATCCACAGGTGGATAGGGATCGTTCTGCGATGGACGATTCCTATCGAGGCTTGGGGTTCTAGGCTCAGGCGGATAGTAATCGTCTCGACGATTCATATCATGGACTGGAGTGCGAACCTCCGGAGGAATCAGATCGTCTCGTTTGGGACGATTCTGATTTCGACTTTCGGATCTATTCTCGGGTCGTATAGGATCATTGATAAGCCAAAAATAGGGGTAAATTTTATGCAATTTTAAACCCTTGTCGTTGTCAATTTTAGCTTATACAATAAAATTTATAAAAACTCTACTTAAAATGTGTAGTGATAAGTACGAGTGTCGTCCAAGGGAAGCTAGTAAGGAATCCAATTGATGTTCTTCTTGAATAATTTGAACCTAATTGGGGTTAATTTAATCTTCAACAGAGATTAAATCACCCTAATTATATGAGAAATTTGGAAAGGGGGGTAGAAGAGATGAGAGGTGTAGATGAAATAAGGGGCTCTAAGTTGAATTAATTGATCTAATTGAAAGAATCCAATTAGAGAGATTAAGAAGAAAATTTAGAAGGGTTTTGGTTGGTTCTTTAGGTTTGATAATTCAGTAATAACTACTCTATTGGATAATGAAATGGAAAATTTAATATCCTAAAATGTTAACCCTTTTTATAAGTTTTTTTTATAGTTTTATTTTATATGCACCTGGAATAGCTAGGAAATCTCTCAATTTCTCCTCTAAATCCTAGTCAGGGCTTGTACATTCCGCTCAAGCCAAGCGATTTAGAAGTTCAGACAGGGATCAAGAAGAAAGATTAAGAAATTCAACTAACAACATCCAAAATACACCAAAAGTTCAAATACAAAGAAGGAAAAAGTACCAAATAGGTTGATCCAAGCTGGAGCTCCTCTCTGTCTTGCAGCTGTGATAGAGCACCATCAAGAATGACCCCCTCCTCTCGAAATTCGGCTTTTATACCTAGGTAAAATGGCAAAAATTACCATTTTACCCCTAATGAGTAATTAAATTTTATCTATCAATGCAGGCTTGATCTCAATAATCCAACAATAGAGATAGAAGGAGGGGATCAAGACGAGCAAATCCATAATCATCTCAATTGGAGGTCTGGATCGCAAGTTATGAATAAATGAATTTAAACCAATATTGGCCATTTGATTAAATCATTTATTTAATTTTTTTCTTCTTCTAACCGCTCGCTGAGGTGTCATATTTTCATTGGCAGCAACGTTTCAACTTCTTCAGGCGGGTACCTTCTCGTTGCGCCACGTACCCCCTGGCAAAAAATAAAAATAGACAAAATAAAGGTAAAACAAATCAGGAGTATAAATATAACACGCACATGGCACATGCCTTTCTCGCCGAGCGGGCGAATCAGCAAGCGCCACATCACCGCCCGTGTATGTGCGTTGTATGTGCCGCGCGGGCGGTGAACTTACCACTCGGTGCCGACCCCTCCTCAAGCGCCGTCGGATTCTCATCCGACGGCCATGATGACGCCACGTCGACGCGCGAAAAAATCTTTGGACTTTTTGCGGCGAAACCCCTTTTTAAACACGCAATTACGGATGGATGCCACCCAAAAAAATTTGTTTATATGCCCTTGCGCATTCTCTCTCCTCTTGTTTTTTCCCTAAGATATTAAAACAAATATTAAATCATTTGCAATAAAACCCTAGAAAATTTTAAATAACACCTTTACGTCTGCAATCACGACCGAGAGCTGTTTTGAGGGTATAATTGCAACAAAAGTTTACAAAAAGGCCCTCCAAAGTTCAAAAATAATCATAATACTCATTTTTTCCTTATAAATATACTTTTTTTTCTTAGAAAAAATGCATTTCTTCTTCAAATAAATCTCAAAAAAATCCTAAAAAATTGTAAAAAATCTTAGAAAATCCTAGAAAATTCAATGATTCATCCCCGTACTAATAAATCTCGAAATCAAATATTAAACTTGCCATTTTCATTCAAAAGTAGTTATTTCAAGCTCAAATAAATCCCTCAAAATTCATAGAATTAACAGAAAATTAGGGAAAAATCAGAAATCACTTGGAAACAGTATTTTCATGTAAATAGATGATAACAACCCCATTTTGAGCTCTTTAAATGCATAAAATTATGCTAATAGCATGAACTAAAGACCAAATTTAGGGTGTTATCAATCATCAAAGTCATGATGATTCCTATCACGATCTCTAGGTCTGAGATCAGGTGGGTAATGGTCTTCGCGATCACGACGATGTCGGTCATGACCTCTATTCTCAAGTTGGTAAGTCTGTTCACTCACTGCATCGATCGAACTGGTTAAACAGTTGTCCATGTTGGTCATTCGTGTATTCACATCATGAAAACCGTTATGGACAGCGTCTAACACGCGGTCAATGTCCCCACATGAGGAGGTTGGTGGGACTGACGAGGACAACTTGTGGACGGGGACGGACACCTCATGACCATCTTGGGGTTGGTCTGTCATCAGAGCGGAGACTCGTTTGCCTGAACGTAGATGCATGCAATGGAACTGATGAATGAGGACGTCTACGAAAGGAGGGTACTAACGGGTTGGGCTTTGATACCAATTTAATGTAGGACAACTAGGGGAGGTGGGAATGACGATGATGGGCAGCTAGGGAAAAGGGCGACTGAGGAGATGGATAGGACAACGACGGAAGGAGGGTAATGACGGGTTTGGTAGGATGAAATTCGGAGCTTAAAACTGATGAAATGCTGGTGGTGCAGCCCCGTTCCTCATTGAGGGCGGGAGTACTGTCTTCAACCACCGCGACGATGTCGAAGCACCAAATTCAATACTCGAATTCACGTCACGAGGGAAACTCACGAAAGAGAGAGATTTTGGGAATTTCCAAATCAAATCAAATCTGTTGGCGGTGGAGAATTCTCGTAGAATACTAGACGAAGAACACGTCGACACCAAAGAGTTCAGGTGTACCTCGGCACCGTAGTGCGTGAAGAGGCTACGGGGAATTCTGATCGTGATGAGACTGGGCGAATCCAGGCTTTGAATGGCCCACTAGATGAGAGAGTCTGGGCGTTCCGGGCATTGTACAACCCTGGCAGAAAGCGTGACGGACGAGTGTAGATGCGGACCGAGCAGGTGAGTGCAGGCGTTGGGTGGACGACGCGCCTTGGAGCGACCCTAGGAGCGTGGCCTAGGGTCGGCCTGGGACTGCCTTGGGTGGGCAACCTTGGCAGCCTTGGGCGGCCTGGGGCGGCAGCTTGGGCGGCCTAGGGCGGCGGCCTTGGGAGGCACCCTGGGGCAGCTTGGGGCAGCGACCTTGGGCTGCCTTGGGCAGCAGCATGGGGCCGCGGTCTTGGGTTGCCTTGGGCGGCAGTCTGGGGCGACGGCCTTGGGTTGCCTTGGGCTGCAGCCTAAGGCAGCCTAGGGCGGTGGCCTTGGGCTGCCTTGGGCGGCAGCCTAGGGCAATCTTGGGTGGCAGCCCTGGGCGGCCAAGGACGGGCAGCCTTGGCACTCCTGAGTGAGGGGAAGATAGGGGGAAGAGAGAAGAGAGATGGAGAGGAAGGGGAAGACGGCAGCCGGTGACGTGAGGCGATGACGGCGGCGGAGGCGGCAATAGTAGGGTTGGAGAAGGGTAGGGGAGGCTGGGCAGTCCTCCAAGAAGAGTTAGAAACAAACTCAATTCTTGAATAATGACTTCCTAACTGTTTCCTGAAACAATGGTCTATACATATAGGCCTTGGAGGAAAGAAAAAATACAAGTTACTAAAAATAAAGACGAGGGACATGGTTTGTGTCACGTCAAGGGGCAGTTGTTGATCTGCTTTTGGCGACGTGTCATGATGTGTGAAGGGGTGTGAGTGTGTGCGTGGAGACATGCGTGGAGACGCGCATGGAGATGGCGGCATGTCTTCGGTGGTCGTGTTGACTTCAGATGACGGTGGTGGCATGTCCGAAGCGGAGGTGTTGACTTTGGTTGACGGCGGTGATGCGTCCGGTGTCGATGCGTTGGCGTCGTCGCCACCATATTGTTAATTGATTAGATTAGCCAATAAATAATTATTGGTATTGTGGATTCCATAACTCTTTGATTATGGTGCCTTGATTGAAGGACAAGCAAATAATTTTCATCGTAACACAAGCAATGATCAATTCCAAATCAATCTTTAAAATACTACGCATCATGTGTACCTTGAAGGGAACTTGTTTCATCCTTGAATTTCTCCCTTGGAGATTGTTTTAAAGACGTTTATGTGTCCAACTTCTAGAAGTATCCGCATGATCAAGGTGCTTTTGGATCTCCACTTCTTCTTCTCCAACTCTTCTTGAAGCTCTTTTAGAATGTCTCACAATGCAGACAGTTTTCTAGGATGAGTGGAGAAACTAAGAACTATCCACATGATGCCTCTCTCCTATTTATAATTTACTTAATATTTTTCTTAAAAATCCATTAAGTAAAAGTGTATCCACGAATGCCCTTATAATCTTATGTGTGTGGTCCTCTATGTCAATTTATCATTCTACTTAATAACATTAGTGGCCCAATAAAAAGTATTAGTCAACCTTAGTAATGAAATATATAAAGATATTGTTTAATTAACTAATAATAGATTTAACCCAATCAATAGGTTAATTTTCTAGCCCATGGGTTGCCAAGCTACACCTCGTGCTCTAGAAGATGCATAGTAGTGTTCAAACTCTCTCATCGAACCCATATTGTCATTAGTACTGTATATGTATAATCCTTCATCCTCACAAGACTCTAGAATGACTTAGGGTATAATTGATTGTCAAACCCTAATCCATCATCCAATTAGTACTAATGCATTATGGGGGATCATAGGAGAAACCATTCAATGATTCATATGGATCAATTCAATGAACTCTTTCTCCGAAGATCACCCACCCTTTGTCCTTGGTGTCTCCACACTAACGGCCATAAGATCAACCATACTTCTTCTATAAGTAAGATAAGATAGTGCTATTCTACTCGGATAATTTGAAGTCCATCTTGATGGTCCATCAAATAAGAATATTTAGAATACATATTTAAAGATTACTGATCGCTTGATGTAGCCCAGAAGCCCATTTTCTGAGACCCATTAGCAAGTTGTGGCCCAAGAAGGAGATTCTTTTAGAAGTGACAGGATCTGCAGAAATATACCTAGAGCCCCTCAAAATCCTCTAACAGGATTTTCTCTGACAAGATCTTCTGACAGGATTTTCCCTAACAAGATCTTCTGATAGGATTATCTCTGACAGGATTTCCTCTGACAAGATCTTCTAACAGAATCCTCTACAAGATTCTTCTTCTGCCAAGATCTCTGCTCTAATTTGTCAGATCTGCATATCTTCTGTTTTGTCCCATCAAGATCTTCTTGAGCCACACAAATATCTCCTGACATCTTCTACTGGCCCCAAAATTTGCAGGATATCTCTGCTTAGGCTTGGCAGGCTGCTTATCCTCTGTTTTAGCTTGTCAGTTTTGTTTTTCTCAATGTTTTGACTTGTCTTGTCATGGGTACAGTCATTATGGACGACCCTGCACTTCTTGTGGCCTATATGAGGCCCCCATGTACCCTTCAATGAGCATCATTGAAATCTATTGTCTTGTTGAAATTGTTGTTTCTCCCCTCTGAGTGTTCTCTTTGTTAGAGAGTGCTTGTGTGCTTGTGGATTCAAGTACAACCCCTTGTGGACTCAAGGGTTGGAGAGGCTAGTTCTGTGGATTCAGGACTTAGCTCCTTCAAGTAGAGCAAGGCTTGTGGACTTAAGTCATGTTCCTACATCGTTTGTGTACTAAGGCTACGTCATCGCTATTCTAGGATCTCATCATAATTCACTAGGACATTTCACATATTTATGAACTTCATTGTAAACATCACACATGAATAATAATGAAGAGATATTTAATTCAGTGAACTTAAATAAAACGCGGTAGTGTGATTGGTTTGATGATCACATAATAAATACATAGGTCTAGAGGACCACATGCATGAGGTTCATTAGAGGTTGAATTTATACTTTTAGGTTTAAAAAGTATTATGAAAAAAATCATACAGTAAAAAAGAATCATAATCCTAAGTCAAAAATACCCATCTAAGTTTCCACTTAGGAACCTCCCACCATTATCCTCCTTTTTCTTCTTGAGCACCCTCCCTTCCTTGTGCGATTGAAATGGTGAGAAGATATTCCTAGATTAATGGTGACCTTGATTTAGAAGAAGACAAGGAGATTTTACATGTCAAGTAGAAGATATATATACTCGAGATTACTCATTCAATGAACAAGATTATAAGAGATTTGACTCCAGGTATGCTGATCATTAATGTGTTTCAATAAGGTTCACTTCAATTCATATTTCTTCCACTATGTGAATATTCTCTTTAGGCCAAAATTGGAGGTGATCTAATTTTGGCTCGATCCAATGATTTGATATTAAACCCTTCAGTATTTTGATACTTGGGAAACTTAAGTGGGATCCACCAATTTGATGTATAAAATAAATCCATGAGTCAATAATTCAGATATTTCTCCAGGTATTGTAAATGTATTATATACCCGTCATAATATCTTAAGTATGTGGATAGAGGAGGATGCTTGGTGGCGATGAAGTCAACGCACCATCTTCAGATGCGCCGCCACCGTCATCCGAGATGCCTCACATCCTAACCTATCATCAACTTCAACTGAAGAACCACCATGCTGACGACCACATCAACGCACTGACGACGAACATGCCTCCACTTACGCAAGACATATCCCGCGTCATGACACGTCGCCAACGACAACTGTAGAACCATTTGTGACGTGACGAGGCGACGTGCTTGACGGTTATTTTATTTCTTATTTTCTCTTTCCTCCAAGGCCTATATGTAGGCCAATGTTGCAAAAGAACACTTAGCGAGTTTATTTCAAGACTTGAGTTGTTCTCTCCTTGGAAGGTTCGACCTATCTTCCCATCCCATTCAGGTCACAGCCACTGTCGATCACCACCGCCACTGATCGCCGTCGCGCGTTGCGGATCGGCCGCCCACGCCCAGCGCCCTGGTCGCCCGCTCCTTGTTCCTTGGCTGCTGCCCTACGTCCTGGCCGCCCTATGCCCTAGGCGCTAGCCCCCGCAGGCACTAGCCCCCGCAGGCGCTCGCCACGCGCAGGCGCTCGTCCGCACAAGCACCCGCCCTGCACAGGCCACCCGCTCCTGCCACGCGTTCGGCCGCCCGCGCCCGCCGCGCACCCGATCACCCACGCCCGCCGCACGCTTGGTCGCCTGCACCCGCCGCGCGCCCGGCCGCCCGTGCCTGTCGCCTGCCCGACCGTCCCTGCCCGTCGCCCGCTCGGCCGCCCGTGCCAGTCGTGCCCCATCTGCCTGCGCCCGTAGAGTCCCCAATCGCTAGTGCGTGCCCGCCGTGGCCCCAAGCGCCCTTGCGGCCTCTGGTCACCGCGCATACCATTTAGGAGTCGGGGCGCTGCCCCACACCCCACAAGGGGGCGACTCCCCACTTGACCCCCGCCAACTGACCTTGCAATTGGATCCGCAACACCCTATCAAAGTGCACGTCAATCGTCCCGCCAACGACGCATCAAGAATTCCCCGCAACCTCTTCACACACTATTAAGTGCCGAGGTACTCCTACACCCTTTGGTGCTGTGTTCTTTGTCCACTATTCTTCGAGTTTTCATCCACCGCTGTCAGATTAGATTTGGATTTTGAGTCTTCTAAGTGAATCGCCCGTTCGAAATTATTGATTTTGGTGCTTTTGCATCACCACGGTGGTTGTAAGACAGTACTCTTGGCCTCGACGAGGAAAGGGGATGCACCATCAGTATTTTCACTGGATTTAATTTTCAAACTCGACGGTGTGATTTGTGGTCTGTTTTATCCCATCACCCTAGTTGTCCTAGAATCTGGTTCCCGTCATCACCTAGCTCTGTCACATCTAGTCATCCTGCATCAATGCCAATATTGAATCTCAGATTTTGGCTATTGGATATTGGTATCTGATATTCAATTATTATACATAACTTTATTTAAAGGAAGGTAGATGGATTTATTGTATACAGATATATATACTTTGATGAATAGTTCTGTAAAAGATATGTACACTTTTATGGCTTTAATTTTTGGTTATTTTTTTCTATCATGTAAGAAGCTTGTGGGTTGTTGGCTTAGGCAAATCGCGTATTAATTGTTCATGTCATTGCAATTTTAATTTGCCAAAAACCAAACATAGTTGTTTAAAGAGAAACTCACTCAGACATATAGTAAGAGCAAAGTCGTCTCCATAGGGACTGGCATTTAGATGTGAATTTGATAGTTAAGTTATGGTTAAGGAAGAGTAATAATAGGAATAAAAATAGTGAATATCCTAGAAGATAAGTAATTAGTAGTTAGGGAATAGTATCTAATGGATTAGATAATTTAAGATAATATTCAATAATAATGAGAAGTAATTGTTATGTGAGAGAACTAGATAAAGATATAATATCAGATATTATTTATATATTTCTATAGATACTAGAAATAATAAAGAATTAAGAGATTTGAAATGGATTAATTGTATTATAGTTATAGGTGATGTTAATGTAGGTAGTGGAAGAAGTAAAGAGGGTTAATAAGATATATATAATAGTAAAATAATATTGATAGAAGATAGGAGGTTATTTATTCAATTAATGGTAAGTTATATCTAAGAGAGGATATGGGTATAATAATAATGAATATTAAGACTTAGTTAGATAGTGAAGAGTAATTTTATTCTTAGTAAGATGTAAAGATTTAATTAGTTGGAATAGTTATTGTAATGAGAAGTAAGAAGAAGAAGAATAATAATAGGAGTATAATTTTGATAAATAAAGGAGATAAGGGATTATATAATTTATAACAGAACTAAGAAATTTTCTCACATTAAAAATAGTTCAATTAAGTATATAGGCAGATATAGAGAGAGGATAGAAGGGGAATGAGAGTTATTAATAGTTAAATATTTATATTAAATGCATATAGTTGCAATAATAGAATACGACATATATAGGTGTAGTCTTACACATATTTTTATATATTTGTTATGTAATTTTTATAAGATTAAATCCAACGAATAATATGATGATCTGCAAAAATTCCTCGATGCCCTGTATGTGTTTGCAAAAATACCTCAAAGAGATCGCAATCGTAGATTGTGATGAAATCTAGTGTTTACTGTTATAAGGACGAGATCTAAGAACTTAGAAACGATTAGCTAGCACATATCTACCATAAAGATTGCAACAGACCACCTGAATTCCTCTGATTCAAGTGGCTAGAGAATGGGGGTGCCGGTCATTTCCGCCTAGCATCGATGTTTGTCTCCTCCCGCCTTCGGGCGTACTTGCGTGAATCCAAGCAGCTCTAGCCCTCCTTAGGCATTGTCCTGAGAAATTGGAGCCTTCGAGGAGGTGTCACGACACACCTCTAGCTCATTTTGTTGGGAGAAGGGTCTCCCACCACCGTTAAGTTTGTTCATTGGAAGATAGTGAAATTGGGGGTCGTAATCCCCTTTTAAGGACTCTGGAGGATTCTCATCATTGTAGATCACTTGATCTACCCTTTGGAGTCCTCTGAGGGCCGTTGGATGACTGATTGTCCCCCTCTTTTGGCAAAATCCGCTATCCAACTGGTGAAGTCGACAACTAAGGACGGAGATGGACGAATCTGCCCCTAGCCGTTCGATCTCCATCTAACATAGCCCAACAAATGAGATTAAATCATAACCGTGGACCCCTTTTACTCATGGTGCACCCATCAGCCATGTCAACTGGCCCGTCATTAGCATTTTCTCCATTGTGATTTGCTTATCGAAGGGTCCCACCATCCTCGTCAACTGTCATGGCCAATCCGAGGCCTCCAAGAGAAAAAGGAAATAAAAATTAATAAGAATAGGAAGATGTTGCCTTCTAATCTTCCTTAAGAAGATTGTATGGTCGAGATTATATCAATATACTTAAGTTGGCCCATTATGATACATACTTCATGCCTGATTGGTTTGAAACCCGGTCATAAATCCTTTTAGTTTTCTAAATATCATGGCTCGTCGGGCCATGATCCTCGTTGTCGCTTTTTGGCTTGGCCCGACACAGAGCTAAAAGAAACCTTAAAATCTAATCCCATAACGGAAAATTTAAAACACGTAACGATATATAAATCTCATTCGATAATATAGATCAAAATAAATAAAAGACTTCCTCTCGCGCTCATGCACCGGCTCATTTGTGGGCTCCTCTATGTAGGTTCCTTGGTGGATTGCTAAGGTTTATATTGGGCACGTTGCTTGTTGGTAGTGGCTGGGCTTGAGTACCTTGCGTTCGGCCGCCTGTGGCTGGCTTGGCTGATGCACCTTGGCTCAGCCCTAGCTGCTTAAAACCAAAATTTTTATTATATATATATATATATCTTTCTCTCCTTTATTTCTTTCTTCAACTTTGATTTCCTCCTTGAAAAAGCATATATTCACTTACAAAAAGTAGCATTAATCTCATCAGTATTAATAATGTTTGAAACACATTTTTACCGAGAAATATTTGGACTCTTAAAATATGTAAAAGTTACATTAAAAAGCATTGTTTTATCACTTGCTCCATTTATTGCATGAGATGAAAATTCTTGTAAAATTGAATGTAATACACATAAAATGATCATAAAATGACTTTAATATGTGTATAATTTCATGTAACATTTTGGCTTTATCAGTTGTGAGAGTCAAAGGTCAAAATTAGAATACCCAACTTCATAATCGTTCTATTCAAGATGATAAAACAATATATGTTGGTGAAAATCACAAATAACATGCTAATTTTCATAGTAATTTCATGCACTTTATGTGTTTATTCTCCTTGAAATTATCATAAATACATGTTGTTAGAGTTTAAAATCATTTATTTCACTTGTATAATGAATTTCTAATTTTTTCTTGATTTTATATTATTTTAACATAATTTTTTGTCACCAATTTCATGAATAAAATACTTCCACAAGTCAGAAATATCTATTTAGATATATTTAAATCTTTAAAGTGGTTTATTATATTTTTATGAATTTTCTAGTTTTTTATGGAATTTTTGGAAGTTAAATTTAATAAAGAAAATAATTTTACAATTTAAAAAATAAATTTGAATTTATTTAAATATTTTTAATGAATTAATGGACTTTTCCACTCCTAGAAGTATGTGCCAGGCTGGCAATCTGCCATACATTTTGGAGGAGAGATAAAATCGGAGGTGAGAGGAAATTGGATGGCTGAGATTGCTCCAAATTGAAATGATGATATCTAATGGTCCATAAAGAGTCTTCGAGCTGAATTCTTGAAAATTTTAATTAGATTAATATTGTGTGACCTTCCTAAATTTACTTTAAATTGCATTTCACTAGTTTTCTTTCATTAAATCATATTTTTTTCCTTAAATAAATTTCAAAATTCTAAAAATAGTAGAAATCACAAATAAAAATTCGCCTATTCAATACTTGCTGTTTGTGAATTTGACCCGTACTTTCTGTATGCTTATAAGGAAATTATAAATATTGTTGTATAAACCAGAAGCCTTAAACAACATATTTAACCCTAATTTTTGGTTCCTCAGTTGGCATTAGCAATAATGATGGATCTTTTCCCAATCTATCATTAAAGAAGGTTGATGTAGGCTATGAGAGTTTTTGGGTTCTAAGGGTCTTGATATGGATGAAAACTTGGAATTTTTCACAAAAAAAGATGAACAAAAAATCAAAATGGTATCAAGAAAACAATGAATCAAAACATCTATGCATATATTGCATCCTTGATTTTGAGGATCATTGAGTGAGTCATGTTGAATTTCTCATATGTGCAACAACTAGATGTATTGACATGATCCTCAGTATGTAAAATCTCCTCCTTCACCTTGACGAGCTCCATTCCTGCTCTGTCATTGTCTTCATACCATCATGCTCGCTTCGAGAATGGAGAGGAGTTGTGGGGATAAGAGAAAAGAAGGGGAAGGGCCCTAAAAAATTATTGCATGAGTGAATTTCTTTCAGGGCCTTCTCCTATATATAATGAAGTCCATAAATACATGATCGGACTTAGGAAATTATGATGAGATCGTAATATGAATATGGATAATCGAGAAGACATCGAAGTATCCAAACATAATAACACTATATAGCCTCACTCATATGATGAGTATGGTTGGTCTCGTAGCCATCAATGTGGAGACACTTAAGATACATAGTGGGTACACTTTAGTAGAAAATTTTCACTAAATTGATCTGTATGAATTCCTGAATGGTATTATACCAATATGTCAATCAAGTTGATTCACATCACTGTTGGGTAAGTGGTTCTTAGACTTGACACGCCAAAGATGTCTTGTGGATTGATGGTTGTACATTGATTATGACCAAAAAGTTCTTAATCATGGAATTTGAAATTGTATTAGGTTGGGTGCATCAAGAAGTTCACGAAAATGATTGAGTAGTCAATATGGGATTGTCCACCATTAGTATACGCTAAAGTCCTTGGCCATGGTAGTGAAATATCAAATAAGAGTTCTCTGGTGATTTTCAAGTGTATTAGTACTAACTCAGACGAATGATTAGGGTTTGACAGTTCACCATACCCTAAGTCATCCTAGGAGTGTCAAGTAGATGAAGGACTCTACTACTAGAAGTTGCATACATGATCAACTCCACACGACTTGTCTGCGGATCGAAGGAATCACATATGCGATTTTTGTCGAGGTGATTCATTTTGTGTTTTTTTGATGTCGCTGAAATTATGTTTAAGTCTTCCACAAATCATTTTGAGTTCTTCATCTAGATCAAGGCCTCTAGAACCTAACAACTCTCTCATTTGCCGACTCTCTCACTTTCTCATTCCTTCTCACTTTCCCTCTCTCTCTCTCTCTTTCTCTCTTTTATCCTCTCACTCTCTCACTCTCTCCCTCTCCAGCTCTTTGATTCTCCCTCTTATTCACTCACACATTCTCTCAATCACATTCTCTCTCTCTCTCTCTTCTCACTTTATTTATCATTCTCTAATTTTGACTAATAATACCCTCTATTATTCACTTGAAATATTTTCAAAGATTGATATCAAATTTTTAACATTGACTTTGACATTGAGTAATCAACCTAATTGGACTGAAAAGGGACCGAGACCGAATCAAGACCAACATCAGATCAAACTTCTGGTTTAGGTTTTTACTGTAACCAGAACGAAGTGACACATACAAACACATGCCGATATTGATCCGAATGCCAAGGGCAGACATCAATCACTACAGAAGCGATACCCGACATCCAATATCTGACACAGATGTCAGATGTCCTATTAGAACATCCCCATGGGGTATAAACAGAGCCGGGTGAGCAATTGGTTTGGCCTGCAGAGTAAATTATAACAAAATATTCGAGTGGCAAATTCAAATGAAACAGGGCACGTTAGTCCAATGGAGAGCATTTTCAGAGGGGAATAGTTTTCGGTGGAGCCCACCGACTATATCTACAATTAGGGATCGACACAAGTCATCCGTCACGTCACACGTCTCCGTGACGGAAACATGACGGATGACATGACGATGACGGTGACGGTTTTCGGGGTCCGTGACGGTGAAGGTGATGGATTATGAAGTGATCGTGACGGGTACGTGATGGTGACAGGGTGCCCAGGACGCGTGATCTGACGGAACGACCGTCACGGATGACGCACGTGAAGGAATTTTTGAAAAGTTAAAACAGAAAGAAAATACATATAAAAATCATTGTTTTTAATCTTTCCGATGGCTGAGATTTCCCCATGTGACGTAGACATTTTGATTTCCTGGCATTTTGCACAAAAGTCCCTATTTTTTTTTGCGCGCGCAAACTGACGTCGCCTATGAATAATTGGAGATATACCCCTCCATTCAAGTAGGGGTTTATTCATGTCACCGTTGACGGTGACGGCGTCACGGTGACGGGGACCTGACGGGACGCCCTATGGATGGACGGTGACGGGAACATGACGGTTTTTTTTTGCATATGCTGGGACGCGTGACGGGATGGTGACGTGACGAAAGCTTCGTCAGGTCACGGTCCATCACATTTCGTCATCCGTTCCGTCAGGTCAGGGGCGTCATGTCCCATGGCGTTCCCTATTTGATAGTATGATTTCGGATCGACTAAGCCAAGCTGCTCTGGCCGACCCGACTGCGGACGTACCAGACCAAACCCGATTTGATCCGACCCGATATATCCGAACCCTAACATGGAAAGATATAAACAGGGGCCATGACTAATACAGTTCTGTTAAGTACGGTCGATTTCTTGGGTCTTTCGAGAGGCGAATTCTCGTCAAAGCCCTACCAGAACCCGGCCGCGGATTCGATTTGGAGGCGCAATCGTTCAACAGAGGAGCATGCCTCGGACGAGCAAGGTCGAGAGCTCTCCATGTCCGCCCCTCCGAGTCTTGACCGCCGACCTTCTCGGTCTCGTCAAGGGTAGGCCCTCTATTTGCTCTTTGATTTCTTCGCCGGACGCTCATTTCCTCGATTTTTTTTTTCTTTTTTTCACTTCCGAATTGCAGTCGTAGAATGTCGGGGAAATGCCGGAACGTCTAAACTAGTCGAAACTTGGGGCTCTATTGATGTTTCCCGCGGCATCGTCGCGGGATCCTTTTTCGATGATCGAGTTCACCCGGTAATTTCTCTCCTCGATTCATGAATTCTCGTTCCGATGTCTGTTTCTCTGCGAATCTGCCCCAAATTTTGGGCAGATCGATTGTCCTCTAGCCCTTCCGTGTTTAAACTCTCAATCAAATATACGTAGGAACACAACATCATTTAATAGCTTCCAGCATTTGAAGTGTTGCATCGTTGTTTCTCTTGCGCTGCTGTGTTTAAACTAAATCAAGTATCGGATTGTTTATACGTGGAAACATTATATTATTTAAGGGTTTCTAGCATTCCAACCGTTGCAGTGTTGTTTCTCTTGCCTGCTGTGTTTAAACTAAATCAAGTATCGGATTGTTTATACTTGGAAACACTATATTATTTATGAGTTTCTTGCATTGTTGTTTCCCTATCCTCAACCGTAAACCTTCAAGAATTGGTCTCATGTGCTGTGTTTAAGTTAAATCAATGATCATAGTGTTTATACGGGGGAACACATGAGCATTTAAGAGTTTCTAACATTAAAAGTGTTGAATCGTTGCTTCCCCATCCTAAACCCTGAACCCTAAGCCCTAAATTAAATCAAGCATCGTATTGAATTATACTTGGGAACACAATAATGTTTAAGAGTTTCTAGCATTTAAAGTGTTGCATTTTTGTTTCCCCATACTAAACCCTAAACCCTAAGCACTAAATTATGAAGCCTAAAAAATCTCTTACCCCTAAACCCTGAACCCGAAACCTTAATAATAAATCTATGAACTCTAAAACCATAAGCAGAAATTTGCCAAGATACTTGTTTCTATCAGAGAAAGGATGTTAACTAACATTTTCTCTCCATCTTCTTGCAGCTATTTGCAATTGGTCGGAAAGATGGCAGCGTAGGTCCCCCACTTAACGCCTGATTAAAAAACCTGATTAACTTTATCCGATTCTTGACACCCGCTGATTATTCAAAAAAAAAAAATACAGGTGGAGTTGCGCAATCCGTTGAATGGCAATGTTGTTAAATCTTTTCTTCTTCATGAAGTCTGTTCTGAGGGGCAAATTGCAAAGGACGACGCAATCGCTGGATTGCATGTATTCAGGAAAAATGAACCAGAGGTTTCATCCAAGTATGCTTGATCTCTTGAATTTCGACAGTATTTTCATAGTTTTTTCTAAAGTTCTTAGCCGCATGTCACCTTCATAACCAATAGATAAATTCATATTTTATCCAGGATGGGTACTCTGCTTGTCTGTACAGAAAACAGGAAAGCTTTCCTTGCCTCTTTCAAACTTGGGGACGTCTCAGAAGATTTCTCCTTCGTGAATTCTCCAAACGTGTGGGATGTATGTGCAAAGGGCAAAGTTCAATGTTCATCACTGTCGGGGGATCAGAGACATGCTTTATTTGCTGGGTATGCACCAAATAATAGCATGAATTTCTCAAGAATTCGACTAGGCTGTGTGTGAATCTCAACTAGGCTGTGGGTTTTTATCTTCAATCCAGGAAAGGAGTCGAAGTGAATGTGTGGGATCTTGACGGATGTCAGAAGACTTGGGCATCGAAACCTGTAAAACTCTAGTTTTGATTGTAAGATTTCAACTCAGGAGTTGCTCGTTGATGAACTGGTGTTTAATTTCGCAGCCTGCCGCTAATAACCTCGGAATATTCACTCCGACTTGGTTCACAGCGACAACATTCCTCAACAAAAACGATAGTAAAAAGATTGTTGCCGGGACGAGCAATCATCAGGTGAGTCGGACAAAGATTTGTAAAAGAAATTTCTAATCTTGAATTGCTGTGAATCTATGGTTGTTTAATTTTTTCCATTGGTGCGACAGATTCGGCTGTATGATATCTCTGCTCAGAGAAGGCCCGTGATTTCAGTAGATTTCCGGGAATCTTCGATTCGTTCACTGGCGGCGGACCTCGACGGCAACGTCGTCTACGTCGGAACCGGCGCCGGCGATCTTGCGTCGTTCGACATGCGTACAGGTTTAAGATGAATTCATTCTCGGTCTCCAAAAAATCTGATCAATCTTCCATAGAACTGGATGGTATAATCTCCATCTTGGTCTTGATCTCTACTCAGGAAAGTTGCTGGGCTGCTTCATTGGCAAGTGCAGCGGAAGCATCAGATCCATCGCGAGGCATCCCGATATTCCTGTGATTGCATCCTGCGGTGAGCTAAACTAAAGTTTACCTTAAATTAAAATTCATGTTTCCGGGAATTTGTTCTTCCTCACCGGAGAGGATCAATCTACCTCAGGGCTCGACGGCTACTTGCGATTGTGGGATGCGGGGACGAGGCAGCCTCTTTCTGCGGTTTGCATCTCGAATTCTCACCTCGATAGAGTTCATCCGACTCACCTATTGATTGGCGTTTGAACAGGTCTTCCTCAAGCAACAACTCACTCATCTGGCCTTCGATCCGAGCTTCTCCGGCGAAGGTCGACGATCCTAACTCTCTCCTAGGAATGATAATTCAATCCGATGGATCTAACCTTGATCACGTACTCCGCGATCGAGACAATCATGATCAGATCGGTAATGCGATCGCCGATCAAGGAGATCACGGATTAATCACATTGCTAGGCTTGAATTTCGCCCGCTTTTTCTAATCTCTGTGCCGTCAGCAGAGGTGTCTGCGGGGGGGATCGGGGACGACGGCATGCAGTCCGAGGTCGACGATCTTGAGGAAACCCTAGCCAGCGATGATAGCCGGAAAGCCGATCGATCGAAAGCCGGAAAGAAGAGAAGCGATTCTTCGGATCGTCCGAAGATGATCAAGCTGAAGAAGAAGCGCAAGCCTCGTTCCGATGATCACGACGACGACGACGACGAATCCTGAACAGAAGAGAAACAGTCAAGATCGCGGGGACAGCCCATGGTCGTTAATCAACCTTGTTTAATGTTGAAAAGTAGGTATTTATAGTGATTTTTAAATTTATCGTCATCTTCGCACGCCATGACTCAACACGCAAGACTCTTAACCCTACTTTCTTTACTAATTACGCGGATTGCCACTTTGGAGGGGGTACCCGAGGATAGGGCGTTTAGGCCCTCCGATGTGTCCTGGGGTCTTTCAGATTTAGGCACGTGGCACGTCGAAATCCATTTCAACGCGAATTTTAAATGCGTGGCAGAGTTGTAATAATTGGAAAGTCTGAGGGGTGTTGACTAAAAGGTCGGTATCTTTTATTCTCGGCTGTCAACAAGGTCTGGTTTCGCTGTCATCTCCATCTCGCCTCAGGTCGTTCTCTCTCATCATCAACCCTAACCTCTCTCTATCTCGGTCGCTCTCAGTCTCAGACTTGTAAGCGACTTACGCCAACTTGAGGGGGAATCGCTGATTGCTCGGCACGGTAACGGATTCGCGGGGGCCGCGGATCGATCTTGGTCGTCTGTTTGCGGTGATCTTTTGCTTTGTGCTTAGATTTTGTTTTTCCTTTTTGTTTCCAGCCTTAAGGATTACTGCGGTTTATTGTTTTGCCTTTACCATGTTATTTGATTTCGTCCCGCCAGCTGCGGATCGTACATCTGCTGATTTCAACTGCTCCTAGGAAACCATGGGTTTTTTTACTGGTCTCACTTTTTATTTAGTTATCGTGGGGAAATAATGCTACGCGAATCCGTCAATAGGATATAATTTCCCTGAAAGTCTTAGGAAGATTTTTTTTTGGGTGAAAAATCTGTGGTTTTGTGGATCGGCGACGGTTCGTAGTTGATTTGAATTTCCTGTTGTTTCTATTCCTGGCGTGTGATAGGAAAATTTTAGTTGTATGTGAACCATTTCATCGATGATGATTATTGCAGTCCTTCAGAAATTATCGCGAATGGGTAAAGGATTCGAGCGTATCCAAATCCTTTGTAAATCTCTGATTGATGTATACATCGATGAATGCTATTGATAATCGGTTGGCAGTTCGCTTATCCGTCGATGTGGCACCTTGTACAGAAACAAGGCAGAATCCTTTATCATTCTTGTTGGTAGCTTACGCCTGAGTACCTCATTCCAATCACGTTCTGTTTAAAATCCACCGTTTTCCTGCTCAAATTAATCATTCCTTTTACTATATAACACCCTAATAGGTCTTGATACGTTGTAAACTTCTTTGAATCGGTTGGCTTCTTTTGTAGCATGTTAGCAATCTTGGGAATCTGCACTTTTCATGACATTTATTTTCATGCATTTTTATTTTCAATGGTGACAAAGTCTACCTTTCATCTGCAAGAACTTTAGGTGACTCAAAGTTACTAAATATCCGCCTCTTCTTTCCACAGGATGGTACATACAGAGTTGGCTAGGAGAAAAATCAACGATGGGCCCTTCATCTTGGTAAAGGTTTCGGTACTCCTGGAGGCCGGAAGGGCAACGTAGAAATTTAATGGGCGGGGCTTGCGAGATCATTGCTGATGATGAACCGATGGACTCCCATCAACTCAAGGCACTTAAATCAGTCAACTGTAAAGTAAGAGTTGAAGCCAGATTTGCTCAGATATACGGTCATGGCGATGGATTTGGACGTGGGCCACGAGCTGAAACATACAACATTCAGGAAACTCCTCGGCCAACCGGCATCGAACAACAACAAAAGAGTATGCAAAAGAAGCCCATTAGAGCTGATGGCCTCCTTCAGCCGTCCTCATCGGGAAGCTCAGAACTGGTGACTCTTAAGCATGCGCTAAGAAAACTAAGTATCTCGCAGGCATCACAGTTGGCTGCGATGAAGTGGCAATCCAGGTCAATCA
Organism: Wolffia australiana; assembly: GCF_029677425.1. Lineage (NCBI taxonomy): Eukaryota > Viridiplantae > Streptophyta > Magnoliopsida > Alismatales > Araceae > Wolffia > Wolffia australiana. The sequence goes on along the minus strand of NC_135841.1, from coordinate 280,777 downwards.
ACTCCCCTGGCATCTATGCGTCTGTCGCGGTACATCCCAACGAGTCTTTACATGAGCAGGATGGAACATTATTTGAAATTTCTCTTATCCCGCCAAAGAATTTGGATGCAAATGCCAGGGGCAAAGCATCTGAATCTGCAGAGCCGTGCGATGTTGAGAGCTCATTATCCTCTAAGGCGGCCCCGACGGCCCGATTAAAGGACGTGATCGCATCACCGGCGACAGACTGCAGAGTCAAGTCACTGGCTGAAGTGTCAAAAAGCCAATCAAAAGCTCGCGCTGGTGATTCCATCTCCAGACCGGACAGCCTCTTGATGTTTTGCCTGAGTCCTCGCCTGATCAGAACGGCTCATAAAACAAAGAGCAGTTTGAAGAATGGCCGTGACGTGATCGGCTGCCAGGTCAATTCTGTGCCTGGATCTCCTAAGGTGGTGCCTACGTCCAGTGATCCAGTCAATCAAGTCAACCCTGTCGTCCCGAGGTCAAAAGAGAAGGGCGAAAGCTCGCAGAGCTCGAAGAGCAGCTTGGGCGACCACAGCTGCAGCAGCACGAGTATAAGCGGCGAAAGCAACCAGAGTGTTGCCAGCGGCCGCGGGCTCAGCAAACCCCACACTTCTGCAGACCTGCGATGGGCAGCCATTCGTCGAGCTGAGCTCCTTCATGGTAACTTGGGCCTGGACAACTTTGTGCTTTTAAGGAGGCTTGGCTCTGGCGACATCGGTACCGTCTATCTCGCCGAGCTTGATGGCACTGGTTGCGTGTTTGCTCTCAAGGTCATGGACATGGACTTCCTCTCCAGCAGGAAGAAGGTGGGCAGAGCCCAGACAGAGAGAGAGATTCTTCAGATCCTCGACCACCCCTTTCTCCCCACTCTGTACACCCATTTCACCACTGATAATCTCTCCTGCCTGGTCATGGAGTACTGCCCTGGGGGGGACCTCCACGTCCTCCGCCAGCGGCAGCCCTCCCGATGCTTCTCCGAGCCTGCTGCAAGGTTTATTGACCTTTGACTGACCATTCACTGTAAGAACATCCATTGTCTCTGACCTTGATTTTGACTTGGCGGCCAGGTTCTACGTGGCAGAGGTTCTGCTGGCGCTGGAGTACCTGCACATGCTTGGGGTTGTGTACCGGGACCTGAAGCCGGAGAACATTCTGGTGCGGGAGGATGGCCATGTCATGCTCTCTGACTTTGATCTGTCGTTGCAGTGTGCAGTCAGCCCCATGCTTCTCCGGTCCTTGTCTGTTGGCGACTCGGGCCGGAGATCATCCAGCTGTGCAGACCCACATTGCCTCCACTCCTCCTGGGTCAGTGTCACCTGCTTTGGCCCCGGCGCTGCGTCGGCAGCGGTGGCTCGGCGGAAGCTAGGGGCATCACTGCCGCAGCTGGTGGCCGAACCGACAGCAGCACGGTCAAACTCCTTCGTGGGGACCCATGAGTACTTGGCGCCAGAGATCATCAAGGGCGAGGGCCATGGGAGCGCCGTCGACTGGTGGACCCTGGGGGTATTCCTCTACGAGCTGCTGTTTGGGCGGACGCCATTCAAGGGTGCAGTCAATGAGGAGACCCTGGCCAATGTGGTTAGCCAGGACCTGCAGTTCCCGACGAGTCCCTCGGTGAGCCTTCAGGCTAAGGCCCTTGTCCGAGGGCTGCTATCCAAGGAGCCAGAGAACCGCCTCGGCTCGCGTAGGGGCGCGGCTGAGATCAAGCAGCACATGTTTTTCCACGGCTTGAACTGGGCCCTCATCAGGTCTGCATCCCCGCCTGAGATTCCGCTGCCGCTGGCGCTGCCGTTGCCGCCACCGCCGCCGCCACCGCTGCCGGCTCCCGTCACCTCTGTCTTAAAGGAAGGAGGCCGCTTTGAGTTCAAAGTCAATGGCGAGCACATTGGGTTTGAGCTCTTTTGAGAAGCTGACTCTCCTCCACTCGGCCGCCATAATTCAATGTTTATATGATAAAAGCATCAAGCCCCCCACCCGTCTTTGTCTTTAACTCAACCCATTGACCTCTTGCATAGTTAAAGTGAGTCAAACCCGTTGACTTGTGTTTGCGCCTTGGTCAAACAAGGTTTGAACTAAGAAAAGAAGCCGCGGCAGTCCAGATTCTACTACATAAAAGAGCCTTCTTACCTGGCTTGTCCAGTCCTTGGTCAACCCGTTGACTGGTGGGTGAAGTCAACGATCCTTGGTCTCCCCCCCTCTCTCTGACTGACCCATTAACGGGGCCCAATCCATCAACGCCTCCTTATTACTTACTAGTCTCTTGCGGATAAGGCTCTCAGATGGATGACGCGCCGTCATCCATTCAGTTCCTTATCGTCATCCGTCCTGACTACGGATTACGGAACGGGAACAGAACAAAAGCCTTCGTCCCTGCCCCTCAGACGGGCGACTCACCGAAATGCCGTTCCGTCCGTCCTATTCCGTCGTCCGTCCTTTAGAAGGAAATGTCATTTCCTATTTAAAGGCCCCTCGAAGAAAATAAATAGATATAAAAATAAAAATAGAAACTAAAAAATAAAACCCCCCGTATCAATCAGCCAGTTACTAGGCATGTTATTTACTTGTCCTTCTTCTTCCTCCTCCTTCCTCCTGCAGCGCCGGCCCTCTCTTCTGCTCTGATCCTCTCCCAGCGGGAAGCTTCTGCTACGGGGGTTGTCGCTGGCGCTTCAATGGGGCTCGCTCCGCAGTAGCATCGATCGGGCGTTGAGAGATGGAGATGGAGAGCACGCGGAGATCCCTAGACAGGAGCAAGGAGCCGGGCCTCCTCAAGAAGCCGCGGCTCGGAGACTTGGCCGAGAGAGACCCGCGCGGAGTTCTCGTCGCCAAGGGCGCCGGTCCAGATCGGGAACGAGCCTTCCCTTCGAGGGTCGCTGGCCCTGAACTGGCGCCCTCTAGGTTTAGGGCCAACGATCCCAGGGTCGACGATCAGCCCTCGGCCGTGCTCCGAGGGTCTCCCTATCAGCCTCAGAACCCTCCCGAACAGCAGATGCAGGAGTTGGCCGCTCAGTACAAGGCGGCGCTGGCCGAACTCACCTTCAATTCGAAGCCTATCATCACCAACCTGACGATCATTGCTGGGGAGAACATGCCTGCTGCCAAACCGATTGCCGCCGTCATCTGCGCTCATATTCTCGAGGTGAAGCTTAATTTCGCTTTACGACCTCAATTAATCCGTCGGGTTATACTGCATCAATTATTCCATTCAGTTCTTCGATGTCTCTTCTCTTCTTACTTGGGTTTTACATTTCTCATCTGTTTTTGCGTCTTAATGAATGCCCTTATCGCCTGGCATTCTTTATTTTTGTAGTCTTTGATTTTGGTGTTGAAACTGGGTATTCAGAATTGAGTCAACCTCAAGATATTCATTGGAAGGCATTTATATTTAACCAATCCCTTCTCTTGTCAAATTCTACTTCTGGACAGGTGCCCAGTGATCAAAAGCTACCCTCGCTCTATCTTCTGGACAGCATCGTGAAGAACATCGGAAGAGATTATATTAAACATTTCGCCTCCAGGCTGCCAGAGGTTGGACCCTTCTCTGAATACTCATTCTCTTATCTTAGCTGTTATTTAACCTCCCTGCAACTTATTACTGCTTTTGTGGCATGTGAAAAATTGTTTTTGCTTCTTCGCTGGTTGTATCCATCTTCTTATGAATACTTTTATTTTCTAGGTTTTCTGCAAAGCGTATCGACAGGTTGACTCGTCGATTCACCAAGGAATGAGACATCTCTTTGGAACGTGGAAAGGCGTCTTTCCCCCCGCGCCGCTCCTCACTATTGAAAAGGAGCTCAGTTTTCAATCTAACGTCAACGGTTCATCTTCTGGAGTGGTGGCTTCACGGCCTGACTCTCAGGCACAGCGACCTCCACATAGCATTCATGTTAATCCAAAATATTTAGAGGCCAGACAACAACTTCAGCAGCCTGGCCGAGTAAGCGTCTTCACTGAATATTAATTTTCTTTTATGGGTTTCAGTTTTTGACTCCGTGCATTCTAAATTGGATATCTTGTTAATTAAACATTCTCATATTGGAGGTTGTTTTTTGTTCTAGGAATCTTTGATTATCTGATGAAAAAATATTCATCAGCATGTGTCAATTTTGAGTGGCTAGTTTTGCTTTCGTGTTTATTCATTTTTATGTTTTGAAAACTTTATTAGGTGAGACAACCTCGTGATAAACTGTCCTGCTAATGAAATGATTCTTTTTTATTTTATTCGGATATCCGTTTCTGCTACTGCTTTTCAATCCTTTCTCTAATCATGTGTCAATTATGAACTATATTTGAGACAGCATACAAAGAAGACAAGGAAATTATGTCATAAATCTGACTATGATTCTATTGTTTTTCTCAAAAACCAAAGAGCTTGCTGTTTCTCTCAATGGTTATTTCTTCGAGCTTGTTTTGTTTTGTTGAATATTTCTTTGAAATTGTGTTGTTTGTCTTTTGATTAGAATTTGGGTTCTTCTTCCCTTTCAATAACTTTTCAAATGGAGTGGCTAAAATTTTTTAAAATTAAAGTTCTCTTGTGCGGTTGACTGTTGGTCATTTTTCTCGTAGTGAATTTCACTTTGAAGCTATCTTTTTTTTGAACAATCACTTTGAAGCTACCTTGTTTCTCCCGTGTGGTGGTTAGCCTTTGAATGCTCTTCTCATTGTCGAATATATTCCGGTTATATATTTTTAAAAAGGTGAAAGCGGCAAGCGTCGGGAAAGGAGCCAGCATTATAGAAGGCGTGGAGAAGGCTGATCGAGTTCCTGTTATTGGCAGTTCGAGGCTGTGGCCAGATCCATCGATAAAGGTGCTCATTTTGGTTTTATTTCAAGATTTTCTTGAGGTTGAATGAAATTTCAAAAAATACAGAAGCTCCTTCTGTGAATTTGGAAAAAAATAATGGTGGGGACATTTTCTTGCAGGCAGCTCAGAGATCCCAGAGGGAACTTCCTAATGAATCATCTCTTGGAAGCATTTCTGATCAGGGCTCTTTGGACCGGGTTTTTACTTCAGACTACTCTCGAGTTTCTAATTTTGGGATTCAAAGAAGTGGTGCAGTGTTTGCTGATCAGGAAGTGGGGGAGAAGCCGGGCCTCAATGTCAGAAAGTTGAATACCCATGAGACCGTGCTCGCCGAAAGAACAAGTTCTGATGGTGAAAACCTCAAAGCTTCGGAATCCAGCCAAATACTCTTTCATTCATCATCGAGAGAGGAAATGAGTTCTAAGATGAGCAGCTTGATTGGATCTCAGAACTGGAAAAATTCTGAAGAAGAAGAATACACGTGGGATCTGGGCAACTCTAGCAATGCTTGGAATTACGAGGATTCTGAGAGCCTCCCTGGCTTACAGAAAGACAGGAGGACTGCGTCAGATGTTGATTCTCTTCAAGGTCCCTGGAGCAGACTGGAGAGTTTGCCCCGTGTTGGCAGATTACCTAGTAAGGATGATAGGCTGCTCAAGTCAAGGGTGCGTTTTTGTAACCAAACTCTTTTTGCATAGGCTCCCATGTCTCTTCACTTAATAATATCTTGCATCCTTCTTGTCCCCTATTTTTCAGGAACAGATGGAGCTTATTTCGACGACTTCTCTTCAAGGCGAGAGTCGGCAGAGTAGTAGTCGGGAGCATTCTGCTGATAACCTCCCTAGAGGCGTATCTTTTGATAACCGGGCCCCTGGACTGTGGTCATCACATGAGACTAGAGTCCCTCCCCTCGGTTCACTTGCAGGAACCTCAAGAAATATCTCAATCCAAGAGGGCATTTTCTCTAATAAGCCAAGAAGCAGCCAACTACCAGTGGAGGTAGATTCATTGTCATTCCCAAAGACAACTGGAGGGCGTCAATTGGGTGGGATGAGACCAGACCTTACTGTCGATACAGTCTCATCATCTGTTCTAAAGCTAAGTAAACCACCACTGATTTTCCCGAAACCAAGTAACTCAGCTGATCTAGATCAATTGGAGCCAGAAAAGCCAATGCAATTTCCCAGCCAACCCGTTCCCCAGAAGCTGTTAACCCAAGTGCCGCAGCTGGAGTCTGGGTCCTCCTTTCAACAGTTGCAGAGGCACCCTCGTTCCTCTATTAAAACTGAGGAAACTCTCATCAGCAGTTCTACAGTCAACTCCACAGCAGCTTCCCTGGACAAGTCTAGCACAAGCAAATTATTGGATGCTATTGCCAAAAGTGGGCTATTACCTTTTGCATCATCAACTGGCACTCAGGTGGGGTTGATTGGTTCACTTCCACTGGTATCTAGGCCTCATCCTGCTCCGATTGCATCACTTCCTGGTTCAGAAGCTGAGCTTCCTCCATTGCCTCCTGGGCCACGTCCTTCATCTTCAAAGCCGAGCGCAGAAGAAACTGGCTCAAATCTTCCACTATCAAGCCTGTTAAGCTCATTGGTTGCCAAGGGTCTGATATCTTCAGGCAAAGAATTGGCTTCAGGCAACGTTCCTGAGCTGATATCCGATGCGGGTTCATCTCTTCCCCCTGCCAGCACCAGTTTTACTGTTTCACTTGCATCCTCTTCACAAAATGAGCCACCACCACGGGTACCAGGAGGGCCCTCTTCAGCTCCCAAGGACTCCTCTGTCTCGTCGAAAAGACGCATTTCATCCTTAGACGTAGGAGGCCTGATCGGCCTGGATTTCAGACCAGATGTCCTGCGAGAGTACCATCTGGAGGTTCTGAATCGCCTCTATGATCTGGATCTGCAGCATATTGATGCTGTTATTGACGAGCCAAGGTTCAAGAACGGAGATGAGATCCAGGCCCATTTTAGTTTCAACTGGTTCTTTACCTCGAAGCTTGATTTTGAGGTCGACTCTGATCAAGAATCCTCTCGAAAGTGGTACCCAAGCTTGGACCAGTACATTTCAAGAGACGAGGATTCGACGAGCATAACAGCTTTGGAGAATGCCCCAGTTGGGATTCTGGCAAAGTCTGATGATCGCTGCGAGCCAATGGTCCCTGCAGATGAAGGCCAGTGTATCTGCGCAATGTGTGGCGAGCCATTTGAAGATGCGTTCTGCGAGGAGAGAGATGAATGGATGTACAGGGGAGCTATGTACTGTCATTTTACGCAACATCCCAATGAAGAGGAAACTGCTGGGTTGGCGCAGAAGCATGGTCTCATTGTGCATGCTCGATGCAGATCAAGCGAGGGAGATTTGAATGGAGCAAATGCAGATGATCCATATGACGGTTTTGACAGGGCTGCTGTTAAAATGGTATGCTTTTGATCAACCAAACACATCCTGCCTCATCTGTGGTTTCTGCCATTATCACCAAAGTCGTCATTTATTTCACCATCGTCTTCATAATTATTTATTTCTCTTATTACAAACATCGTCATAGCTCTTATCATCAAGGTTCCCGCATTCACTCCTCTCCTGATCATTATCATTCCGTCATGATGTTATTGTGATTGTCATCATTGCTTTCATGCTCATCATTCTCAATTTTTTGTCCATCAGTTATCATTCTTGTGAGAGACGAAAGTCGTTTTGTCCCTGTCATATTAATGGTGATAATCATTTTGGTCATCGCCATCATATAAACCATTCTGAGCGTCTTCTTACGATGAAATCATTACATTTTGATCATCCCAGTCATATCGTTGATCCTCTTTCAGGAACAGGATGCAAGCTGAAGAACCCCCCCATCAATAGGGGGCAACTAGCCATGTCTCCGTTCTGTCTAATATCTCTTTCTATCTTTATCTGCCCTCATCATTTGCACTGGCGGTTGCCCCGGATAGTTTGCACTACCGGATCTCTCTGTGCTACAAGTTCGGTCCAAAGAGGAAGCTTCTGGCCGATACCTCGTCATCTTAAGAGGGATTATCGCCTAGCCTGAACATCAGGTGTGCCTTCTTAGTCCCCTCTCTTGTGGGGAGACGAAAGCGACATTGGAAGAGCACTCCAAGTAAGTTGTTTATGTCATTTGCCGCGTACATCTGGGTGATTCAAAGTCCTTCAATTTTTTCTCCTTCCAAAACCTTGTAACTTTGAGTTAACACTAGGATGGTTGAAACCCATCACTACCTCTGTCCTTCAAGGCTTGCCTCACTCAATCATAGTCCCGAAGTCTTTACTCTCACAGCAGGCTGATTTTATCTCACACTATTTAATTATTCAAGGATCAACTTAACCCAATCGATTAGTTAAGTCACCAGCCTATGGGGTGCCAAGCTACATGAGAATGTAGAAATTAGGATTAATTATGTCATTTACGGCATCTGATTTATCTAACCATATTTGTAATTTTCCTTACAAGCATAGATCAAGTTAGGATGAAATCTACATGCATCAAGTAATGGATGTGTGAATTTTAAGTTTAATTCCTATTTTAAGGATTTTTATATATGTTTTCTAGGAATTAGATCTAATTTAATAAAACACAATATTCAAAAATCAATTCAAAATATTTCTATCAAGGTTGTAAATATTAATCCTGTTTAACGTAATTTATCTAAATTTTATAATATAATTGTTTGTAAATCTTATTTAATTTTGCAATCAAAGAATAATAATTAGTTCTAATTAAATACACTATATGTTTTGGAAGCGCTGGATGTGAGGTGAGTTGGGGAGAGTGTGTGTGATGCAGGTCAATGGAATGGGGTGGTTTTACCATTGAAAAATACGATGCTAAAGTTAGTCTAAAAGTTGGACAATGAAAGGAAGATGATAGTGATATTTTACAGATATTAAAATTAATTTACTATAATCAATAGGAGCCCTCTAATTAGCGATCAATCTTTTTAGATTTCATCTCGTTTTTATTAACACATGCTGCTACTCCTGATTTTAACCTGATCTGTCAGAAATCGCTCAAATAACATCAGTCTTCAAACATTTAATCATCTCCTTTTAAAAAAAGCTTTTACCACAGAGGATGTCGGCTTTCCCTAGACAGACGGCTGGTCCCTTCTTCCAAAAATATCATGTGTTCAGATATAAGAGATGAAATTCCTCGAATATCATCAGATGTCTGCCCTATATAAAGTAAATGATATGATAATAGATTTAAGAGATCATGCTCTTTATTAGGGGTTTGGGATGAGGAAATGATAACATATAAAGATTTTTAATGCTGAAGAAATTTATATTTCAAACAAGATGACAATGACTTGAGCTCTTAGTTTGTTTAATGCATTCCAGTAATTGATACACTCAAAATTAGGGTACAATGATGTCACTTCAGATTTGAGTTTACTCAATAAAATTTATAAACCTTTACTGATAAAATAATTTGACTAAGTGATGAGCCACGGTCGTCTCCACATGGAATGGATCTTAGGAAAATAGCTTTCTCTATAGGGTGAATTTGTGATGATTGGAAGAGATACATATAGCATGAGGTAGCGGTAGGATGAAATTAGTGATCAGAGATTGGGATAACACCTATTTGATAAGAATAAGACGAGTATTACACGAGTAGTAGATAGTGTATTGTGAACGATGTGAGTGAAAAGGAGTGCGTAGGATGAAGGGAGACGTGAAGAGGTGATGGTAAGATGAGATCATGATGGCGTAGGTGATACATGATGTGGATGGTAGATGACAGTAAATAAAGTGGATGATATATGATAGTGGTGATGAGTATGATCTATCTATATGAATTAGTTGAAGAATGATCAATGTAAGGCAAGAGACTAACCTTAATTTCTATGTTTCGCCATGACCAGAGTGCCATCCTGATTCAAATCAGCCTCCTCACTTCTATATTGACCTTCTCCAATACTCAAGACATCAAGAATATTCTTGATGGACCTTCAAAACTTTGCTTTTTTTCAGTCTTCCTCTCTAGGAGAAAGTGAGATTAATTTTTTTTTTATTTACAAAGATTCGATGCTCAATTTATAGATACAACCACATTTATAGATAGAGGGAAAAAGAATGAAGCCACCCTCAAAATTTCAGCTTAACCAACAATCGACAATGATTGTTGTCGATTTAACCCAAAGAGTTCTCTCTCCTTGTCCTCGTTAGCTCTGTTATGTTGTTTTTAGGGCTTTGTCTCATCGTGGCATTAAATTCAATCATTGGCTCAGATTTCCCTGTGTCATCCTCAATCAATGACTCCTGTCACGTCACGTGTCCCTACCATAAAAATACAAAAATATGTTTAATTTTATTTATTATTATAGAAGATATTAAAAAGGCATACAAGTATGATGTGGCGGTGTGTCAGGATACCGATATTTAGTACGCTTCTTTTAAAACCCAATAAAAGGGGGAAACATGTGCGCCACATGTCTTCTGACAGGTTGGAAGGCACTGTCATTGTTGACCAGTCAATTTTTTTTAAAATCTTAATTTTAATTCTCGAGCCTTGATCTCCATATCTCATTTATTGGGAAAAAGAGCTTTTTTTATTAGGCCATGTCACCCGTGTGATTACAAATTTGTTTGGAAAGAGATTATGCGAGTAATAAATGCCATTATGGCATCGCCAATCACGATGGCATAAAAGTTAGTGTTTAATGATTGAGTGAGGATAATCATAAATGAGGTTTAATGATTGGCTATCACCAATCATTAACCGTAATCATTGGTTGGTTGCCGTTTGACTAATCAAACAGCGACATGTGACGGGGGCAATAAAAAAACCTAAAAATCTCTTGAAATTCATATTAAATTAAATATAATTACATTTTGATTTAGAAAAATCATATCTTTAATAGCATAATGTCAAAAATCATATTGTCAGTCAGAAAATTATTTTATTTCATAATTTATTTTCAGTAAATTCCAAAAAAGTATTAAAAATTTTAAAAATTCAAAATATCATTCTAGAAATAGATTTAATCATTTAAGGCTTGATAACACACATATATAAACCAATTTAATTTAAATAAATAAGTGAATATCATCACATTAACCTATTAATATTGAATATCATTTTCTTCAATCTCTTTGCTTCCATTCTCTTTGATTCAGAACCAAAATATCATTCTAGTTCTGTGGATTCAGGACTTAGCTCCTTCAAGTAGAGCAAGGCTTGTGGACTTAAGTCCTGTTCCTACATCGTTCGTGTACTAAGGCTGCATGGGGGCCCGTACCTAAGAAATCACCCATGAAGTATCCCTCGTAGTGTTTTTTTTCTCTTACCAATGCTAACCTGAGCGCAGTGGAATGCAGCCGAGAGATATACTATAGGCGATAAAATTAACTGACGCGCTAGGGGAGCGAGGTACCTCGTAGGTTGTGTCATCCTATTGTCATCGTATTCATTGATGCAATAACCGGTGCGGGCAGACTCAAAGGAGGTGTGCCGGAGGCAGGCACCGCGTTGCTCGACTAACGGCGGAAACGTGGCGTCAAGAAGCATGATGCTGGGAGAGGAGGCAAGGGAAGCAAGGGCTCGCGGGCAATATGACATCGGGCAGGCGGCATGGACGTTGCAGGCAGCACACCAGAGTTCGATAGAAGGACATGGTATAGGCACCCGGGTTGTGTAGGCGCCACGGGCGGTGAAGCGGGCAGTGTAGTGGGTGGCGTGACAGGCAACACGGACGGCACGTGCGGCGGTCGTGGCGCGGCTGGTCGTGCGGATGGCACGTGCGACGGCGCCGTCATGGGTGGTTGGGCAGGTAGTGCCGACAGCCGGGCAGGCGGCGTAGGCAGGCGAACAGGCGTCATGGGCGGTCTGGCGGGTGGCGCGGGTGTTCGTGTGGGCAGCAAGGGCAGCTGGGCGGGTGGGGAGCAGCCAGGCAAGCTGCGCGGGCGGCCGAGCAGGCAGCGTAGGCGGCCAAGTGGGCAGTGCGGCCGGCTGGGTGTATGGCGCGGCGGCATAGCGGGCGGCCAAGCAGGCAGTGCGGATGGCCGGGCAGGCGGCGTAGGCGGGCGAGCGAGCGGACGGCGCGGCTGCACTGGTGGCTGCGCGAGCCGCGAGGCAGGCAGCTATCGCTCTTCTCTCTTCTTCTTCCTCTCTCAAGAGACTAGCAGCTGATCAAACTTACAAATAAAAAAACCTACTCTACTTGAGTTGGATGCCTATTCTCCCTTATATAGTGGTCATGATGGGCCTCTTAAAGTGGGTCCAATATTGGGGCCCATTGAACATGGGGGCCCCCTTTTAAGTCAAAACAAAACAAAATACAAAATACGAAAGGGCATTGGCCGAGTAGGGTGACGAGGGTGATGAATCCGATGACATCTCCGATGGAGTGGGATTGCTCGCTCCATCAAGTAGAAGCTCTCCTTGGGCACAAATGATTAAATGTAAGAAGGATGAAAGAGATGCCGAGAGGAGGAGAAGAGAGAAGAGAGGAAGAAATCACGTTCTTAGTTTCTCAAGGGAAAAACTCTCATAAACCCTTTTAGGGTATTACCTCTATATTTAACTTACCCTTTTGGGGTCCGTTAGATCCCAATAAGATATTACAACAGTCAGTGTGTGAGGATAATAAACAATGAGTAGAACAGAATGGGGTGAATAACTGGACAGGACGGACTGGAGTTCCTAACCCTTAACACTCCCCATTAGCTGAGAGTGAGTATTCTTCAGTCCCAACTTGTCTATAAGCCTGTTGAGTGTCAGGCTATGCAACCCTTTAGTGAGGATATCTGCACAGTGATTGATAGATGGAACATAAAACATGTGGAGGATTCCATATTCCAGATTTTCCGTAATAAATTTTCGATCAATGTCAACATGTTTGGTTAGACCATGATGGATTGGATTCCATGCAATCTCGATAGCAGACTAAATGTCACACATCAACTTCATTGACATGGTGGGTTTAATCTGAAGGTTGTGCATTACATGTAAAATCCAAAGTGCTTCACAAACTCCTAATGCTAGCGTGTAGAGTTCAGCTTCGATACATGATCTGGAAGCATCAGACATTTTTTGCTTTTCCAAGTAATTAGATTTCCGTCGAGAAACAAACAGTAGTCTGTGGTAGATCACCGACATAATCTGCATTCATAAAGTTTTCAAGATTCATATGGCCTGTTGCTCGAAAGAGTATCCCATAACTAGGTGTTCCCTTCAAATGGCAGAGTATTCAATACACGACAGTTCTGTGGGCTTCGCAGGGATCTTGCATGACTTGACTGACTAACCCAACAATGTATACAATGTCTGTGTGTGTATGAGATAGGTACAAGAGTTTGCCAACCAATCATTGATAGCGTCCCTTGTTTGTTGGAGGGCTCTACGTTGCAAGTCCCTGCTTATGATCCGGATCCCAAGAGTAGGGCCAGCTTTGCTGCTGAGCAGACCAGTCTCATTTAGGAGATCTAAGGTAAACCAAATATGTGCCAACATAATTGCCTCCTCAGAATACATAAGTTCGATTCCCAAAAAATATTTTAGTTGGCCTAACCCCTTGATATCAAATTGTTTGGATAAATGATCATGGAGAAGGCATGATTTCTTAAACATTGTCACTGGTCATGATCATATTGTCAACATATGCAAGTAGTATAACAACTCCAACTTGGGTATGTTTAATGAAAAGAGTATGATCGCCATTTCTTTGCGTAAATTCCATATGACACATGGCCTTGGTTAATTCCCCAAACCAGGCTCGTGGAGATGGTTTGAGGCCATACAGAGCTTTATATAGTTTGTACACAAGAGCAGCATTTTGAGCTGACTTATAGCTGACATGTATATGCATGTAAATTTCGTCTTCAATATTACCATGTAGAAATGAATTTTTAACATCAAGTTGATGAATTGTAACAGTGTTCATTTGGGCCACTAGAGCAAAAGTTTTGGTATAGTGCACCCCAAACATTTGAGAATATCCTTTAGCCACAAGTTGTGCTTTGTACCAATCTATGTCTCCATCCCCCTTATACTTGGGAGTGAGCACCCATCGACAACCCACTGCTTTCTATCCTGGTGGAAGTTTAACTAACGTCCAAGTATATTTTTTTGAAGTGTCACCATCTTATCCTCCATAGTGTGCTTCCAATTTGGGTCTGATAAAGCTTTTGATGCTGGAAAATTGGAGAAGGGGGGGGGGGGGGGAAGGGGAGTCGTCAAGAGGAAAACCTCCCCGTTGTTTCCCCCAATTCTCAAAGTGTCGAGTCCTCAATCGGTGTCCTATTTCCTCCTTCTTGGCTCTTCACTGCCGTTGCCTCCTCTTCTTCCTTCCTCTCTGTTCTCTCTGGACGAGGAAGGGAGACCAGAAAATAATGACGATTCTTTTCCTTCTTGTTCTTCCTGGTCTAAGGAGGCTAGGGCGCCCCCCTCTTCCCTTATAACGGGGGAAGAGGTCAATGGGCCCCTTCCCTTAGTGGGTCAACAAGACAAGAAAGATGGTCCATTGGGGGCCCTTATAGAATGGGCCCCCATTACACATAGAAGGGGAAAATAAAATAAAAAGAAAAGAAAAAGAAGAAGCAATGGCACAAGGGAGGGAGTCCAAAAATAACTAAGGATCCCTCCCCGCGACGACGATGAGGGACGTACGGGACACATTGCGAACGCGACGACAACACAATGACACAACAGGAAAATGAAAACAAGAGAGAAGAACAATGAAAACAAAAAGCGGTACATGAGCATTTATCACCCAATCTTCGACGACGGTGGAAGGCAGCGCCGACGACGTCGTCGAAGATCTTTGATGGCGTGCGCCATCAAGCTGATAAGGTTTGAGAGACAAGATGAACTAACATATTGTTGAATGGGATATTGTCCCTCAGTTATAGCTCCAACAAGACCAGTGAGAAGAGTATACATTGCTGTACTGGCTGTTGGTTTTCTTCTGGTGTAAATGTGGCTGAAATATTTGATAGGAGGAACTTGTGGGCTATCTTCTTCATGTCAAGATGAGTCAATCACATGTTCCTATGGATCAGATTGTCCTTGTGGTTCACTTGAAATTTCTTGGAGCATGGTTAAGCACCCTCTTGGCCTATAATGCCTTCTTACTGCTATTTGACTAAAGATAGCTCCCGCTGACACTGAATATTATTCCATGGATTGTAGGGGGTATTTTATTCATATCTGACATCCTTGGTGACATAATAACATTTTATGATAGGATCATAGCAGCGGTATCCTTTTTAGGTCATTGAGTATCCCACAAAGATACATCTTAGTGCTGGGGGGCCAAATTTGTGGGAAGACGATATAAGAACATACGATGTACCCTCAAATATCTTTAGGGGAAGAGTAGATCTCCGATGAGCAAAGACATGAGATTCCATCTCTTCTACGGGACTCTCCTCCCCCCCTAAAACAGCTCTCGATCGCGCATTGCAGACGTAAAGATCCAATTAAAAATAGTTAGTGTTTTATCAAAATAACCTGGATTCTACTATGTTTTTAGGGAATATGGAGGAGAGAGAAAGCGGAGGGGCATATTTATAATTACTTCTGGACGGCATCAAATTGCACGCGCGAATAAATGCAGGAACTTTGAGGCAAAAATGTCAAGAAGTTGATTTCGTGATGCTATGTGGCAATATCTCGGCCTTCGGAAGAGAATCTGATGGCTTAAATGCGATCGATAGAGGCATCTTTTGAGGGTGGTATGTGCACCTCCCGTGCGGTGCATACAAAGATGCACCCAAGAGTCCCTTAAAGGGCGGCCCATTTCAGGCCGCCCATGGGGCCCGGCGGGGACCCATAATGGGCAGCCCATTTCGGGCTGCCTAGGGCCCCCGAAAGCCCCTTAAAGGGCGGCCCATTTGGGCTGCCCAAGGAGCCCCGCGGGACCTTTTATGGGCAGCCCAAAATAAGGCTTCCCAAAGGGCTCACAAAACCCCATTTTGGGCCGCCCAAGGGGCCCCGCGGGACCTTTTATGGGCCGCTCAAATCAGGCTGCCCAAACGGCCCAATCCCCATGGAATTCATAATAGGCGGCCCATCTAGGGCTGCCTTGGGGCCCTTTAGGCATGATATAAATGGCCCATTTTAGAATTCCCTTGGCCATTAAAAGACCTTTTAAAAGCCACTACAACAGCAATTCCAAGGCAAAGCTAGTCCATATTAGGGCTATCAGCGATAGAAATATCAACGTTCAAGTTGCAAATTAGCCATTGAAAGACCGATTAAACCAAGTTTAATGGATTTTCACCACTAGTCGGCCCAAGAAGGTCCAAAAAATGTATTGGTCTATGTTAGTTTAATGCAAAACTGACAGATTATGATTGGCATTTGGACTTGAAAACACCCACCATCATGGATAATCAAAGGTATTCATAACAGCAGTCGAGTACATGCAAATTCAGTACATTGTCAAGTGTAATGAGTTTTTGACGGAAACAATATCCTGCCAAAGTGGGCTCTTTTGTGGAAATCATTTACTCTATACATTGGATGTAGTGTACAAGTGTCAAATGTCGGTACTAGCTGGCCCAAAGGACAGTAATTACTGGACGAGACTTTGTACGCTCGTGATAAATGACATGAGACAAATATTCAGTTATTTTCTTGTGATTGGTTAGTCGGTCCAAAGACAGGCTTGCTAGTTAACGGGAACTTTTTTGTCTATGTTATTATTCACAACAAATTGTCAATTGCAGTAAGATGATACATTAATGTTGCGCCTGATGTCTTGCAATGGGTTTGTACTTTATTTGCAATTCATTTCCTTATGTGAGCTATTTGTCCTATTCTACAGCGACTGCACTCGAGTACATCACCGTACAAGGGCATAAAATTCCTATATTGAATCCCAATAACTTTTAGACATGAAAGAAAGATGTAATGATTGCCCTCGCATACTCAAATCTTTGTTATCCTATGAGATCTGAAAATCCAGCCAATGGGATTAATTAAGCCTGACACCCTTAGACACATAGTGGCTCGACTCTAGGGCCACTATTCATATTAGCGTGTCTATGCAGGGTTGCCTCCATTGCCGAACACCAAGTGCCATTGAAAGCTTCATTTACACCGGGAATGGGAATTCAGCAGAAGTGGTGGTAATAGGGACGTTTAGGTTGTACTTAAAGTCTGGATGTTGTTTAGACTTGATAGAGACTCTTGTTGTACCGTCATTTAGACGTAATTTAATTTCTGTATCTGTTTTGGACAAATTCAGTTATACTTGTCTATTCGGAAATAGTAAAGTTAGTCTCTTTTATGAATCAAGTCTAATCGTCACTGACTCTTTATTAAGTGATAGCAACCTTTATATACTTGATGTGGACATCCCATCCAATGAAATTTGCATACTAGTGCAAAAGGGGCCAAGAGGATGTTAACGAATAAGAATTCCATTTCATTATGGCACAAAAGACTTGGGCATATTTCTCATTAGAGGATCGATCGCCTTGTGTCAGATGGTATTCTGGATCCCTTTGATGACAATAATCTCCACACTTGCATCAAGTGTATTAAGGGAAAACAAACAAAACCTAAGGGAAAAGGAGCCATTCAAGCTTCAGATGTTTTGGAATTGATCCATACAGATGTATGTGGACAATTTCCTACCGCAACTAGAAATGGTCAACGCTACTTTATTACTTTCACATATGATTATTCTCGATATGGCCACCTATATCTCATTCATGAGAAATCAGAAATCTTTGGAAATGTTTCAGAAATATAAAGCTGAAGTTGAAAATCAGCTAAGCAAGCGGATTAAGACCGTAAAATCCGATCGTGGAGGAGAATTTTATGGCCGATATGATGGTTCACGTGAACAATGTCCAGGCCCTTTTGCTAAGCATCTATCAGAATGTGGAATTGTTCCTCAATACACCATGCCAGGTTCACCCCACATGAATGGTGTTGCCGAAAGGCGAAATAGAACACTCCAAGATATGGTTAGAAGTGTGCTTGCGGAATTGCCTCTTCCAATGAACCTCTGGGGCGAAGCACTCAAGACGGCTGCCTATTTACTTAATCGAATTCCAACAAAGACAACTAAGACAACTCCATATGAGCTTTGGACGACTCACAAACCAAGTTTGAAACATTTACACACTTGGGGTTGTCAAGCAGAAGCACGACCCTTATTGCCTAATGAACGAAAGCTCGATTCTAGAACTGTCACTTGCTATTTTGTTGGATATTCTGAAATGTCTAGAGGTTTTAAATTTTATGACCCCACTACTAAAGTCATTTTTGAGACGGGAAATGCTCATTTCTTTGAGGATGTTGAGTTTGCAGGGGGAGATAACTGTTGATGACCAAGAAGATGAATTAATCACGCTTGGCCCACCAACAAAGGCACCACTAATTCAAGATAATGCTTCATGCTCCTCTATTCTAGTTAAACAAACATCACAACCTCAAATACAAGTGCCCTTAAGAAGATCCACTAGAGAAAGAAAATCTGCAATTCCGGATGACTATATTGTTTTTCTCTAGGAACATGAGGCTGATTTTGAGATCATCGAAGATGATGCTCTTAATATAAAATAGGCCATGCAGAATTTTAACTCTCAAAGTTGGATAAATGCCATGAACAAAGAAATAAAATCTATGGTTGACAATGACGTTTGGGATCTTGTCCCATTACTCGAAGGTAAGAAGTCCATTGGCTGCAAATGGATATTTAAAACCAAAAGGGATTCAAAGGGTAATATGGAAAGATAAAAAGCACGTCTTGTTGCCAAAGGTTTTACTCAATGAGAAGGCATAGATTATAATGAGACTTTCTCTCTAGTTTCATCGAAAGACTCCTTTAGAATTATAATGGCACTTGTAGCGCATTTTAATCGTGAACTACACCAGATGGATGTCAAGACTGCGTTTCTTAATGGAGACATTAATGAGACAATATATATGGTTCAACCAGAAAACTTTGAGATTGGAGATCCAAAGTCAATGGTATGCAAATTAAAGAAGTCCATCTATGGTCTAAAGCAAGCTTCTCGTCAATGGTATCAAAAGTTTCATCGAATTATTGTCTCTTTCGGTTTTGAGGCAAATTTAGCAGATGAATGCGTGTACCATAAATTTAGTGGGAGTAAATACATATTTCTCGTCCTATATGTCGATGACATATTACTTGCCACAAACGATACAAACCTACTTCATGACACAAAGAAATTTCTGTCAAGTCATTTTGAGATGAAGGATCTCGGTGAAGCCTCATATGTATTGGGCATTCAGATATATCGTGATCGCTCTCAAAATATCTTAGGTTTGTCTCAAATGGGATATATTGAAAAAATCCTTAAACGATATGGCATGGAAGATTGTAAACCTCTAGACACTTCTATTGCTAAAGGAGACAAGTTCAGTCTTGATCAGTGTCCAAAGAACAATTTTGAAATCCAGGAAATGCAAAAGATTCCTTATGCATCAGCTGTGGGGAGTCTTATGTATGCACAAGTTTGTACACACCCAGATATTGCCCATGTTGTTGGTGTACTTGTCCGATATTTAAGTAATCCAGGTATGGATCATTGGAAAGCAACCAAGAGAGTCATGCGATACCTTCAGAGAACAAAAGGACATATGCTCACTTACAAGAAATCAGATCAATTGGAGATCATTGGGTATTCCGATTCTGATTTTGCTGGATGCGTTGATAGCAGAAAGTCTACTTCAGGCTATTTTTTTCTGTCAGCAGAAGGAGCTATATTGTGGAGAAGTGCGAAACAAGCATTGATAGCATCTTCTACTGTGGTAGCAGAATACATAGCATGCTATGAATCATCAAATCAAGGCAATTGGCTGAAGAATTTTGTCACATGCTTGAGAATCGTTGATGGCATTGAAAGATCGCTGAAGCTCTATTGTGATAATCAGTCAGTCGTTATGTTTGCCAATAACAACAGGAGCTTAACAAAGTCAAAGCACATTGACATAAAGTTCCTAGTTGTGAAAGAAAAAGTTCAGACAAGGCAGTTGTCTATTGAGCATATTGGAACAAACTCCATGGTAGCGGATCCACTTACAAAAGGACTGCCGCCAAAGGTCTTTCATGAGCATACTGCTCATATGGGTTTAATACCTCATGAGGATATGTGATTCAGTGGGAGTTTGTATTTTGATGTTCATTCAGTAATAGACACATTATGGAGTTTCTTTTCATGCATGAGTAATCTCCTAAATTTAAGTATGTCTGAACAAACTTCAGTTGATCTCCATTCAGAATCCGGAGGACTAAGTTGGAAATGTACACGCATGAATCACTTGTTGTGTAATTTCCATGCTACACATCCACACATGATCTATGTCATTCATTGAATTGGTGTATGTGATCATTGTTTGGGTTTAGTTATGATTACTATAACAAAAATCCCTTGGTTCTATGCCAGTTTGTGATGGACGAGATTGGTTGAAATGTCTTAGTAATGATAGCAAAATTTTTTGAGCTCCTACAGTGATAATATGCAATATCTCATGAACATATTTATATTGTCATAGTGGGAGATTGTTAGATTAATTTCTTAATCTATGGACAATTATATATATGTATGTATATAATTGCATATTGTTAAGCTATCCGTTATAAATCCCACTTTATATGTGATTCACTTAATGACGGGATTAAGACATTTATAACAATAAGTGTGGTAATTAATTCCGTAGAGGCTAAGCCTGTCTTAATTATAATGATGAGATTAATTAAGATAGGCTTAAGAGGCTTAAGTATCTCATCTTCCTATAAATAGGGGCCAGGTCCTTGGGTCATAAGGCAATTGACTTTTCTCTTGAGCATCCCATTACTCAGAGAGACTTTAGGAAGTCATCCGGTATTGATCCAAAAGGCCTCCCCTCAAGCTTGTTCTATTCAACAAGAGAAGACACGATAGATCGAGGTATGTTTTACATTGATTTACATTCATGTACGATCTTCATCATCCTTGAGAATCGATGCAAGACTCCTGCGGATCAAAAACACACTGGTAAGTGCATTTTGATATGTATTTATTTTATCTTTTTTTTCTCTTAATTTCAGGACGGGGGTACGTGGCACGCCGAGAGAGGAGACACCTAAATATCTCTAAATTTTGCCAGCCAATCAGGATGCGACATTAGGTTGCATGTAATGCAAAGTTTAATTAAAAAAATGGTTTATTGATCCAGCAACTAAGATTGGTCAATATTCATTTATTAATTACTCTTAATCCTGAAGTCAGATTGAGACTCAAAATTTATGGGTTTGCTCATCTCAACCTCCTCTTTCTATCTGTATGGTTGGATTATTCAGATCAAGCCTACATCGATGTATAAAAATTAATTCATTATTGGGGTAAAAATGGTAATTTTTCCTATTTAACCAAGTATAAAAACAGAAATTTGAGCTGAGGAGGTCATTCTGGAAGGGGCTCTTTCACAGCTGCAAGGCACAGAGGATAACCAGCCTGGATCAACTGCATTTGTTTTTTCGCCTCATTGTACTTGTATTTGAATTTTAATGTAATCTTTATTATTGGTTAGTGAAATCTTTTATTGTTCTTGTTGATCTTGGTCTGAAATTCTAAATCATTTGGCTTGAGCGGCATGTACAAGCCCTTAATAGGATTAACAAGAGTGATTATTGAGTTAAACTGACTGTTCCATTTGAACGCTAAGAACAAAAAACAATAAAAAGGAGATTCATTTATATGTAAGAAAAGATAAGTTATGAAAAATTAGTGAATTAGCTTGGATGCCCAAGCCCCTCAAAAGAACAAATTTACATTCAGTCTTCTCTCAACTTCTCTACTTGACTCCTTTTGTCCTTTCTATTGGATCAAAGAATCAATTTAGAGATCCCTAGTTCTTCTATTCTTCCCATCTCTTCTATCCCCCTAGCTAAATTCTTTATATAATTAGGATAATTTGATCTTCATTGAAGATTAAACTAACCCTAATTAGGGCCAGATAACTCAATTGAATAGGTAATTGAATTGCCTTACTAGCCTCCCTTGGATGATCCCTATACTAATTATTATACATCTTAAGTTTAGGGTTTTATTAATTTTTATTGCATAAACTGAAATCAACAATGATAATGGATAACCTGAATCTGAATCTTCATTGACTTCTTAGCATCTTCATCTTCACGCATTTAGAGTCACGCCTGCTCATAAATTGCTCCTAAAGTCGCACCCCGCTTGTAAACTCGCACCTTTACTTGGTTCTTCAAGAATTGGGTAACCTCAGATCCTCTGCGATGCATATGCCCCAGGATCCACATGCCAGTGCTAGAGTTTCTCAGAGCTAAGGATATCTTGCTCTGATACTGTCTAAATCTTCATTCCATGAAGAACAAAAGCAAAAAGAGTTGAGTTGTTCCTTCTTCATCAAAAATTGGATAATTCACCCCTATTTTTGGCTTACCAAGACCCAAAATATCACTATAAATGAGATCAAATGGCTGCAATTTTCATTGAGACATGCCAGTATAGCTAGAACGATAATGCTTGTCCATTTGACAAGTTTTAAAACATAGTTTAGATCCTTATACACGCAGTAAAGTGCGAGAAACATAAAACAAAGAGTTTTAAAAGCCGGGTGTCCCAGTAATTTATGAAGAAGAATAACATGTCGGGTATTCTTCATATTGGATTGAAAATCTGTTAGGGAGGACCTGGAACTGTCCTCCCTTCCTTGGTTCACTAGGCTCGCCACCATGTAGTAAAGTCCATTCTTATCCTCAGTAAGAAGCCTAGTCCTCCACCCCGTCACCTTGTTGATAAGAGTGCAATCTTTTTTAGTGAATAATAGATCATATGTAATGGACTTGCATAAGTGACTAAGAAAAATGAAATTGGCAGATAGGCACATGAAATACTGGTTCAAATTTTCCGATGCCTGGAATGCTGATAACCCCATAGCTGATTATAGGTATTAATTGGCCATTAGCCACGAGAACCTTCTTATCTATAGAGTACTTCATGTATTGATGAAAAATTGTTATTTGGTGTCATGTAATCTGTTGCCCTAGAGTCTAGAATCTACACTTCTCGGGTTGTCTGGTGTACACCCGCATCAAAGGACCCATATTTCCAATGTGAATGTTTGTCTGATGATACTAGTATATGAAACGGAGGGAGTACTTGATGTGTTGGTGGACGAGACTGCTAGAGGAGCAGATGAAGTACTAGGTAGTAGTTGACACATCTACTATAGTTCATGTCATCATTTTTCCACCTCTTCCATTGATGTTGAGGCATAAGAGCAAAAAATAGAAGGAGAATCACCAATTGAAGGTTCGGAGAACGCTTGGGTGCACCAATACGGTCCATTGCTATTTCGGCAAAAGAAAGCCTTTTGTTGTGTGAATTGGGGTTTACCATGTAGCTTCCTACAAGTATATCTGGTGTGATGTGGGTGCCTATAATGGGAAAATGAGAGGTGGGCTTTGGGATCAACATTGGAAGATGTATCAGTCAGATTCCTGGGCTTAGGGTGTGGAAGAAGAGGAGGCCGATGATAATGTTCCATTGATTGGGTTATACGCTTGGAAATGGAGGCATAAGTATCTATTATCGCTTAGGAATGATTTCTGATTGATTTCACCAACTTTCTTCCAAAAGGGCCATACTGACAACTTCTTCAAACAGTCTTGGTTGATAAGAAGAGACTTCAGAGTTTCGAATTGGGGGTTCAACCTAGATACAAACTTGTAGACGCGGACTTCCAGCATATGTATGTGTTCGAATGAGTCATGATTCTAAATATGATGATAGCGGTATACTTCATTCCATATAGCTTCTAACGCAGACACATATTCAAACACACTTAGCTCTCCTTATATCAGGGTAAATGATATAAGGACTAGGAGAGATATGTGATTTGTCATTGCATTAATAGTGCGTTTGATGCACTTGATCCCATACTTCTCACACATGAGACACTTGTAATAAAGGATGACTAATAGATGGATGCATTGATTCTAATAACCAGGCTTTGATGAGTGCATCAGTTTTGACCTAGTTATCTAATAAGGGGCTGGTTGAGAGAGGAGGTGCATTTGATAAGTGCTTTAGCTTCCTCTTCATGTCTAGCGTAGGGAAGTTCGTGTTTCGTCTTCGAACAAACACTGTTCATTGATGAACGAACAGCCCCAAAAATTGGTTCGTGTTTGTGTTCGGTTCGTTCGTGTTCGTTCGCAATATACTGTCTATCTTAATATAAATATTATAAGATGCATTTTTCTCCTTAATTGAGCAGATTCATATGTTAATGAACTTTTTATTGAGGACAATTGGAAAAACATTGGTCAGATACATATATCTGGCCCGCTGCCCATCAGCTTTTAGTCTATAAGAATCAAATATCAAACTTAAGAAGAACACCAAATTTGAACTAAATTTGTTAACTTTTGACTTCACTACAGGAATACTACATTTCATCAAAGGAATATTAGTAATGTCAATAATCTATTGCACGAAAGTAATCATTTTGTTTGAATTTTTTTAAGCTTGTGTATGGTTTATCATTTTCAACAATAAGTACGTTGCTTTATTTTTTAAGCTTAAATTGTTACTTTTTAAGCTTGGCATTAGTCACTGGATTTTTATTTGACAGAATTAATTAGTAGATGTGAAACCACAAGCATTAATATATACTTAATGATTGAATCAGTGCAAATATTATTTGACTTAAAACTATGGATGAACAAATGTATACTTAATCGTTAATATATACTTAATGATTCAATATACTGTAAATCTTAATATAAATATTATAGGATGGAAAAAGCTCAGTTCAATTTGAAAACTAAATCGACTGTTCTGGCAACTGAGTTTCAAAAACATTAAAGGAGTTCAGAGGCAACACTACTGACATTAGGTTGGACAGAAATAATCATTGTTGTCATTCCATTGAGTACTCACTGCTTCTCTTCCGTGTATTGTAGGGTTGTGGGGATCTAACTTGAAGTATGCTGGCTTGAGAGGAAGAATATTTTGTAAGGATGCGCTTGGTACTTACCCCAATAAGTATTTCTTGGACTGGACAAAATGGCTCTGTGTCACCTATATTGGTATCATTTGTGTGTTTGATGTTATCATCACCATCTGATTCGGAGTCTAAGGTGACGCCGACAACAATCGGGTCTTGGGGTTGCTTTCCTAATCTTCCTCAGAGTAGTCATACAATCCTCCGTGGTGTGCACCTTTTTCAGGCTCCTGCTCCCTCCATCGACAACAGTCAAAAAATGTTCAGAAATAATTTTTTTTAAAAACAATAACATCCAAATGTCGTGTATACCAAAATTTTATAATGCGACTGTTGATGATATTTATTATTTAACCCCTTGCGGTACCTGGTAAGAAATTCAAAAGTAAATAACCAATGCATTCAATTTTTATAATAAAAAACATTGAAAAAATTAAAATAAAAAATGACATATACCTAGAATAAACAAATAAAAAATGCATGATAAAAATGACATATACCTAGAATTCCCATGCTACAATCCTTCGTCTACGTTTTCTTCGTCCGAATCCTCTTTGACTAATTTGACCTCTTCAATCTCAGGTAATGACTCTGCTATGTTACTTTATGGATGTTGTTGCCTCAACCAACATTTAAGAGTCATCAGTACGGACATGTTCTCCGCTGAAAGTTGTGAACGTTTATACATGCAAATTCCACATCCAGTGGAGAAGAGGCATTAATTTGGTGCATTAGATGCGTAGACAAGAAGAAAATCTCGTGCCAAAATGGAGAGCTTAGGGAATCGCTTGCAACCGTCACCTTGTCACCATAGGAGAGCATTAGTTGACACATGAGGCATTTGTAGGTAACTCTGTAACTCGTTGTCCACGGATGGAGTGACATATTCTTTTCGTGGGAACACCTGTGTAAGCCTCATCTTGATGGAAGAGATGTAGCTCTCCTCCATCCCGATTTCCTCGTCATAATTCATGCACTGCTGTCGACCGACTCCATTGCCTCCAGCGTTGTCGTCATCTCTCAAATTTGTCACTTCCTCATTTGCATCGTTCAGAAGTCTTTGCACATATGCCACCAAGGTGTCACGTCCTTCTATAGCAATGGAGTCTAACAATATGTGGGTCTACAATTGATGCAACCGAGAAGGCAGTATTTCTTTGAACGCGAGCCTTGTACTTGAACAGTTTTGCTCTCATGGCTCTACACATGATTTGGATGGAGGCACGTTGTTCCACCGTGAGGACAACACCGTTCGGGAAAAGGCGTCCTTGGTCTATGGCATCAATATGTTCACAAAGGTGTTCATCAAGGACTTGGAGCAATGATAAAACTGTTACCGCTGTCACATGTTTAGAGCTGCAAACAATATCTGACGCTTCACAGAAAGGCTTTAAAATTCGAGAAAAGTGTGCCACCATTTGCCACTCATTTTCATCTATCACAAAGTTTTTCTCCACCGTGCTCTCTAGCTCAAAAATTGCCATTTTGTACAACACCTTTCTCTTTTGATATGGGACTTGCAACATTTCATGTGTGGAGTTCCATCTAGTCTTCACATCCAACACTAATTTTTGACTATTAGGCATCTTTAATTGTGTACACCATTGGACATAGTGATGACTCTCAATATGTCATCAAATATTAAGAGTTTCTTGAGCATAAAAGCATCAATTGCATCCACTTAATCCATATTGGTTATCGTTCATATGCATTATTTTGCAACTTACTAACCCCACTTGATTCTTTGAATCAAGTGGATTAGAACTCACGTGTTTGATTAATAAGTTCAGATATGGATTAAGCATTCAAAGAGAAATGAAGTTGATCAAGAGGAGCTGGCGAAAATCAAGAAGAAGAAAAGCCCTAATTTCTCCATTAAGCATGTTTAAGAGAAACCTATAAATAGCCTCTTAAGGGCTCATTGTAGGTTGTCCAGAATTTCTCTCTAAGGAGGCTAGGGCTTGGAGAAGAAGGATTTCTGCAGACCCTCCAAGAGCTGCTGAGCATTGGAGTTGGGAGAGAGACAAGCTGAGGCATAGCCAGGCCAAGAAGATCATCTCCTTGCCGGAAGGGCGTGACACAAGGAGGTGTGATTGTTCTAGTTTCAGTGTTTTTTCCTCTTCTCCCTTCTAAGACAATCAGGGGTTGGGCTGGAGATCATAATCTGTGTTTTCAGCATTCTCCAATGACTGTTGTTCATCTATCTACTCTTGATTTTGAGTTTTACCGTAGATTGAATCGTTCTTCCTTTTGCCTTCCAAAAAACCCTGTTGTTCTTCATTGTCCAGGTGAAGTCACCTCTGGTAGCAGCTTCCAGGCAGCCAGCAACCAAGGCAACCGCCTAGGTTGCGAGCATCCCCAGTCGCAGCTACCTAAAGGGTGGGCGGCCTAGGCTGCTAGCAGCCAAGACAGCCGGCGACCAAGGCTATAGCCTCGGTCGCCAGTAGTCTAGGCAGCCAGCAGCCCAAGCTGCAGGCAGCCAAGGCCGCCAGCAGCTGACGCTGCCAGCAACCCAAGCTGCCGGCAACCAAAGCTGCCGGCAGCGTGAGCTGCGGGCAGCCAAGGTCGCCAGCAGCTCGCGTCGCGGGCAACCAAGGCCGCCAGCAGCGCGAGCTGCAGGCTGCCACGGCCGCCAGCTGCTCAGCCGCCAACAGCGCACGCTGTTGGCAGCCAAGGCCGCCAGCAGCTAGAGCCACCGGCCGCCCAGGCTGCCAAGGTGACTGATTGGCACCCCTGCGCGCAAGCAGCGGTCCGCGAGCAGGGTGTTTGCTCAATTGCCCTACAGAGCATAAGCAAACCGTCAGCAAAGAAATTCTCTGCTGACGGTTCTGCTCAGTTGAGTTTTACCAAGATAGCTCTGTAGAACCTAACTGAAGATAATCTAACTGAAGATTTGACTGAACCAATACTTTTAAAGAAATCTCTATAGCTTTTACTGAAGAATTTTTAACAGAGTTTGATATTTGGAAATAGAAAACTGAACATACAGATTGAACTGAAAAGAACTACTACCATTTTACCTGCTCCCTGTGGATCGACACCCCACTTGCCCTAAGGCTGTGAGGTTCTAATTTTTGTTGTATAAGCTCTATCCTCACACGATTTAACTGATAAATAACCAGTAAAAACACCCCAAAACTTAGCTTATTTGTAAGTCTACCAGTCAATAAATCAGCGTATCATTTGAAATATGCACTAGAATCAGAACAAAAAACAAATAGCAACTCAAAGAAATACATAACTCATTCCATAAATTAGAATCAAACAATGCACGCAATAATGTACCTTACTGTAGTTAGCTGGAGGAGGATGCCTCGCCGAAGGGAGTGAATGTAGACCAAGAGCCTCTAGCTTGCTGGACACATGAACGAGAGAATGAGAAAATGAGAGAATGAGAGGGATGAGTTGGACACGTTGGGAGAAGGGAGCTGGAGCGAGAAGGGCCAGGGGTTCTGATAGTGGTGGGAGAAAGGGAGAATGGAGAGTGTTAGAGGGAGGACTTGGGTACAATCTATTAAACAATCATTCGTACAATGGAGCAAGCATAATTTAAATTCACCATTTAACACATGCTAAAGAACACCAACTTGGACATGTGCATTCTTTATTCGACGGACGATGTTTCTGAAGACCCATGGAGATTCACCGAAGCACATATAAACCATGGAGATTCAATGAAGCACAATAAAACACAGTTCATGAACATACCGTTTGGAGTTGGGTAGCAAACCAACGCAAATAATCCCGCCCAATGTTCTTCGCAATGTTATCCAGAAGATAGAGAGATGGTAGCCTATGATCAACAGGAACCTACACCAAATGAATAATTGAAATAAGAGATTAAAAAGTTCATTCAAACCCTAACACCACAATGTAAATCTCTTCTCAATGAAAAAAAAAAGTTTCAGGCAATGAAAATTATGAGCAAATCAAAGAAACCCAGATTTGTGCATTCTCAAATGAATTTTTTTTGAATGATAGGCGGCATCACACGATAATGCAGTCCTAACAATCACAATTATTTCCAAATTTTCAGGCTACCAATCCGAGCTAACAATCCAAGCCCTAATCCGAGCTAGATTGTTGGATATCGATGTTTATTGATAGCTGAGTACAAATTGACATATATATTATATAATTTCCTTATTAGTATGAGACATATAAATACGTAAATTGGTTATTTAGCTTTCCTCTTCTGATTTTTCTGATTCAAATTAATCATGGTTAACTTAATTAACTAATTAATATTCAATTCAGTCAAGCGTGATGGAGTCATCACAAGTCCCGAATCGCACTTATAAATTGATGTGCTCTGTGTATGCATGATCTATTCAGACCAATATCAGACAGTCTAACACAACTAAGATTATGAGCAAAATCAAAGAAACCCAGATTTGTGCATCCTCAAATGAAAATTATTTGAACGATAGGCGACAATACACGATAATGCGGTCCTAACAATCACAATATTTTCAAAATTTTGCAGGCTACCAATCGGAGCTAATGATCCAAGCCGTAATCAAACATTCAAACCTCTTCAGCAGGACAAAGGAAAAAATAAAACTATATAACTCACGAAGAACCCAATTCTTCACAAAATCAAAGATACCTAATCATGTGCATCCTCAAATGAAAAAAATGATAATTTACGGAGCAAAAATTGGAGTGAAGATGTGGCAAAAGTAAAAAACTGATAATTTTAGGAGAGAAAATCAGAGCCCAACTCCACTATACGGTTGCAGATGGCATTGGCGATGCCTTCAGCAAACTCCCGCTCCTCCCCAGCAATGATGGTGAGCTCAGTGATAATGGGGGGGGGGGAGCTGGGTGGCATGGAGGGGGGGGGATGATTGAATTGAGGGGGGGGTGGGGTGGGGGAGAATGGCCAAATTGGGGAGGGTGTGGGGGGGGGGGTTGCAAGGAACCTGGATGTATTGGGAATCTAACCTGTTCGCGAATGGTTCATCTGTTCGCAAACATGTTCGTGTCAACTTTTTTCTGTTTGTGTTTGTGTGTGTTTGTTGGCATGTTCGCGAATACCCAAATTTTTTTTCCCAACCCTATTCGTGTCACGATCATTTTAATGTTTTTCGCCCATTTAAGAAGATTTGGTCCTTTTAACCAGTATGCATATGAGGTTTTCATAAGTTCAGACACATTTTTTCATAGTCAAAAACTGAAATAATAGATGCACGAGATAGCTTCAATGTATCAGCCATGACATAGAACCAGCAAGACTGGAAGCCTTAGATGAAAATATGGAGTAATAGATACTGCTTATAGAAGATATTAGCCAACATGTGATGAGAACTCGTGAAACTTTTAATCAAACATGTAGTAGGCACCAAAAAATGTAACCCTCCTTTAATTGGGATTTTTAGCAAACCTGTAGCGAGCACTTCTGAAAGATGAAAATAGATTGAGCCATAGAGACTTCTTGCAGAAGATATCAGTCAAACATGTGATGATCACCTGTGAAACTTTTAATCAAATACGTTGTGGGCACCAATAAATATATCCTCATCTAGCTGGGATTTTAAGCAAACATGTAGTGGTCACTTCTACTAGCAGTCACGACCACAGGAAGTTCCACTACTCAAAGTACAAGTTTGAGTGGCAGGTGCTACAAAAATGCTCAAAGACGCACCTTTGTAGGTAATGTAGGTAGAGATGGAAAAGGCATCCTTCACTCAGACAATACAAAGACCAAACAATAAAGATGCAGCACAAGCTCTCCTTAGGCAGAAAATGATCAGATCTAAGCAGGTCGAGAGAGATGCCGAGAGGAGGAGAAGAGAGGAAGAAATCATGTTCTTAGTTTCTCAAGGGAAAAACTTTCAGCACCCTTTTCGGGCATTACATCTATATATAACTTACCTTATTAGGTCCATTTGAGCCCAATAAGAAATTACAGCAATCAGTGCTGATGAAGGCAAATTGCATACTAAGTTTTGAATGTCGTTATTTTTAATTTGCTTGAATCAGTCAGATATATAGTTAGAGTAAGGTCATCTCCACAGGGACTGGCCTTTAGAGGAGTACTTAATAACTAAGTTAAGAGAATTTTTTTTGCTGGTCCGTAACTTTTGGTGGTCCTCCAAAATTAGCAATTTGCCCCTAACTTTTTCAGTAGACCTTGAATCGAGCTGAAACCAGTTTAATTGTATTCGGAAGTCAAATTCCATTTGGAACAACCACAAAATCACCTCAAACGGAGCTGTATATTTTCAGATACAAGGGATTGAAGTTTTGAGGTAAGTTTTTCTATTTGATTTTTAATTTTCAAATAACTCATGACTCACATGCCAGACATACCGCAAATTTGTGCTTAATCTGTTAGTCTCCGCAAGACTCATCGAAAGGTACCTTTTTGCCCCTTTCATTTTATATGTTTAATTGTGATTTTGATGAAATGTATCTTGGTTTTTCTACTTTCGTTATTTCATTTTCGAGCGGCCCGCAATCCAATGCGGGCCACTGAGCTGGACCGAGCCCACAGCCGCCCACTTGACGTGTCCGACACATCTGCAAGCTAACTAGTGGGGCCTCGTTGTCCAGTAGTGCCCCCACAATGGCTCTCTTGACATGTCATCTGCATCAACAAAGCCAGTTGGGGCCATGTCAGCCCTAGACACCGTCATTTTTGACAACGCGGATGCATTTGATGACGTATATAAAAGGAACAAACCAAAAAAATAAAAAAATACAAAACGTTCAAAAAAACAGCCACATGCCCACTGACAGCATTAAATGTTGTAGGTGCATTTGACGAAGTGGCGTCCATCATGCTCATTGATCCCCACGCTTCATATGAGACACACAACTCAGATTTGAGGAAGAGGAGAGATAATGAGGTAATAAATATACCTTTCCCCCTCCAAGAATGCATAAGGTAGCCATCAGATATGGAGGCCATGATTGAATCGGCTGGAGAATGGGAGCCCATTGCCGTAGTTGAAATCGCCATGTCATCGAAGAATGCATTGGAGAGCCACCTGCCACATTCAATGCTTTGTCAGCCCCTTCGCTCTTCTCACTGATTGCCATTTTTGACTATTCCAGCGCAGCTGCACCGTTAGATCCATCCAAGTACCAAGGATCGAACGGCTATAGTTGATAGTTCAACGCCGCAAGGCCCATCGAATGCCCCAATGGCTTACTCATTCGATGATTGTGATATGGCACACAGGACGCTTATGTGGACCTCGTGCCACCTCAGCCCACTGACTCGGTGGAGTTAGCCATGGACCAAGTAACCTAGGTTGACGCAGACCGAGTTGACTCAGCAAACATGGACTGAGTCGACTCGCACGATCTGGACTGAGTCGCCTCGGCTGATCTAGACTGAGTTGACTTGGTTGAACAGACCAAATCAGATACAGTGGACTCAACCGAGTCACGCCGATTCCAACCGATCAATTAAGGCCACTGATAACACCCTAAATTCGGTCTTTATTTCATGTTATTAGCACAATTTTATGCATTTAAAGAGCTTAAAATGGGGTTGTTATCATATATTTACATGAAAATATTGTTTTCAAGAGATTTCTGATTTTCCCTAATTTTCTATTAATTCTATGAATTTTAAAGGATTTATTGGAGCTCGAAATAACTATTTTTGAATGAAAATGGCAAGTTAAATATTTAATTTTGAGATTTATCAGTATGGGGATGAATCAGTGAATTTTCTAGAATTTTCTAGAATTTTTACGAATTTTTAGGATTTTTTTGAGATTTATTTGAAGAGGAAATGCATTTATTCTAAGAAAAAAAAAGTATTAACATCATTTTTGAACTTTGAAGGTCCTTTTTGCAAAGTTTTGTTGCAAAAGACCCTCAAAACAGCTCTCGGTCGTGACTGCAGGCGTAAAGATGTGATTTAAAAAGTTTCAGGGTTTTATTGCAAATTGTTTATTAATTTTTTTAATGTGTTAGGAAAATAAGTGGAGGAGAGAGAATGCGGGAAGGACATATACACAAATATTTCAGGGCGGCGTCCACTCGTGATTTCGCATTTTATAAAGGGCTTCGCCGAAAAAAAAGGGCCAAAGAGTCTTTCGCGTGCGACGTGGCGCTATCGTGGCCGTCGGATGAGAATCCGATGGGGCTTGAAGAGGGGTTGGCTCCGGCAGGTAAGTTCACCGCCCGCGCGGCGCGTACGACGCGCACGCACGGGCGGTGACGTGGCGCTTGTGGATTCGTCCGCGCAGCGAAGAAGCCGTGCGCCATGTGCATGCCATATTTATACGCATAATCTATTTTCACCTTCTTTTGTTGATTTTCATTTTTTGCCAGAGGGTACGTGGCGCAACGAGAAGACGCCCGCCTGGAAATGTTGAAACGTCTCTACCAATGAAAAAGTGACACGTCAGCGAGCGGTTAAAAGGAGAAAATAAATAAATAAATGATTTATTCCAATGGCTAATATTGGTTTAAATTCATTTATCCATAACTTTCCATCCAGAAGTCCGATTGAGATGATTTTTTTATGGATTTGCTCGTCTTGATCCCCTCTTTCAGTTGTATCATTCAGATACAATCTACATTGATAGATAAACTTGAATTACTACATGGGGGTAAAATGGTAATTTTTGCTATTTTAACTAGGTATAAAAGCCAAATTTTGAGAGGAGGTGGTCATTCTTGATGGTTCTCTATCACAGCTGTAAGATAGAGAGGAGCCCCAGCCTGGATCAACCTGTTTGGTACATTTCCCTTCATTGTATTTGAATTTTGGTGCATTTTGAATGAAATTAGTTCAATTTCTTATTTGTTCTTCTTGATTCTAATCTGAACTTCTAAATCGCTTGGCTTGAGCGGCATGTACAAGCCCTGATTAGGATTGAGAGGAGAAATTGAGGGATTTAACTAGGCATCCAACTGCATTCCCAAAGAAAAAACTCTAAAAAAATTGGTATTAAAACTTTAGTTTCTTTTATCTCTATCACATAGTGTTGTAGTCAGTTCTGAATTATTTAATCTACAAAACAAACAAACCAAGTAAAAAACCTTCTTCTTAAGTCCCTCTAAAGTGAATTCCTTGATCTTCTTCTTTGGATGAACTAATTCAACTTAGAGTCCCCTAAATTCTTCTACTCTTCTCATCTACTCTACCTTCCTCTCTCAATATTCTTTCCAATTAGGTTAAATTGCTCCTCATTGAAGATTAAGTGGTCCTAATTATAGAAAATCATCAAATTGAACTCCTTACTAGCCTCCCTTGGACGATACCTTCACTCATCATGTGCATCTTAAGTGAGGTTTTATAAATTTTATTGTAAAAGCTAAAATTTACAACGACAAGGGCTAAAAACTGCATAATTTTTACCCCTATTTTTGGCTTATCAGTCACTTAGACTTAGGGATGGTCCTTTCTTGCGATCGGTGCAAATTTAGGTCAATGTGCGGTTCGATTTGGATTTTCGAACCGCACATCGGACAGCTTCTTGATAAATCGCACCGCACATCGGTCAAGCCGCTGTGCGGTGCGATTGTGTGATTCCCGTCTGATTTTGTTTAAGGTATTCTACTATGCTTTGCTCTTTCCACATTCCACATTCCACAATTCCATCTACGACGAGGCGACGAGGCGACGAGCTTGCCAGCTACGACCGCCCCCTTCCCCGCTGCGCCGCGCAGCCGCCCTCCCCATCTCCTCATCTCCGCCGCCCTTCACCGAGCTCGATTTCTTGATTCAAGGTGTAGTTTTGCATCTGTATTTCGCATCTCTATTTCTATTCCATTATGTGTCTATGACTTTACTTCTCTGTTATTAATTGAGGAAGATATGTATACATATCCTTTCTGTTATTGTTTTTCACTTTATTTCTGTATGTATGCCTTTTGCATAGTCCGTTTCCATCTTTTTCTTGTTGTTTGTATCCCCTGATTCAATTGATTGGAAGAACATTGGCCAATGTTGAATATTTGATCTTGGTGGTCTGTCTTTTTGATGTTGATGGCGAATCTTTGATATTTGATACTTCATTTCTTCTCTCATTCTCTCTTACTGTCGAAATCTCCCTCTTTCCTCTCATTCTCGTTCACCCTTTGATTTTAGATATCTTTTTATCTTTAATTCTCTCAATTACTCTTTGATTCTTCTTAACATTTTACCTCTAATTCTTCCTCTCTTCTCTCTTCCTCCCTATCTCCTTGCATTTTATCTCACCCTCTCGATCTTTTTAAGTTTTATTTTTGATTCTTCATTTCTTCTCTCTTCCTCTCTTACTCTCTAATTCTCCCTCTTTCCTCTCATTCTCGCTCACCCTCTGATTTTAGATATCCTTTTATGTTTAATTCTCCCTGTCATCTCCCTATTCTCTCAATTACTCTGATTCTTCTTAAGGTTTTACCTCTAATTCTTCCTCTCTTCTCTCTTCCTCTCTAATTCTCCCTCTCTCCTTGTATTCTCTTTCACCCTCTGGGTATTTTTAAGTTTTATTTTTTATTTTTCATTTCTTCTATCTTCCTCTGTTACTCTCTAATTCTCCCTCTCTCCGCGCATTCTCTCTCACCCTCTAGATCTTTTTAAGTTTTATTTTTTATTCTTGATTTCTTCTCTCTTCCTCTCTTACTCTGATTCTCCCTCTCTCCTCGCATTCTCTCTCACCCTGTGGATCTTTTTAAGTTTTATTTGTGATTCTTCCTCCCTTATTGTCTTCCTCTGTTACTCTCTAATTCTCCCCCTCTCCTCGCATTCTCTCTCACCCTCTGGATCTTTTTAAGATTTATTTTTTATTCTTCCTCTCTTACTGTATTCTTCTCTTACTCTCTAATTCTCCCTCTCTCCTGGCATTATCACTCATCCTCTGATTTTAGATATCCTTTTATGTTTAAATCTTATCCATGTGACTGATAATCTCAATTTTAGGGTTAAAATTTGTCGTTGGTGATTGAGATTATTCAATAAAATATATTTTACCGTACTTGAAATACTTAGTTAGTGATGAGTACGGATCGTCTCCACAGGGAACGATGATTAAGGAATTACTTTCTTATACTAGTGATGAGGGACGAGAGGATCGACGAAAGCAAGATTTGAGGATGTGAGCTAGTGATATCGATAAAAGATACATAATTATAAGCTAATTTAACTTAAATAAAAGAGTCAGTGATTGTGATGGATATGATGATGAACGACGGTATGAACGAGGATAGTGGTTCGATATGGAGTGGTACGATGGCAAGGATGGAGGGATGAGAGAATGGGGACGTAAGTAAGTGAAGTGATAATGAAACGTTGATGAAAACCTATAACTATGATAACGATGATGTTGGGAGAGAAACAACGTAAGGTGAAGACACTTACCTTAGATCCTTACGTTCCGCCAGGATCACGGCGATTTGCGAGTGCTGGTAAGCTCCCCCTCTTCTCTTTTATCTCTTCCCACACACCCAAGACACCAAGAACACTCTTGATGGATCTCAAAACTCACTCTCTTTCAATCAGCCCACAAAAGTGGGAAGCAAGTTCAAGATGATTTTTACAATGATCCAGGCCTCTATTTATAGATGAGAGGGTATGGATAGAAAGAGGAGGGGAAGATCAAAAGTTATGGCTGTTGGGAGTTAAGAAGTCAAAGCACTTGGTGTTCTGTGGCTTTTCATATTCCGTAGCTTTTTGTATTATGTGGCTTTTCGTATTCCATGGCTTTTTGTATTCCGTTACTTTTCACATTCCATGGCTTTTCATATTCCGTGGCTTTTCGCATTCCGTGGCTTTTTGCATTCCGTGGCTTTTCGTATTCCATGGCTTTTCGCATTCCATGCCACATGTACATGACAAAAAGACAAAAAACAAAGAAAAAAATATCTTTCTCGATGCTGACGTGGCGGCGCATCGGCGCGCCACGTCACCCTATGCCATAAAAAAACCAGAATATTTAAATTTTCATATTAAATAAAATAAAAGCCCAAAAAAATACATATAAATATATATTTTGACTCAGAAAAATCATATCTTTCCAAAATTATCATCAAACAATTCCAGAAAAATCATATTCTATTTCAAAAGTTATATTCTTTTAGAATATATTGTTAGCAAAATCCTAAAAAATACATAAATTTCAGAAATTTGTTCTAAAAATAGATTTAATCATTTTAAGCTTGATAACATGCAAATATGAGTAATTTAATGCATAAAGACACATAAATATAATACTTCCTCTCTTACTCTCTAATTCTCCCTCTCTCCTCGCATTCTCTCTCACCTTGTGGATCTTTTTAAGTTTTATTTGTGATTCTTCCTCCCTTATTGTCTTCCTCTATTACTCTCTAATTCTCCCTCTCTCCTCGCATTCTCTCTCACCCTCTGGATCTTTTTAAGATTTATTTTTGATTCTTCCTCTCTTATTGTCTTCTTCTCTTACTCTCTAATTCTCCCTCTCTCCTTGCATTATCACTCCTCCTCTGATTTTAGATATCCTTTTATGTTTAGTTCTTATCCATGTGACCATCCTTTTAAATATTAGGATGGATGATTGTGAATCGTCACCCGTCCTATAGTACATAGTTATGTC
This sequence comes from Wolffia australiana, assembly GCF_029677425.1. Taxonomy (NCBI): domain Eukaryota; kingdom Viridiplantae; phylum Streptophyta; class Magnoliopsida; order Alismatales; family Araceae; genus Wolffia; species Wolffia australiana. The sequence continues at coordinate 243,483 of NC_135841.1, read as the reverse complement.
TGAGGAGGATGAGTCTTTAGATAGTGGCAAAAATAGAGAACAGAAGAAGCCATGCGTGAATGGCTGTGATGCATTGAGGTACTTCACATCTCAGGGAAGACAGAAATTCAGATGCAATATATGTAGTGTAGTTGTGGATCGCAGCAAATATCTGAGCAACACTCCTCTGTGGAGACATCTGGAAAAATTTCATCGAAAGGTTTTCTCATCCGTGAAGGGCAAAAGGAACAATGTCTTAAGGGAGAGGTCAGTCGCTGAATATTTTTCTACAAAAGGTAGCAAGAAGCAATATTACATTGGTCGTACAATAGAGAATACTAAGGAAGAACTAGTGCGTTTCATGTCTTTCTGATTCACTATGGGCTATTGTTAGGAAGAAGTACTTCATAAGACTTCCCCGTTATACCGCTCAAGAGGAGATATCTATCCCATATGTACGGGCTGTCAAAGCCAAAGCACAAGCCCTTTACAAAGATATTAAAAAAATCGTACGACATAAACTGGTTGACGTTGCTCGTGTATCACTAACACTAGATGCATGGACTTCTGAAAACAACATTGCATTCTTAGGGGTAACTGTGCATTGGGTGGACAAGGAGTGGAAATTGTGTGAGCGTGTGCTTGGGATACGTCAATTGAAAGGATCACACACTAGTGAAAACCTTAGCGCAACTGTCCTCCAAATATTGACAAAGTTTGACATAAAGTCAAAGGTACGGATATGGACGTAATCAATAATAGTTTTTTTGAACGGCATTCTCACATTAGTGCTGCATTTTTACGCAGGTGTGCGCAGTGACCACAGAGAATGCATCAAATAACCAGAAGATGATGGGTATTTTAGAAGATGAGTTTAAGAAAGCGAATCATCATTTCAGTCAAGTCGGCATGTGTTATGTGTGGCACACGTAATCAACCTTGTAGTCCAGGCCGGACTAAGCTCGCTACGGGTTATGGAGGCACCAGCTGAGCAAGTCATTCTGGATGTCAGTTACATTACTGGTGCCAATGGCTGGGACGAAGTCCATGATGACTTCAGATCATCCACTCTTGGTGACACAATGCTTGGATTGAGGGAGATTGTAAGTGCAATACGTGGGTCAACACAACTTGCCGAGCATTATGTATCACTGTGCAAGCAATTTGGATTATCGAACCATAAGAAGATCCCCTTAGACTGCACCACAAGGTGGAATTCAACGTATGAGATGCTTGTCGCAAGCGTCGAAAAGAGAGATATTCTTGATGTAATGACGGTAAATGTTTTGAAGAAGCCTAGGCTGATAGATGAAGAGTGGCAGATGATCAAATATTTTACAGGGATATTGCAGCCCCTAGAGTTTGTCACATCCCTCGCTTGTCAATCCAAGTCACCAACCGCAAATGAAGCAAGTGTCATCCTCAGATCAATGACAAAACATCTTGATAGTGTCATGAGAAGAATCTGAGAATCAACCTTGTTTCAAGTTAATACTGTTATATCATCATGGCAATAGACCTCCGTCTGCAATGCTTGGCAAGCAATGAATACCAAGCTGAAGAAATATTCAACCATCCTTAGTCGTAACCAGGCCTTCTCCATTGCTGCGCTCATCAATCCATCCATGAAGGAGGGTTGATCGACCGTGATTATCGAGATGAAGTCATCATTTATGTACAGAATTTATTGGATAAACCCGCCGTCACAAATGATCAAACTATGATCAATTCAGCTCCATCGGGATGTTTTCGTCCGGCTTGGACAACGATTGATTTTTTCAGTGAAGCACTTGATGAGTTGTTGTTGGACAATGATAACACTGCAAATCCTGATACACTGCACAAGCTAGATGCCTACATTACTTCACCTCCCATCAAGGGGACGGAGCCGTTACACTGGTGGAAGGTAATAGGTGAGCACTCGTATCCTGGTTTAGCTGTAATTGCAAAGGAGTTCTTATCAGTCTCGGCGACAAGTGTGCCATCTAAGAGATTTTTCTCCGCCGGTCGTGCCGTCATCAACTACAAGTGGTCAAGGCTGACAACGAAAAGCATCGAGCTACTCATGACACTTAATTTTTGGTGGCGAGCTGAGGAGGATGTCAATGATGGTAGCAATGGAGATGACGGAGATAGCGAGGAGGATCCAAATGTTGATTAACATAACTATACGTTGAAACAATGTGTTGTGTTGTAGATTTTTTGACTCCATTTGATCCTCTCTCTTTTACTCTCTCCCAATCTGTCAATTTTTTCTATCTTCCTCTCTTCCCAAACAGTTAAATTAAGTGGCTTCAATGGAGGGCGCAGGAGCCAGAAATAGGTGCACACCACGGAGGAGTGTGTGACTTCTCTGATGAAGACTGCTAAAGCAACCCCAAGACCCGACTGCTACTGTCATCAGCTCAGACTCCAAACCAGACGGTGAGGACATCGTGACACACAAACGATACAGATGGAGGCAACACAGAGCAATTTTGCCCAGTTCAAGACATACTTATTGGGGTAAGTACCAAGCATATCATTACAGAAATTCTTCCTATCCCGTCAAAAGACTTGAACCCTGAAAAGCATGGAGGAGAAGTGGTGAGTACTCAATGGAATGAAATCACATTTTGGGAGCGTCACAAATTCGCTCCAGCAATGATTGTTGCTGTTAAAAAAAAAATCAGTCATTTTGCCTCTCAGCTCCTTTGATGTTTATGAACCTAAGTTGGCAAAACATTTTTATGTTTACAAAATGCACTTGGACTTTTCCATCTATAAATGTTTCTATTAAGATTTACAAAATATTGAATCGTTAGGTATCTATCAGTGTTTACATATACATTACGTATATATTTGTTCATCCATAGTTTAAGTCATAAAAACTTTGCACTCATTAACTCATTAGGTCTATATTACTACGTGTTGTTTGTCATGGACTCATTAATTTTGTCAATTAAACTTCTAGTGAGTAATGCTTAAAAAATAAAGCAACGGATTTATTGTTGAAACTGATAAGAGATATATTAATCCGTGAGGATATAGTTTTTGATGCATTTAAATGTGAGTGAAAAAAATGAATACTAATTGTGGAAACATTTTCACATGCATATAAATATGAGACGATGAGCATGGATATAGTATCAGATGCATATAAATATATTTGCAGATACCAGAATTGTATAAATAGTACTTTTTTATGAGCTCTTTTTGACTAAATAAAATTTCAACAGTTTGTGAGTTTTCATAAAAAAATATTAATACAAATAAATCTACAAAATTGGTATAAATAATTATGAATTAAGGTTAGATAGCTATAAACCCTACTCGATTTTTATAGAGTTTTAATCTAATTTTTCATAATTTATTCAAAGAAAAAAAATGAAGTTTAACAACATATTTAAATAAATATATCACCACTTTTGGATTCCCTATGCTTTTACTTGGAGAAATATGGAAGAGAGATAGGCGGAGGGGCATATCTCTAAATAGAAAGAAATGCATGCCAAGTTTTTGTCCATTTGTCCGATATTGTGCGATGTGTGGTCCGATTTCGTCGCACAAAATTGGTCCGCACATCGGACAGAGCTTACGTGCAATCAAAAAATTTGCACGCCGACTGAAAAAAATTAGACTGGACCGCATGACCTACTCTACTTAGACTCGGCTGAGACAAGCCGAGTTGACTCGGCCGACTCAAGGCGAGTCGACTCACCCGAACGGGATCAGACAGTTGTGCCCAAAGGTGCCATACAGCCCAATTACGAACAGGGGGGGCAGCTCGCACCCGTATGGGCTGACCAGCTCGAGCCTGTCTGAGTCGAGCAAATTGGGCCCACACGGGTCGCATGGGCTGGATAGACCGGGCCTACAAGAGATGTGCATAATGAGCCCGAGCGAGTTGCATAATCAAAACCTATACAAGCCGGGCAGTTCAGGCTTGAACGGGACAAATAGACTGGCGGACAAATGACATGGGTGGCTAGAGTAGCTGGCCCTTCATAGGCAGCCACTATATCACCACTTTTGAAGAGGACACTCCCGGCACTTTACGATGACAGGATCCCTATGCGCAGATATATACAATTAGAGGGAATGCGACTAGTCGCATTCTCCAAAGATGAGGTATCCAGGATGGCTTGCTATTCACATACACACTAGTAGGGAGATTCGCTGTTAAGCGCCCCCTAATACACGACATCGTGCATACCTACCTCACCCTAGGGAACTTCCGCAGCCCTGTTGTCATTGGAGCCCGCAACCACATGAGTGTCTTCATCTGCTTCCAACTAGAGGCCGATTTCTGGAAGGCTTGGAGCCAAACCTTATGGACGATTAATGACTCCCCTATGCATTCATTTCACTGGATGGCAAAGCAGTCTAACATCACACGAGATCAATACCCTCACTCTGTACTATTATGGATCAGACTCGCTGAACTCCAACCCCATCTCTTCATTCCCAATGCCGTTAAATCACTAGCCAATGCGATCAGAACATTTATACGTCTTGACAAAGATGTACATCTGTTCAATTGCCCCGGATATGCCCGGGTATTTGTTGAGATCGACCTATTGAAACCCATAGAGCGTATGATCCTCATACAAATGGCGATGAGTTGCTTCATCAGCCCATAGTATATGAGAATTAACCAAAAGTCTGTACACACTGCACCCTTCTTGGCCACACTATCCACAAGTGTTGCCCAAAAGTGTTGCAAGCCCCCTTGCCCTACAATGAGTACATTGTTGCGACACATCTCATCACCCAAGGGTGTCTCCCTACTCCGTGATCGTCTCCTACTACATTCTCCTTCCCTCCATAGCAAGGAGGGCTGAGCGCGCCAACCACCAAACCTCTCGTCTCTGCCCCTACTAAGACTTCAACTATCGTTTCTCAGTGGGTGAAGAAGGGCGTTACAAAGCGCCCCAACACTTCCCCTAAGGCAATACCATCGAGTAAGGGCAAAGAGTCCATATCACACACTTCAACCTCGAATGTGTTTTCTCTATTTGAATCCCTAGACGGGAATGATGCTCGCCAATGCATCGAGGTCAAGTGAGTCTGGCAAGGCATACTTATCCTACCACAAGACCCACTTCGATCCACCCTTCCTCCTCTCGCCCTCCATCACCACCTGTTGTTGTACCTCTCTCTACCTCTACTCCCAACCCACCTTTGACATTACCCAGTCCCAGTCAAATTTCCCATCATTCCACTTCTATTTCTCCCTTCATTAGGGCCCTACCCAGCCACCCAACGCCCCCCGTTCGCCATCCGACCCCTCCCCACCAGGCTTCACTGGTAGAAAGCCCCCCACTATAGGTGAGTAGTGGAGGTGGTGCAATGAGTGCCATGCAGATGCGTATATGTACAAGTGGCTTGATCGTTGTTTCACAAATAGCACCACCATGATGCACTACACTATTACTATCGAGCTTTTATCGAGATATTATTCCGATCACTCACTAATCCTACTTCTCCCTGACACGAGTGCTCGTGTTCGTCAGCCTTCCTTCCGATTCTAGCCTATGTGGCCCGAACACGAAACTTTTCATAGCTTTGTGCATCACTAGTAGCACGGAGTGATTTCTACATCGCCTATGGAGAACTTTAGTTATAGACTGAGGAATCTCATATTCCAGCTAAAAAGGTATAATATACATGTCTTCGAGGATGTGCACGCGCTGATTGAAGTGCTCAAGACGGAGCTAGCAACCATTGAGAGGCAACTACATGGCGCTTTGACGAATGAAGCTGGGAAGCACAATCTGAGGCTTAGTGCACAGCTTGAGGATGCCATACGCCAACATGCGATTATCTACCTTTAGAAATTGCACATCCAATGACTGCAAGAAGGTGATAGAAACACACGTTTCTTTCACGCCTTGATCTAACATAGATCTTGACCTAATTATACGACCCTATTAGGGTGTATAATCAGGACCAAACTAGCTAGCGATAGCTTGTGTGACATACTATAGTTCTCTCCTTACCTCACAACTGACTATAGTGAGTGAGGATCTCCACAAATCCATCCCACACTTGGTGACTGACCAAGAAAATGACATACTTATGGCCCTTCCTACGAGCACAGAGATCAAGGTGATGGTCCTCTCCTTTAGCAAGAAGAAGGACCCTAGGTCGGATGGGTTTTCCACGGAATTCCACATAGCTTGTTGGGATATCATAAGCACAAACTTGGTGCTAACTATCAAGGAGATCTTTACACACAAAGTCTTTCCTCGAAGCTGGAAATCCACTTTCATGGCGCTCGTCCCAAAAGTGGATGATCTAGTTTCTTTTAGAGACTTTCACCCTATTAGTCTTTGTAATGTACGCTACAAAGTTGTATCCAAAATCATTACAAATTGACTAGACACCTTCCTTGATAGAATCATCTCGCATGATTAGTGCGGCTTTGCCAAATCCATCACAATATCATGCTAGTTTACGCATTAGCACAATCACTGGACACTCATATGGGGGGTTTGAACGTCATCATCAAACTCGATATGGAGAAGGCTTTTGATAGAGTCGAGTGAGATTTCCTTACCGTTGTGTTATGACGCTTTGGTTTCACCGATGCATTCATTGCTCTTGAGGATGCTTGCATTAGAGAGAATCACTTCTCTCTCTTGGTGGATGGAAACTCCACGAACTTCTTCATTTCCATGCGAGGTTTCTAGCAAGGTGACCCTATCTCACCCACCCTTTTCCTACTAATGGAGGAGGCCTTTAGCAGATCACTCACACGAGCAGTTGCATGAAGCCTCATCTAACCATATTTTATGAAAAGGGGCTACCAAATCCTATCACATTCTCTATTCGCAGATGATGCCATCTTTTTCCTAAGTGGATCTAAAAAATCCATTAGGGAACTTATGAGTTTACTCCCAGTGTAGAAACGGGCTTCTGGTCAACTCGTTAATGCCCCAAATATTAGCTTTATTGTCAGCCCCTCCACCATCGTAAAGCGCTCAGAGATTATCCAACACTACACATGATGCTCATGAGGATGCTTTCTTTTCGACTATTTTATATGCCCCATCTTTCATGGCCTAGGGAGACATCAATTTTTGATGCCTTGTTGGCCAAGCGGAGAAAGAAACTCGATGAATGGAAACTCCATTTTCTATCCTATAGTGGGCACATCCAACTTATTTGCCACATCCTCATGAGAATCCGACTACATACCCTAGAGGCCCACTTGCTATCGCTCATAGTTCTTCACTCTATGGATCATCTATGCGCATGTTTCTTATGGTGGGGTCACCTAGAGGGACAGCATAGACACCACTAGGTTTCATGGCAGAAAGTATGTTGGCCGACGAACGAGGGGGGTCTAGGGATCAGACTCTTCTAGGACATCAAAGACATGCTTCAAAAGAAGCTTGTGTGGCATATGCGTACCACGAACTTCCCGTTGGAGAGTTTCATCTCGGCCATGTGTGGCAAGTGGGCTCGTAGAGAGTCAGATATCCGGAGTCATAAAAGGTGGCAGACTTGGCAGCGACATTGGCTAGAGATATCCAATGTGACCCATTGCTAGGTTGGCCAAGGCACAATTAGTGCGTGGTATGATCCATGGCTCGCCGACACACCCTTAGCCCGCCATCCTCACTTCGTCCATCATAGACTGTGATTGACTATGGCACAGTTGCTCACATGGTCTTCCATTAGATACCTTATTGCAGGCATTGGCTATTGTTAAAGGGACCTCTCACGTCTGCCCTATTTGCTATTCTGTAGATGCTCACGCTCGACAAGTATTTCTCTTTTCGCTACTCTTGCGATCATTTTCAAGGGCTATCCCATACACATACCGGCATCCATCGACCATTACTCACGTCTTATTTTTCCTTTGGAGACTCATGCAATGTGGCCTCCCTACGGACAATCGGGTGACCTGTATCGATCACTCACTCAGTTCGTGATGAAATTTCTGCACCTTTTCTCCTCAGGTTGAGACTGTGAAACATCTTTTCTTCCATAGTGAGACTGCTCTAGGCTGTTGGCGCCAATTAATATACCATTGGCGGCCACTATTAACCACACACTAACATTGTTAGAGTGCTTTTCAGCACGCTCTAAGTGAAGCCCCTACCTATACATCACCATAGCCTACCTACTATGGGAGATCTAGAAAGGGCAAAATTCTTCTTGTTTTGCAGAGTCTCCCAAGCGAACAATGGATATTACGCGAAGCGTCAAACTATGGGTAATAACTGAGTTATAGTTATAAGCAGTAGTGAAGGTATTCAAGATGGTGAATGTAAGGAGTAAGTAGTTAGTAAGTAGAGGGAATTCTAGGTGAATTATAGGACTAGATCAAAGAGAATATCATATATTATTTCTATATATATTTTATAGATCCTATAAATAATAAGTAAGAGATGGAGTAAGAGTTATGAGGAATGCTAGTATAAGTAATGGAAAAGTAGATAACTTTAATAAGATACATAAAATAGTAAAGTTCTATTAATATAGGCTAGGGGGTTACTTAATTATTAGTAAACTATGAGAATATGAGTTGATTCTACAGATAATGATATTAATATTTGAGTTAGATGAGAAAAAAGAGGTTATAGTAATAAGGTGTAAGTACTCAACTAATAAGAATAGTTATTGTAATAAGAGGTAAAAGTAAGAAATAAGAATGGGAGTAAGATTTTGATAGATAGGGAGAGAGTGTTTAATAAGGTGTAGATAAGTGAGCTAGAGAGATGTTTATATATGCTTCGAATTTAGGATTAAATTTAAAAGAGATGGGGAGATAAGAAGGAATTATTTAATTTATAATATAGCTAAGTAGCTAGATAGGAAGAGAGAGACGGAGAGAGAGATTAAGATCAAACTACAAGACTCATAAGAGTAAAAAGAATGGTTATATATGATTAATAATGGGATTATATTGGTAGGCTAGTACTTATATAGGCTTAGTAGTTACTATACAGTTATATGTATGTATTTATATTTCTTTATATATATTTTTAGAGTAAAAAATCATGAGTTAGGAGCTAGTTTTGTTGAACGCATATCAGATGTTCGACAAAATGCCTGCACAGAGATAAGTTTGATATGTATATATTTCTATGTTTTTATAAGGTAGAATCAATAGAAACTCATAGAAATCGACGACTAGCTTTGAATGCACTATAGGTGCTTGACAAAATGCCTGAACAAAATTACAACACCGAATTTGATCAAATCAAACTTGATCTTTGATGGAAATCACTTGAATCAAACTTGTAGTATTATACTATTGTTTATCAAACAGATCAAGCCAAGGAAGTACCAGATGCAACCTGATTCGATGAGCAAGAGTGGTGGTGCCAATCGTCGTAGCCAAAGTTTAGTGTGTAGTCTCTCTCACTCTTCTCCTCCATGATGCCACGAATCTAAGATACCCTAGCTCTTCCCTGAAGCCTCTTTGTGCCATCTGCACTCTACAGGAGCTGTCACAATGCCGCCTTATGCTTCAAAGCTCGAGAGGGACCTCCGCCATCTCCTTCTTTAAGCAACAAGAGATAGTAGCATTAGTCCTTCAAAATCCCTCTTTAAGGGGTCGAGAGAGGTCCGCTCGACCCCTCAAGGGGTCAGGCTTGATCCAACATCCCCTAGAGGGCCGTTGGATCAGCACGTGGTCCCCTCGTTGGTGGCCTAAGCCGGTTGGCTAATGAGAACGACGACTGGGGGGTGATGAAAGAGAGTATTACCCCCCAGGCACTTGATCTTCCCTTCAAATGGGTCAACGAGTGTGATTAAATTGCTGGCGTGGACCCATTTTAATCAGTGTAACTCTTTCGGCCATGTCAGCTGCCTAGTCACCATGCATTATCAACCGCCTCGTTAGCTGCCCGTACTCTGATTTGTCCTTTTGTAGTCCCTTTGTCATCGTCACTCACGATAGTCAAAAGGAAGGCCTGAAAAAGAAATAAGAAAATAACTGAATATTGCAAACAAATCCAACTGTATGATCTCCCTTAAGAAAATTGGATGGTTGAGATCATGTCCGTCCACTTAAAAATGGCCCAAAATTACACGAGCTTTGGGCCAGGTCCCCTCGAGGCCCGATTAAAATTTCTCCTTTCATTTCTTAAGATCACAGCAAGTTGAGCTGCGATCGCTTTTGTTATATCTGGGCCCAGCCAAACATGAATCTTAACATAACAAAACATCTATTATCCCATATCGGAGAAATAAAAGATATAAAATATTATATAAATTTCAATTTTGTCTTACTCTTGGATTTACTTGATCTCTCTTGCATGCATGCGAGAACTTCTCCTTCGTCTCTGTGAGCCTGTTTTTGTGCCTCTTGGGGTCTATCTTCATGCAGGTTAAGTGTGCCAGTTATTGGGCCTTGTACGACAGTGCTCGCCGACATTGGCATTAAGCGCTCTCTAGCTGGCGGCTGGCTTGAGTGCCGCCGGCTCCTCCCTTCAGCTGGTCGCTTACAAACCCCTTTTTATTTATTTTTTCTATATTTTCATATTAATTTCAAAATAGTTCCTAAATGGAATAAAGAAAATGACCTTCAAGCATTAGATAGAATTTTAATGACAATAAATGGTCATACTCAAGATTTTCAAGAATGAATGCATGAAGGGAAAATTAATAGTAAATAAAAATAAAATTTATTAAATGATGCATAAACCAACTCAAAAATGTGTTTATTTTTACTACTAAAAATCCCTTTATCAGTAACGATAATAAAAAATGGGTAAAACAGAATGGGGTGAATGACTTGATGGGATGGAACGGAGTTCCTAACCCTTAACATTTACATAGAGAATATGGTGAGAAAATTCAAAACAAACATTTAGAAGATCACACGAACCTTGTTGTCACTTTCCCCAAGGACAAAGTGGTGATGCATCTCCAACAGTCTTGATCACCCTTGAACTCTTTCTCCCACACTCTTGTAGAACAAGAATGGATAAAAAGATATGATGCACTAGGCCTCCAACAATAAGTTGTGAGCAGAAATCCAAGATGATATACAAAGAGAGGGGAGAAGAGATTAAATAGAAGTGCCCTAACTCTCCCAGCCATTGGATTTAACTATAAGGGTTAAGAGGGCTAGGATTACTTGATTTCTAGCCTAGATCCACATTCCCTCCTTCCCAGATTTGAAAATATGCCTTTCCAATTCAAATTGTGAGTTATTTCAACAATTCTTGACTTTAGTTGACCTGGTCCTTAAGGAGGTCTGAATGGGCTTCTAGAGTGGGCTTCTTGTGTATTGGGCCTCTTCTTATAATCTATTAGATGGCTTAGGTTTCTTCTTTCCTCCCATTTGTATCTCATATTTACCATTGTATGTACCTAAGTCCTGTTTTTCAAATAAAGCTCCAAGAAGATGTGAGAAATCCACTTGACCCTAAAGAGTCAAATAGGGCTTAAGAAAATAAATCACAAATTTCTCATTTTATCCTTAAATGGTGAGTAATGCCTGTGCAAATATAAAAATATGTGGTAAAAAATAAGAATAAAAGTATAATTTTATTGATCTAGTTTGATGTTATCAGTTGGTTTTTCTTTAGCTCCTTCATGGGTTAGATTTTTCAGGAATGATATTATTCCTTTACTGATGAGGAGAGGTACAGCTCCTTGCTGGCTCATTCATTCAACTTTTACTTCAAATTTAGCTTCATTACTTTGTTGAAAAGAAAAAGATAAATCCTTCAATCTGGTGTTACCCCATTAAATTTTCAAACAACCTGTTCGTAATAATAATTTAAGAAGGAATACTGACTTTAATGATATATCCATCCCAATACCTCGCTCCAAAATATATGAGATTGAATAATATAATTAAATAACTCAATCACACCTGCTCCTTGGCAATAGTGCTTGCTGATAAATATAAATTGGGGTTAATTATGTCATTTAAGGATTGTGGTTAATACAGTGATATTTGAAAAAATACCTTAGTAGTATAGAGTTAGTAAGGGTTGAATCCACATGGAGAAAGAGTTGGATAAGTTGATTACCATTTTTAGGATTTTTATATATTTTAGGAATTAAATATAAATTAGTTAAACAAAATTAGTGAAAATTATTTCTAGGATTGTGGGAAAATATTAAACCTATTTCCCCTAATTTTAACTATTATAGAATAATTTAAGGAATTTTAATGAATTTTATAGCAAGTTAATAATAAAAATTTTGAATTAAATAAATAAACTGATGCTTTAGTAGTGCCGGTTGACGAGGGAGTTAAGGCAAATATGTGTGATAATGGAATGATTTTACCATTAAAAATATACATCGTAGACAGTTGGGGATACATGTTGTAGAGCGATGGAAAGGACCGAGTGATGCATGTTTATTATCACAAGTGGTGATGGAGATGGAAGTGGATATTTGCTATCAAACGATACATTTGGTGATGACAGGTATGGTGGTAAAAACCTAGGGGTTCCTCGATAATAGTAACATAAGAAAAAGTGTGAAAAGGATGCAGATTACATAAACCTTGTCATCATTTGCCGATCGGTTTGAGTGGTTTTTTCTCTTCAGGAATCTTGATCAGAACACTAATAATTCAATCTTTCACTCTCAAGTCTCAAAAGTGAATTCCAATGAGATTGTGTCATCATTATGTATATGTATTATCCCTCATGTACTTGACACTCATAGGATAATGTACGGTCAAATATGAAACCCTAATTGCTCATTCCAATTAGTAAATTGGAAAACCATAAGGCAAGTCTTCTTCAATATTCCATTCTCCAGACTAAGGACTTTATCACATCATCTGCCTTGAGCTGTCTCTTCTTATAGTAAGGGGGATATAATCCCATCTTGACCCCTCAATCACCTTCATGAACTTCTTGTTGAATCCATCATAAGATGATTTAGAATTCCATGATTAATACCTAATATGTTATAGTCAATACGCAGTCGTCAATCCACAAGATTTCTTTGGGGTCTCAGATCTAGGACTATTTATATAGTGGTTACATGAATGAATCTGATTGATAGTTAGGAGTAATATCATTCAGGGATTTATATGGATCAATTCTGTAAACTATTTGAGCTATAATTTTTTTCTTGAGAATTTGTAAAATAGGAATATTAGAACATATGTTTAAGGACTAGTGATCTTCACATTAAGATCTCATTATAATTCACTTAGTCATAGACTAAATATTTATGGTCCTCATCATAAGAATCTCACATGCATTATATGAATATATATTGGGTCAAAGAATATTGAGAGAGATGTGGAATAAGGTAATGGCTTGCCATCCACTTATATTTATATCAAATATAATATCTGATTTAAATCCTTCACAGAAAAATAATTTTAGTGAGGATTTTCCTATGTCTATCGTCCATAATATGGTTTTTGAATTTTCCTGTCCTTTGCGATTCTTCATTCTCATGTTGATTTTCAATGGGTGACATCAGTATCTTGACAATTCATCAAAGTATTCGCCTTATCATTAACTTAAATGATAATTAAATTAACACAAACCGCTTTAAATGCCTCCCCATTGAAAACAGTAATTACCATAATATGGTAAATTTAATGTATCAATGATGTTCATATTATGAGAAATAAATATGAAATAACATTTATTTTAATTTCGTCCCCCTAATCCATTTCATTTTTAAACTTTACTCTATTATGAAATGAGGAAGATTTCTGGGAATACATTTATGAATGCATACATATCTAGGAGCATACCTTTCATACTAATGATAATTGTTATTTCTACAACCCTAAGTATGCTATTGAGATGCATGCATATGTATATTTCAATGTAGAACAACCGGAGGCAGGTCAGACCAGATCAAACTGGGACAGTGGGTCTACCATTTTGAAGATAGGCCAGCCAGTCAGTGTAGATCCGGTCCTACAGTCAAACTGGACCAGGACCAAAGTTTGGACAACCCCCCCACCCTGTCCCCCCAATTGGTGCTTGCTGCACCCCCTTTCTTATTCTTCTCCTATTCTTTTCTTCTTCTCTTATTATTCTTTTTGTCTTCTTATCTTCTTATCTTTTTCTTTGTCACTTTCTTTCCCTCTTCTTTTCTTCTTCATTTTATTTTTTCCCTCTTCTTATTTTATTCTTATTTTGATCTTCCTTTATTGTTTTGTTCTTCTTTAATAATGTTTTCCTCTTCCTTTCTTTTTCTTGTCTTTTTTATTTTCGTCCTCTTCTTCTTTTTCTTTTTTAACCTTTTCCTCTTCCTTTCTTTTTCTTGTCTTTTTTATTGTCGCCCTCTTCCTCTTCTTTATTAATACGTTCCTCTTCTTCTATTTTTCTTCTCTTTTTATAGTCATCTTCATCTTATTCTTCTTTATTGATATTTATCTCTTCCTTTCTTTTTGTTCTCTTTTCACTGTCGTCCTCTTCTTCTTCTTTATTAACCTTTCCTCTTCCTTTCGTTTTCTTCTCTTTTTAATTTCTTCATCTTGTTCTTAGTTTCATCTTCCTTTCTTCTTCTATTTTCCCTTCTTCTTCTTTTTTTCTTCTACATAGTAGTTTTCTTCTTCTTTTATTTTTATTTTCATCCTCCCTTCTTCTTATTCTATTTTTCTTCTCTTCTTCTTTTATTTTTTATTATTCTTTTCTCTTTATTTTCTTCTTTATTCTTCTTCATTCGTCTTTGTTTTTGTTTTGTTTTTTATTCTTCTTTAATGCCATTTCTTTGTTCTCTTCTTTGATTGACTTTGACATTGACTAGTCATCATGATTGGACCAGGACTGGACCAAACTTATGTCCTTGATAAAGAGGGGGACCAGACGGGGATAGTCAAACCCTACATACGAGTATAACAATACCTGGTTTTCCATCTCCAACATTTGCCCAATCACATTAAAATATTTTTGTCTCCAAACATCCTGGCAACTGATAAAGCCATCCTTTTCCTCCTCCCCACTTCCTTGATCATAATCTCTTAAAGTTTGGCATTGGACTCTAAAGAGGGGTCAAAACAGAGCTCTTCTCTCCTAATCATAATCTCTTCTAGTTTGGCATTGGCCTCTTCTTAAGAGGGGTCAAAAGTCAAAACAGAGCTCCTCTCTCCTGAACAACCCAAGTACTTCAAGTAGGGTAGAGATCCACCACCCCCTTCTTCAACGATGGCGTCTTCCTCCTCCGGCGCGCTCGCCCGCCTCTTCCGCAGCGCCATCGCCAAACCTCGCCTGGCGGCGCCGCCCAAACCGCAGCCCGCAGCGCCGCCACCGCCGCCGCCCAGCCCGCCGCGGCGGCGCCGCCACCACTCGGAGCGGCTCGCCGCCGCCATCTTCGCCGAGTCCGACCTCGACGCCCTCGTCTCCCTCTTCAAAGCCGCGTCCTCCTCCTCCCGCTTCCGCGCTAAGCACCGCGTCTACGACGTCGCAGTCCGCCGCCTCGCCGCCGCCGGCCGCCACGCCGCCGTGGCGGAAATCCTCGAAGCCCAGAAGATCTACGCCACCGACATGGCCCGCGAGGGCTTCGCCGCCCGCCTGATCGCCCTCTACGGCGCCGCCGCCATGCCCGCCGCCGCCGAGCAGACCTTCCGCCAACTCCCCTCCCTCCATTGCCCGCGCTCCGCCCTCTCCTTCAACGCCCTCCTCAACGCCGTAGACCGCCAAACCATGAAGACCCTCTTCGCCGCCGTCCCCGCCGAGGCGCCCGCGATCGTCCCCAATGCCGTCTCCTTCAACATCCTCATCGCCGCCGACTGCAAGGCCGGCGACGTCGACGGGGCGCTGGAGCTGGCGGAGGCCATGAAGAGGCAAGGAATTCCCCCCAACGTCGTCACCTTCAACACCCTTCTCGGGGGATTGTACCGCCATGGGAGGTTCTCGGAGGCGGAGGAGATGTGGGAGAAGATGAGCAGGGAAGGGTGCTCTCCCGACTTGGGGAGCTTCAACGCCAAAGTGAAGGGTCTGGTCTTGGCGGGGAGGATGGAAGAAGCCGAGGAGGTAGTGGCGAGGCTCTCCGCTAGCTCTGGGGTGCAGCCTGGGACGGCCACCTTCAATTATCTGATAAAGGGTCACTGTGAGAAGGGGAATTCGGGGCGTGCAAAGAAGGTGTTTGATGAAATGCTGAGCAAGGGATGCAACCCGAATAGAGAGACTTTGGAGGCGTTGGTGCCCAGGCTTTTGGAGGAGGGGGAGGTTGAGCTGGCGGCGAGCGTGTGTGGGGAGAGCATCAGGAGCAAGTGTAGGGTGGGGGAGGAGCTGCTGCGGGCCGTGGCCGACGAGCTCGTCTGCCGCTCCGGTTCCGCCGAGGCCGAGAGCCTGCTCAAGCTTGCAGGGCTGGACATTAAGCTGAAGAAGATGATGCCAGAGGAAGAAGAAGGAGAAAGAGAAGGTGTTGTGGAGGAGGCAAATAGTTTGCCTTGATTTGGCAGCATGGTCTATTTATAATATAAACAAGACACTGGGCCACCTTTGGAAGTTTTGATGGGAACCGAATATTGGAAACTCCAAATTGAAAGAAAAGAAAGTCTTTCCAGCTTCATTGTATTGTCTGTTGGGCTCACTTTCCAGACTGGCCTTCTCCTCTTCTTACTCAGATGCTCTACATCTTAATTTCTCTTCTACTTTGAGATGAGAAGATACCCATTTCTCAAAGAAATATCAAATGCATTTCATTTGTAAATAAGATGAAATAGCATTCACATATTTTTTGAAATGATGTATAACTTAATCCTAAATACAAACACTTTGATTTATCTTCAGCAAAAGTTTCATTTTTCGTTTCACAATGTTTTCAATCTTCATTGTTTTTAGTGCGCGTTTTGAGCATTTTTCCTGCCTTGGTTCATCTCATGCATGACTAGGGTGAATATACATACTATCTTGGAAGGAAGGTTGAATAGGTGTATTGAATGCCATCACTAATTTCATTTGCTAATCTTATCCCTAACATTCTAAGGTATAAAATCAAGATAGTCAGAGATTTCAATGCCATTGGGTTGGATCTATTAAGCACTAGTTCTAGGATTAGTCTTCTAGATACTCAATTGAGGTGCATACATGATATAACTACTAACTAGATTACTAGATTGAACATAAAGATCTAACCTACAGTGTGGTAGTTACGAGGAATAATGTCTACATAAGGATTTCAATATAGCTTCTATATATAGGAATAATGTACAAAAGATAAGACATTTGTCTTCTTAAGAATTGACGTGGAATGATGCCAACTTTGATTGACTCAGTAACTACTAAATATAGTTTAATGCGTAGGATCTACCTACAAGCCCCTTATTAACACTAGAGTGTGGTTGATTTATTTAACAAGAGGATTTCAGGTCGATGAAAATGCAAAAAAGCCACCACTCCGTCACTTATGCTACAATCACCTGGCTTGGTTCAAGATATTTAACCAATCAAAATTTAATGAGTGGACCTCATTCATGTAATATAATTTTAATGGTCCTCCATAATATACATGCATATAATGAAAAAAATGACTTGATATATCCCAAGACATGCCTGATCCATTACAAGCTTGAAAACTATATTTTTGCATTAATATTTTAGGAAAGTAGATATCTCGTAACATGGATAGGGAAGATTAAGGTTACGTAAGTTTAACTAAAATGCTAACTTTGTGTTTGTTGAATATTCAAAGTGGAGTATGCTAACTTAAGCCTCAATCAGTGGATTTATTTCAGACAGACATGTTTATTCACGCTATGAATAATGCTTCTGAAGATAACTGACTTAATATGGTTCAAACTATGCAACTCACACATTCACTGGTTGACTACCTTCATGTCTATAATGATATAATATGTTTGACCATCCGATCAACAGGCCAAAATCGTTGATTTACGACTTAATATTTTTTGAAAATTTGATAGCCAGGTCCAATGTTGTTGATCAAATATTTATGATAATCAGACACCATTTAGTTAGAGAAACATGATGGATGACCAACATGGAATTATCTACCTACATCATATATTTATATCCGAATGAATGGATTAGTTTATCAAGCTTAAATATAGATCCATAAACTTAAATATTTATAATATTTTGAATAATATGAATTCAGATATAATTCAGAATTTTTTAAATCTTTTTTGAAGTTAAATCCATGTAGAAATTGCAAAGTTATAATGGCAAAGAAATTCTGTCATATTTTCTATATCATATTAATAAAATTTTACAGTTGCTTTGAAAAAATTACAGACTTTTGCTCTCCACTTTTGAATCCAATTAATCCAGATTTAAACTTAATGTCAAATAATATTCACACAATTCTCTCCCTCCTTGGTGAAAAATCATATTAAAAAAAGATCAATCATTGGATCTGGCCTTCTATAGAAACTTACATGCAGCTTTAAAGAAATTTTCAAATCCTAAATTTCTCAATAACATCATCCATGAACCATAGTATTTAGAATCATTTTGTTTGGTGCAGTTTTGAATGAGTTACAAGGATAACAAGATAGTGCATTAGAATTTTTACCGTGTGTGACCGTGGTCTAAAGATCATCCGTTGGAGATTTCTTTTAATAGTTTCTGAAATTTTATTAATCATAAGTTTTATTTCTAAAATTCACGGAGAGCCATGATTTTAGAATTGTATCACTGGGCGCAGGATTGAAGAAGTTTCAAGGATGATAATATTGTGACTGAAGATTTGCACCATCAACAACCATGTCCTGAATATCATCTTTTAGATATTTTTACTAATTTTCATTGAAAAAAATAGTTATTTTTAACATTCATATAAATCCAGATCATTTAGAATTGTGCCATTTGAGACATGATTGAAGGATGTATAGGGGACTGAAGGAGAAAAGTATTAAATTGTTGAGAATGAAATAACTAACTTGTGGGACAATTTTAGGAGAGATTCCTTCAAAGAATAATCACGACATGAACTGATGCTTATTTTTCATATAAATACACATTTTTTAGAACTTTCCATTTGATACATGATTCAAGACTTTATAGGGAAGAAAGGAGACCAGTGAAAATTTTTGAGAAAAGGAAACAACTAATTTTTGGGGCAACTTACGAGAGATTCCCTCAAAGACTAATCATAAAATTAGCTTCTTGTTATTCTTCATATAAATCCACATCATCCAACAGTGCCATTTGACACATGATTCAAGAAATTGTATGGGAACAAAGAAGATAATTGTAAAATCGTAGACCAAGGAGATAGCTAACTTGTGGGAGAATTTATGAGAGATTTTCTCAAATAATAATCATGAAATCAACTGCTGCTTATTCTTCATATACATCATGTAGAATCATACCATTTGACACATTATTACAAAAGTTGTAGGGGAAAAGGAGAGCATTGTAAAATCGTAGAGGAAAAGAAATATCTTACTTGTGGGATAGTTTATGAGAAATTCCCTCAAACGATAATCAAAAAATAAACGTCTGCTTATTCTTGGGGTTATTCTGATTCCATGGATATTTTATCTGTAACTTTTGGTTTGCCAATTTAAAATTTACAGACTAGAGAAAGAGGAAGCATCCTGAAACACTTCAACGAAATCTTAAATGAAGAATTTTGATTTCCACACCTCTTCAGTTGGTAGTGAAATTGGTCCTGAGAAATATTAAATTGAAATCCACATAGATGAGGAGATATAACAACAAGACGGTAAGAGAAGAATCAGGAGATAGGAAAAATGACAGTATACTGAGCTTTTTTCCTACACTTTATTGGTATTAATATTTTTTCTATTGAGATATATTCCATGATTAGTTCTTATTGAGTATCTTGGTAAACATATCGGGTTAAAATTATCTACATGTATGTGAATATATACATACTTAAAGTAGATCCTAATAGGCTTTGGGGGTCAGCTAGGTGAAGGCTTTGGGGCTGGGTTGAAGGAGGTCAAGCATCATCATTGTATGGAAGAATTTGGTGTTTGATGATGAAAGAGATTAAAAAACACTTAACTTTACTTGTATCATTATAGACCATATTTCCAAGTGTTTTGTTTGGGTGGCATTAACACATACTTGATCAAGACTCATCATCAACTTGGGCTAGATACCCCCAAGCAGCATTAAGGACTAGCCCAAGAAATGTTAAAAAATAACTGAGTCAACCCTATCATCTATCCCATTCTCTAGATAGGTAGCCTGGATTTCACATAGTTAAGTATATTAGAGAGTATAATTTAAAGGGCCTAATTTTGGGAGTCGATGGCAAAAGAGCTACGACCTCTTTTTTTGTATCCTTCTTACACTTTCATTCCAAATATTTTGATTTGGTCACCAACTGAGGGGATTAGTCCCTTTTTAGAGAAATAAATAGGGAAATCAACGCAAGGATTTTTATGCGATAAAAATATACCTTATATCTGGTTCTTGGATATATATACGTCCACAATTAGTGATTAATTTACTTAAACTTGATTTTGTAATGTCTTTTGTTTCATGTATCATACTTTTCTAAGCTCTTTCAAATTTATCCATTTTTTCTAGAACTCGCTCAAAGTTATAATTTATGTATTTCCTTGAATTCAGATAAGGTTTTATTGGATTTCTCCTTTGACTTTGTTTAAAAACAAAAACAAAATGCGTTTGGATTAAAAGAGTCTCGATTTCCTTTTGAATTTGGTTTAAGTACAGGAAGCTCTATTAGATCACTTTTTGTTTTGAATTTTATGCTTCCTCAACACTATTATTTTGTTATCTTATTCATTATTGACAAATGTTATCTATATTTCTTATCCTTACGTTCATCTCCACTTGGAGCACTCTTTTGATTTTCTTTGAAAACATAAAATTATGTGCTTGGATTTAAAATAGTGACCCTTTTGTTTAGAATTTGGTTTGTGCGACAGAAAGCTCTTTTTTATCAGTTTTTATTTTGATCAATTCTATCGTTTTGTTATCTTTTTATTATTGACTAATTAATATATATATATATATTTCTGTAATAGGAATTGAATCGTGTACGGAAGCATGGCTTTGAGTTCACTTTATGTTTACTGTAGGAGGAGCTTTTGGCTATCTTTCTTTTGGAGTTCGTTCCCTTCCTTCCAGTACTTTGATTGAAAATTAAGCTTTGCCATTCGTATTAATCATTATTGTAAACAAGAAAAGAACAATTCTTCATAGCAAATGAAAGAGATTACAGGGTTTTATAGGAAGCCCTAATGGGCTGACAAGAGAGGGCCCTTAATGGGCTAACAAGAGAGAGAAAATAAAGACATGTAATACTCAGATCAACACTCCCCCTCAAGCTGGAGCGTGGATGTTATCCACACCCAGCTTGGAACAGAGCTCCTCAAACCTAGGGGCATGAAGCCCTTTGGTGAAGATATCTGCAAGCTGTTCAGCGGACGGAACATAAGGCGTGCAAAAATCTCCCGATTCAAGATTCTCTTTGATGAAATGGCGATCGATCTCGATGTGCTTTGTACGGTCATGCTGAACGGGGTCATGAGCAATGCTAATCGCCGATTTGTTGTCGCAGAACAGCTGGACAGGAGAGGGAACTGGACACCGTAGCTCACGAAGAAGCTGGGTAATCCAAAGTGCTTCACACAGACCATGCGCAAGGGCACGGAACTCCGCTTCAGCACTCGATCGAGAGACCACTTTCTGCTTCTTGCTCCTCCAAGTAATCAGATTGCCGCCCAAGAAGGTGCAATACCCAGATGTGGACCGACGATCAACCACAGAGCCGGCATAATCTGCATCGGTGTAGACTTCAAGACGCAGGCCAGTATGGCGACGAAACAATAATCCACGGCCAATGGTGCCCTTCAGGAAACGGAGGAGACGATGAGCAGCATGAAAATGGCTCATGCGAGGAGTCTGCATGAACTGACTCAGAACACCCACTGAATATGCAATGTCCGGGCGAGTGTGGGTGAGATAAAGCAGTTTTCCCACAAGTCTTCTATATGGGCTAGGCTCAGCAAGCTCCTCATCCGCATCGGCACCAAGTCGATGGTTCGCATCAATCGGTGTCGAAGCAGGCTTGGCGTCCTCCTTTCCAAGCTCACAGAGAAGGTCCACCGTATACTTTCTCTGACAAATAAAGATCCCGTTGGAAGAATAGGCCACCTCTATGCCAAGAAAGTACCTCAACGGGCCAAGATGGCGAATAGCAAATTCGACGAGATACATAGCCAGCTCAGTAATGGTCGCCGTATCATCACCCGTAATAATGATGTCATCCACGTACACAAGAAGAATAGCGACTCCCGACGTGGAATGGCGGTAGAAAAGGTGTGATCACCATTACACGACGGTATCCACGACGCTGCATGGCCGTCGTGAAACGACCAAACCAGGCACGAGGAGATTGCTTCAAGCCATATAATGCTTTCTTCAGGCGACAGACAACAGACTGCGGAGACGATGGCACTAAGGAAGTGTAGCCAGGAGGTAATGCCATGTAGATCTCCTCAGTCAACTCTCCATGCAGAAAAGCATTCTTCACATCATATTGTTCCAAAATCCAGCCCCGATCCGCAGTAAGGGCCAATAAGATCCGCACAGTATTCAGCTTGGCGATGGGAGCAAAGGTCTCCTGATAATCAATGCCATGTTTCTGAGTGAACCCTTGTGCCACAACCCGGGCTTTGTGGCGCTCAATAGAACCATCAGAATTATGCTTCACAGCATACACCCAACGGCTACCCACGAGATGCTTCCCGGCCGGTAGAGGAACCAGATCCCACGTTTCATTGTGAGCAAGAGCCTGAAGTTCTTCCGCCATGGCCTGACGCCAATGCGGAAATGAAAGGGCAATGTCCACCATCTTGGGAAGGGAAGTGGCATCAAGGGAGGTGAGAAGGGCATGATAAGAGGGTGAGAGGCGATGAGAGGAGATAGATTCCGCCAACGGATAGAGGGGAGAGGAACGGGAAGAGGGCAGCACGGCTAATGAGGAGGTGGCAGGAGGGGTGGAGGTTGAGGTAGACGGGGCAGCAGGAGACGAAGAAGGAAGCCGAGGCTTGCGACGAGCAAGGGTAATACCATAGCGTTTTTCAGGCGGGCAGCGACGGATAGGGAGCGGAGGAATCGAAGAAGGTGCAGCAGAAGGGTCGAGCGCAGGAGCAGATACTGGAGGAGGCTCCACAGGAGGGACTGAGACGGCGGCCGGAGGCGGGTCGAGAGGCACAATTGCTGGAGGAGCAACAGGCGGAGACACGTCGGGCGGGGCCGGTGAAGAGGGACGAGGGACGAGGATGAGGAATTTGAGTGGATCGGAGGGAGATGGGGACGATGAGGGTTCAGGAGAGGAGGAGGAATAGTAGGGAAGCAATTCATCAAACGTGGCATCTTTGGTGACGACGAACCGACGAGAGGGTGGATGATAGCATAAATAGCCTTTTTGGGTGGAAGAATAGCCAACAAACACACACTTGATAGCACGGGGATCCAGTTTATCACGACCAATTTGGTGGTTGGGCGCATAGCATACACATCCAAATACACGAGGAGTAAGATGAGTTTGGAGAGAGAGAGTTGGAAAGGAATGCTGAAGATGGTCAATGGGAGTGGAGTAGTCAAGCACTCAAGATGGAAGGCGATTAAGAAGATGGATGGCTGTGGAGACGGCTTCCCCCCAAAAATACTTGGGCACATGCATATGGAAGAGAAGGCTCCGAGTCATTTCAAAGATGTGACGGAATTTTCGTTCGGCAACGCCATTTTGCTGTGGTGTATAGGGACAAGAAGTTTCATGGATAATGCCTTTGTCTTGGAAGAAGGTGCTTAACGTGGTGTTAACGCAGTCTTTAGCATTGTCGGAGCGGAAGCGACGAATGGATATAGAGAATTGAGTTTGGATAAGGGAGTAAAATTGAGGAATGACACGAGATATCTCCAATTTGTTCTTCAAGAAATATGCCCACATGAATCGAGTAGCGTCGTCAATAAAGATGCATAACCACCGAGAACTGGAAGTACTATGAATAGGTGAAGGCCCCCACACATCGGTGTGAATAAGGGAGAATGGGGTCGAAGAATGAGAAGACGAGATAGGATACGTGGTACGATGATGTTTGGCAATTCGACAAGCAGTACAAACAAAACGGTCCACAGAATGGCCTTGAAAGAGTTTAGGAAAGAGACGATAAAGAGTAGCAAAAGAAGGATGGCCGAGACGTCGATGAAGAAGCCACAAACGCTCGTGGGAAGCCGAAAGGGAAACTGCCGCAGCAGCAAAAGCAAGAGAACTCGAACAAGGACGAACAAGATAGAGCCCCTCATGCTCCTCAGCAATGGAAATCGTCCTCCCCGACACCTTATCACGATAAAAACATGATTTAGGAGAGAAGGTAAGGTCTTGTTTCAAGTCGCGAACAAGGCTAGATAGGGAGAGAAGATGATGAGTAAGGCGAGGAACATGAAGAACTTTAGATAGATGCATAGAAGAGGAAAGGGCCACACGACCAATACCCGCTACGGTGAGAAGATCGCCGGAGGCTGTTTTAACTTTGGAGGAGCCAGAAATGGGTGCATAAGTTTGAAAGGCTTGAGGATTTGGGGTCATGTGGGCGGTGGCACCGGAATCAAGAAGCCAAGTGGAAGAGGAAAAAGAATGGCCAGGAGGGGATGTAGGTGTGGGAAGACTGGTGGACATACCTGCGTGGGCCAAGGAGCATGAGCCCACAACTGGAGGATCAAGCAAGCGGCGTAGACGCTCCATCTCTTCCGGAGTGAAGCTAGCGGGCGAGGCACTAGTCGGGAGAAGACCGTACAGCATAGGCACTTGACCCGGGGGGGGGCACGGACGAGGCGGCTGCAGCAAGGTTGCTCGGTTGTGCGCGTTTCCGTTGAAGCTTGTAGCACGTCTCCTTAAAGTGACCTCGCTTCTTGCAGTAATTGCAAAACAGCGAAGGATCACCCTTTGGAGAATCCTCCGTCCGAGCCGTCGGACCATGTGGCAAAGAGCCGGGTGGTGGAGTCGACGATGGGCGTGCAGACGAAGAGGAATGAGCTACAAGTGCCCAAGCGGGGTTATGGGCCTGCTGAAAGCGGGATTCTTCAACCCGCACACTGTGGAGCGCATCCTTGAAGGTAGGACCAGTCTCCCGATGAATAAGCTGAGCCCGTACAACTTCATATTCCGGGTTCAGTCCCATAAGAAACTGGAAAACCCAAAGTTGAAGAGTATATTGGCGGTCCACCGAATGGGGGTCGGGCGGCATGTAGTAGTCAATTTCATTCCACAACGAAATGAGCTCCGTACTGTACTCCATGATAGACCGGTCCCCTTGATGCAGGATAGCGGCCCGATGTACCAATTGCATGCAGTCGCACTGTTGTGCTTCTTGGAGTGGCTCCCAAGCGCTGCCTCCCAGCCCGCCCGAGCCGACTCTAGAGACATGAATTCACCTTTAACACTAGGTGAAATACTGTCCAAGAGCCAACGATGAACTACCACCTCAACGTCCAGCCAGTCATAATACTTGGGATCGGTCCGGGAAGGTCCGTCTTCTAGAAGATGGCGCATGAGACGCCCTTTTAAAGTTATCTGGACGTACTGGCGCCATTGCAGGAGATTGAATCCAGTAAACATACCATCCGGAGGCATCCGAGGCAAAGAGGATGGTCCAGAGGAGGACGACCACCCCGGGCTCGAGAGGCACCGCAGATGCATGTGGCGAGATACCGGGCGCCGAGTCTGGCGTAACATTGAAGGTCTGGGCTTCAACCGGGTTCGCATGATGAAAGCAGAGTAGACCACAAGCGGCGCGGAACGACGAGAAGCCGGACTGCAGCGCTGAGACGCCGGGCGCCGGACGCCGGGCGCTGGACGGCGTGGCGCCGGGCGGCGCGAGCCGGGCGGCGTCGCCGGGCGGCGAGCCGGCGGTCGCGGGCGGCGAGCCGGGCGGCGGTCGCCGGGCGGCGAGCCGGGCGGCGGTCGCCGGGCGGCGCGAGCCGGGCGGCGCGAGCCGGGACGGCGGGCGCCGGAGCGGAAGACGCTGGGACGGCGGATGTCAGAACGGCGAGCGCCTGGGAGGCCCGGAGCGAGACGGCGAGAGACCGGAGCGCGAGATCAGGCGGTCGTGAGAACCGCCGAAGGTCGGAACGCAAGGTCGAGCCCAGGAAACCCAGATTAGGGTTAGGGTTAGGGTTCTGATACCATGTAAACAAGAAAAGAACAATTCTTCATAGCAAATGAAAGAGATTACAGGGTTTTATAGGAAGCCCTGATGGGCTGACTAGAGAGGGCCCTTAATGGGCTAACAAGAGAGAGAAAATAAAGACATGTAATACTCAGATCAACAATTATAAATACCAAATCCTTCTGAATGGTTTAATGGTATCTTCAGGAATCTTTCACGAGGACATTTTTAACTTTGTTTCAGCGCACGCATGGAAGTTCAAAGGATGTATGGACAGAATACAATTATAAATATTGGATTTCAAGTACTCTCAACGGTACACCAGAACCTTGATCAAATTCTGAAAATTATGAGATAATGATTGTGTTTTCCATTTTGAGAAAATGGACTTTCATGGCTGGTCAATTTGTAGACATGATTTTCAACGTGGCTGCCATACAGATAACCCCCAAGATAGTACGTCATATGCTTTAATCCATTGGGAGTAGATAATATTAAATAATTTTTCTGATGTTTTTATCAAATGAACATTACATTATAGAGGTGATCAAAATACCCTTAAGACAATCTTAAAAAGAAAATAGAAAATATACAAACGTTCGTGTAGTTCTATAAATAATTGTATCAGGTGTCCTATGTGGAAACTTCCTCAGTGTCAAATACTAACAACTATCCTTGGGATAAAGAACATTTCCAAAATGTCTGAAAATGCACGAATGTTTTTTTTTAACGTTCGTGGAAACATATTGCATTTATAAGTATTTTTCATAAACAAAACATGTGCAAGTTGCTTTAATAAGGCTAAAATGTAAGGAATGCATTGACTTGGTCAATTCAGACGACAAAAAATAGCATCTTGAAACAAATTTAAAGAAATTATGGAATTCTGTTGCTGCCTATATTTTAATGCAGTTTCTGATGCATATCAGCAATGCTGTCGCAAGTATGTTTATATTCTTTGTAATTTAATTTCTATGCTGATAGGCTTTTAGTATTACTTTTACCTATTTCTGACTTTATCTTCTCTGAGTAATATGATGGTGCATCTTCCTCTCCAATATTTAACCACCTTATTCTGCTTGTGTGATACTGCGTGTTATAAAGATTTGGCTTTTACCTATACTTATCCTTAAAAATTGTAGCAGATGTTGATATCATAACATCATGGAAAATAATTCAACTAGCTTGTTGGAAATGTGCTCATTTGGAAAAAAATGATAAGCTTAATTAATACACAACGCACCCAGGGATAGAGAGAACAATCAAGTTAAACTCGAAAGCTCAAAATAAAAAACCTTTCCCATCTTTGAAATGATACCAGTTGTCTAAGCATGAAAGACAAAGAAATAGTAGATCCTCGCTTGCCATTAAGGTGAATTTCCTTTCCTTCTGGAAACCCCTAATACACATAAGGGAAGATCCTCCAGGGAACAAGCCTGCAATACTCTGCCCATGTCTCCTTGTACTTCTGAGAGCATCTAGCCTCATCCCTTCGCTCCCTCCACACAAGCAGCACGAACAAATAGATGGGATAGAAGTATGGGATGATCGATCTTCAAAAAATAAAGACAGATGAATATTAGCTTTATTTATAAAAAAAAGTAAAAAATAAAAATCATAAACAATAAAAGGTAGATGAATATTAATCGTATATATAATAATAGTTTTTGGGGAACTAAGTGGCTTTGGGATCTTAGTTTAGGCAAACGTACATTGCTCCACAAGGCAGGCTGAAAGATAACGCCAGGAGTAGATCTCCAAGATAATTGCAATGTCTTGACACTCCCCTGAAGAAATCATGCAGTAAGCACGAAGATTATTTCCAAGCTTCATTATCTGTTTGAGTTTTTCACTTGTTTGGAGAGCTTTCTCGCTATAACTGAATACTTATAATTTAGTTCGGCAGCAACGATAATGAGGACAAATGGATGAATATGATGACATGAATCATCGTCTTCATCATCATCCCTCGGTTGATGACAAGCCATCGTCGTTCATCCAAGCCCAAAAAATGGATGGCATTAACAAGATTGGGGACAACGATGACTAATATGTCCTCATCCACAATCCTAGTTTGGCATCAACGGTGAAGATGACAAATTCATCATGACGAGTGTACAATGACAATTGACCATTCAGTTTCCACGACCTGACGTCATCATGATCATCATCATCCAATGCTTGATGATAACTTATCACCATCATTCATCCTATACCAGACGTGGATGACAATGGCTACAACTAATTTTTCATCGTTATTGGCATCTGTTTCCAAGAACCATCATCATCATCCAACTTTTGATGACGAGCTGTCCTGCATCAAAGCCCAAACATGGATGACGAGATATGAGGGTCGCAGTGATAATGACAAAATTCGTTGTATGAAAATAATGAGAACTGGGAAGAATCTGAGAACACTCACCAATAACCCGAAGCAAGGAGTTTCCCACCGATAACCTTTGGAGGGGCGCCCCAAATTGGAGCAGTGGGGTTCTTCTTGAAGTCATGCTTTTGTTTGTTTGCTCCTCTAAATATGCAGTACCTGCATGTTCCTAATGGTGCTTAGAGAACATAATAAGGCTCTCATAAAGATGCAAGTCCCAATTTTCAATTGCGCGAGATGAGAACAAAATGGTAAGATAAATGCTCAAAGAACCGACCCAACCACAAAAACTAAGCCGTTTGCTAGGGCTTCCCATTTATTCATCTCCACTTTATTCTCCGAAAGCCACCAACCCTGAACCCAAAGAAGTGAATAAAAAAGAAATGAATGTTCAGACGGAAGAGTGAAAAGGCTAGCAAATAATTTTCATCCAGTTTATCCATTTGGCTTTATGGTTGAGAATATGGAGCGATATTACATGACATAAACGAGGAAACTGAATACAATTCCGAACATAATTCAAATAAATTATAATGAACAAGAAAAAACACAGCCTGAGCGACTACAGCATGTCTCAAAATAAACAATTTTGAAGAATATTTATAAGAGCGCCGCTCCACAGCGTGGACACTTGACCTAGGACTCGATGAACAAATATAAGAAAGTAGACGGCACAAACATTTCAGGCAGTTTATGTAGCAAGAGAGTTAATAAGTTATGATGCCAGACAACAAATGCTTTAAGTGAAAACATCTGATGCATAAAGTCAACAGCGAGACTGAAAAAGGTTTCTTTTTATGGCAAGTGGAGTTACGTGCATATTATAGAAAATAACTTCATGCGTGCGATGAACGAAAATTGAGAACTTTTGCTGAAAACTGTTCTCGTCAGATTTTTGAAGCAAGAACCGAGAAAATTAAACAGCACAGTTGATTTATATCTTCGAACCTGGATGCTAAAAGTGAAAGGAATCCAGACAAGGTCTCCAAACACTAGCATGAAGCCAAGTCTTTCAGCTATAATGTCCCATCTGTAGCCCAAACATATCATGGCATTAAACATTTATTCTTCAGAGTACGAGATACTGAATTGAGTCAAGTGCATCCCAAACAACTGCATAAGGAAGTGTACGCAGTAATTTGGGGTAACCCCAAAGATCTGTTAAATAAAGAGTACAATCCCGATCACCTTAACTCTCAGAAAAAATTATAAGTTCATCCTTTTGGATGAAAATCACCAATATTGTGCATTAATTTTTATGGAATCCACAGAGTTCAATGAAAGGACCATTTTGTTTTGGATTACGAATATACCCAAACATTCCTCGCAAATTCCTCATGCCAATTCAAATATATTTTCAATATTTTATGCTCCCTGCCCCAACGTCAGAGTATTTTTCATTCGGATGAAAGTTTTTCGCTGCCCTAAAAAGAGACCCTTTAAAATATGACACATCTGAAAGTCACGCTCTTTCTAAATCCATTTGAACAGCACCTTTTTTCTAAATTCAAGTTACTTCATATTATCGAAATGTTTTCTGCATTAGATTATATGGAAATTATATAGGATAACCCCTTATAGGAATATTCAAATGATGAATAGCTTTGAAGTTTCTGCCTTGGCCGATAATACATCATTCCAGAACTGACAAATATTTTTCAACGCAAGAAACCCAAGAATGAAGGACAACGACTTACGTTGATGTCATGTACTCTTCATAAACAAAGTAGTCAATGGTATAGAGCTACACATAAGAGGGAACATTTTTTTCTCAGTTAGATGCCAAAACAATATTTCTATGGAAATTTAATAAATTTGGACATTACCGCACAAAAAAGCTGGTAAAGCATCATAGCAAGGTTCAAGCTCCTGGTTTGTGAACTTTTTAGCAGAATAGACAGGTTAAGGAGAAGCCATCCCATCATGCCAGCTCTGACAAAGAAAAACCTAAAGAGGACACACGATAATCAATGTCAAACCAACATTTCGTAAATCTAGACAAGAGGATGAGAGAAATATCGTCAGAATTAAAACATGAAGAATAAAAGTAGACATAGAAACGAGAAATAAAAAAAATATTCTGAAAGCACATCTGACCACGTAATCAGGTATTGCTCAACAGTGATCTATAAAGATTATTCATAGAACACATTTAAAAAAAAAAAAAACAGTTCACAGTCGTTGTAGAAACACGTGTATCCCAATAAATTTCGTGCTAAAGTTGAGGATTGATGTCGTTCACTCACTTAAGATCAACTCCCAAGACATGAGGGTTCAACTGTATTCCAAACCACCTGTTAGAATGAAGTAAACATGAAGAACAAATATCAGAGAAACATAAATCATAACGACAGCAAGAAAGACAAGTTTCTAAGGAATCACAATTATTGCCTCAAGTGTAAATACACTTTCACAGCTCAAAGAAGGTAATATGAAAACACAGAAAATGTATAATATTGTCGGACTTTGCACGCAGCAGAAATGGACACATGAAAGGATATTATTTGGAGCAAGCATCATGCCGCACGTGATGCGATACATTTCAAAAGAAGGTTGACGTTTGCGAAGTAGCACAAATTTGTATTTCCTGATTAGCGAGGTTTTGAGTTTTTTGTTCCTGAAATGTCAAGATGGCGACTTTCAATGACAAAAAACCGATTCTCTTGGTTTGCCACCTTTTAGAGTCGAATAATAGTTTCTTCAAAAAAAAAAAGTCGAATAATAGTTAATAATCAAGATATTAATGAACCTTGGTAATTATGTCGACATCTTACCAAGGTACAGAATCCAAACTAACTTCACTCTCTTCATCATGTGCACTGAAGTATGGTAAAATATCTCGAATTATATTCTTCTTGTCCTTCGCGATCACAGCTAGAAAGAAAAAATCCTTTCTAGAAAAATCCTTTCTAGAAACACCGAAAAATTAGTGTGAACTACAACCCAATAATTAACAATTGACTCTTGTTAGTCCTTCGCTAATAGAATTCGGATATCTCTACACAACTGAAATAGCCATAAGAATAAACACAGATCGTAACTGTCACTTTGTGATTTCCAAAAGCAAAATTACCTATTTCTCAGCGTTTCATTCTCACTATCATATTATAAATAAGATGGAAGGGGGCTGGCCATGGGTAGAACAACAGTTTCAAGATTGAGATGCAGATTGGGCTGGCGAATGGGAGATGGTCTCAGCTCCAAAGGGATAAAGGTGTCCAGAGATGGTCGCAGTTTCATTTCTCGTCCTCTCTTCCCCTCAATTCATCTCTCACTGTGACTCTGTTCTACTAAACCTTTCCCTTGGGATGAGATCACTATCATCGAATTTTCATGACTTGGGATTTTATATTAGAAATCAGCCCCTTCAACGTTAATCTTTTTGGATTGTTCCATAATATTTGTTAAGAAACTTGTTTTGAAAATTACCAATCGTGAATGAAGTTGCCCGTAACATGTGGCCTCAGAGAAGATCCTTTATGCCGGGACTTGCAACCAACGACATGAAGTATCAGGGACACCTGTAAATAAATTGAGAAAGCTCAGAGAGTCCCTAAAAACTAAGTTTTCTTACAGATTCAGAGAAAAATGAGAGAAATTCTTGAAAAATATGTTTCCAGGAAATGGAAAAGATAAATGCGGGCCACATGGAGGCCAGTCTGGACATCATTAATTTCTTTAACAGGTGAATCCTAGTATCTGAATATTTTCATTTATGGAGAAGTAATCTCCTTTTGAGATTATAAGGTGATCTAATGAACAAAACTAAGCTATATATACTGACTTTCAGTAAGTACCACCAAAGACATATAGAAAGTCCCTGAATTTTGCAGGAGGCCGTGAATTAAATTTGACCGGATGAAAATACAGAATTTTGCGATAAATACATCATAAATAACTTCTTAAAACGAAAAGATTTGAGGCCTCACCAGAATGCTAAACACAAGAGTTGTGGAGAGCAATGCAGGGCCGCTATCTGCAATAACCTGCAATCCCAAACATCGTCTATAAAGTTGAATGCTCTGAGAAATTAGACAAGAACATGGAAGACAAAATCCTTTCAAATGCCAAAATAGGGTTCCAGCTTTGTCACAAACATCTTGATTCTTGAGTGTTTTTTGCCTTAAAAGGTGGTAAACATATAGGACTGGTTCTTTCCTTTTAAGTAACGACTAGAGGAACGATAATCTGAGCAGAATTTGTGCAAAACATGGTTCTGGATTACCGAAAGTGAAATAAAATTCAAGCCGACTCCGAGCCCCAGAAGAACAACCAGCAACGATAATGAGAGGAGACCTGTGAAGCGAAAACACTGTGAATAAGAAAAACACCAAATTTAGGTAATAAAACTCATGATGGAGAAATCAAAATTGCGTGAAAAATGACTCCATAATGTTTAATGGATCATCTAAATACAACAGCACATCTATGGCAGCGTTTGGGTCATAATATAAATCTAAACCCTATATGGGATTTGTGTCATGATGACTTCAAAAAGGCGGTCGGCCAGAGAGAGTACGAGTAGAGAAGAGACAAAATGACCCTTCTCAGTTATGCCGCAGCGACAAGAACTTGTTAAAGTAACATGAGACCATTTAATTTCATCATTTATAATCAACTTGGAGGTCTAACGCAATAAGCTGGACAAGATCCTGCAGCAAGGATCATAGAGAAGATGGAAAACCTCTATTGAAAAGTGATTTTCAGTCTAACTGGCTCTCTTTCCGAGGCCGAGGCCAACATATTTGCTCATCAAAGGGAAGCAGAATCGAGTAAACATCAATGGGAACACGGAAACAATCCCAAGAAGGTAGATGAACCATAACAAAGGATAGATGGGAAAAAGCAAAAATTTACCGTTGCAGCGATAGATGATTCTTGACCCATCGGAAAGGACTGCTCCTGCGACAAGTTTTCCAGGGAGAACAGATCCAGCGATTGCGAGGTACCCCAGATACGCGAGAAGAATCGTAACCTATAGGAAAGACAACATTGAGAAGAATGCCGCGTCAATCGGCAGAGGGAGCATGCCGAGCGAAGCACTTACGGAGCTCCACGAGGGAACGAATGCAGATCCAACGAAGGTCAGTCCTGCTCCCATCCTTCCTCGACCGCCCAGAATCAACTTCTGCTCTCCCCCTCGATCCCGCAGAGTCCACCTGATATATTAACAGACTGCCAACTATTTAATGTACTTATTAAGAATCGGAAGAGCTCGGAGTTATACTAAATTTTACCTGAACTTCACATCGATTCCCAGCAGCGTGATTGATCAGTCGGTACAATCCTGATATTTATGTATTTGTGGGCATCACTTAGCCAGTCCCGTTCCCGTCCCAGTTATCAAAGACCTGACCCTTACGTAAGGTTTGGTCTGGTTCTGGTCCGCTCCCGGTCCACCCATATTGATTAGTCAATGTAAAAGTCAAAGTCAAAGAAGAAAAGTAAAAAACATAGCATGTACTTCAATAGAAGGAACAATGTAATGCATTGTAATCTTTGAAGTCCATCTTGAAAAATAAAAAAAGACTCATATTAGATCACATTCGATAGTCATAACAATGTCCAATGCAAGGCTCTTTTAATTATTCATTGAGTTCATCTCAGTAGATCTTTGACTTGGAATTTTGCTTTTTTTCTCTTGCTCCATCAATTGTAATCTATCAATTTTGAGCACTTTGCAGGTATAGATGGTTGATCTTCAATAATTTGCAGGAATAGATGGTTGAAATTCAAGAGGTGGAAAATTTATTGAGCAATTGTGGATGATAAAAATTGTCATCATTAGGGATATACGTGAGCTTTTTTTTGTGTCTAACATTGTTGCAATGGGGAACATAGGATTCAACTTCAAGTGATGTTGATAATCTATCAATCTCTCCTTCATTCAAGGTAGACACCTTTAAGTTACCTTGTTTGTTCATTGCTACAAGAACTTGAGAGATCGGGAGGTGGATTATCCAGTGCATGAATTACAGAGTCCATTTAGTCTACAGAGGTTGATGCCCCCTCAAACACTAGATGTTGTAGTGGCTTGTGATGGTGAAAGGATGTTAGTAAAATCACTAAAGCCTTCTAGGTCATATGTAAACCTTCTAAGAGATCCCATTCTTCAGCCATGATTGAACATCTTACTTTCTTTGTATTTGGATAATCTATCACCATCTTATTTAATAGAGTTCTCTTCTCACAAGCTTCTTCAATAATTTCATATGTGGAGCTCCACCTGGTGGGCGCATCTTCAATGAGCAAGTTCAGATCTTCCATGTCCCAATCAGGACATAGAGTATGACGATGGAGAACTCTTTGTGGTGGAACTCCACTTTTAGTGACAAGTTTTCAAAGTGTATACATGATTTCTTTAATCGGAGATGAGGGTTACTAATGAGAAAAGTTTGGTGTCATTGTCTCAGCAAAGTGAGCTTGTCACCCCTATAATATGAGTAAAATTATGCACTGTGTTTTTGAAAGGAGTATTTCAATTATAAAAAAATTAATACTCTAGGTACCCATCTCCTTCAAGCCTTGTTGAAAAGCTAAGTTTTGCACATTTCACACATCTGGAAAACAAAAAAATTCCATCTAGAAAACAAAAAAAATCTGACCTTCTAATTTTTATAAATTCAATTGAGAAATGGTAAGGGTATTGATTTTTCTTAGTGACTGTGTTAAGCTTCCGATAATTGCTGCATATTTTCTGACTAGTCGGTAATCTAATTTGGATATCTTCCCCTAGTTCACTCTTTGTCACAATTATTCAAGTTTTCTTAGGAACTACATGGACAGGACTAACCCAAGGACAAACAAAAATCAAATAACTAAATCCAGCTTTTAAACATTTCAGTATTTCTTTCCAAACGACCTTTTGCATGATAGGGTTTATTTTCCTTTTACATTCTATAGTTGATGCAACACGGCTGTCGGGATCTGTCGGCTCGTGTTACACCACAGGGAGGAGACGGCGAGAAATTTATGCAACGAGTACGAAGGATGCGGAAGCATTAAAATTCAATGAGATGTGTGTGGTAATTGCTGATTAGTGTGACGATTAATTAAGAGACCAGAGAGGGCTAGGCAGCGATCAAGCTCCAAATGACCCGGTTATCCAGTTTGATGACCTATGATGAGGGGGACAACAAAATGTCCAAGGGTGTCCACAAACCCCTACGATAATGATCCTAAATGATATCTCAAGAAAAACCTACCTCTCGACGAGTTGGCGGCTTATCCTAAAATACGAGGATATTCTAGGCAGAGGAGCAATTCGAAGATGACACTGAAAGAACTAATAATACTGAAAAATAGATTTGGGGAAGACGGCAAAACCCGAGGGTCATTGGCGGATAGGGACCTTGATGAAGTCGACGTCCAAGCGAAATAGGCTGGATATCATGAGGTGCGGGATTCGAAGGCTAAGAGTAGATGTCGGCGCGAACGAGGCAGAGTATGGAGATTGGCTCGACGTTGGATTGTCAGTCAGTTGGCTCGTGGCTGACTTCTGGACGGGCGGTGGTAGACTATCGTGGCAAGAGTATACTACCACGTGTGATCAACTAGCAGGCGAGATCGTAGAAGATGGTATGTAGCAGTCTACGACCATGACACGTGGCCACAAGTGGGCGTGAACCGTGGGCAGCGACTGCTAGTGAACAAATGCCTTGGGCGTGCTAACTCAAAAGTGCATTGGCCATGGACGACAAACTCTAGCAGGCAATGAGAATTACAGAAGAATTAGCAGACAATGAGAATTACAGGATCATGACTGGGCGTTCTTGAACGAGCGGCCTTGGTCGGCGGCCGAAAGAGAAAGAAAACACAAGAATGAGAATTACAGAAGGGCTGTCTGGTCCCAGCGGGCAGCGGAAGATGGTTGCCAATCAGATAACGGCGGCGACGACGGATGTGTTCACAACTTCAGCAGTGGTGATGGTAGCTTGAGCAGCAATATCGTGATCCATGAAGAACGACCAATGGGAACGTTCATGATGGCAAGCGAGAATCAAGAAGCCCTGGGCAAGACGTTCTTGAAAAGGGGTCGGAAGTTGTCTTTCTGGAGATGAGTCAATAGAGAGCACCCCAACAATGGTGAGACGATGTGGGTGATCTTGACAATGATGATTCCTACGGATGACCTGGGACAGGCGCGTTCTTGGATCGGGGATCCAAGAATTAGCTAAGACGACTGAAAGTGGCAGTGACGGTGTTGACATTCTTCCACGGAGATGCGGTTCAACGTGGAGAATCCGGCAATGCAGAGACATGCGGCTCCTCACGATCTACTCTAGAAAACTATAAACGTACCTGCCAAAGGAAGGAGGCGAGAGCCCAAATGAAGAATTTTCCTCTCAATTTCAAATGAACTCCAAGTGGCTTCTTGGGCATGCCTCCCTTTATATAGGGTAAGGAGGATGCCCAAGTGGGCCGAGTTAAGGGGAACCATCGCATGACGAGGACTTCCCCCTAACTGTCCAGCAGTACATAAAAAAAATAAAACGACAACGGATGAAGCCCAAAGCACGACAGCCCATCTGACAATTCAGAAAAACAAATACAAGAAAATAAAGACAACCAAGGCGACCATTTCTAGGCAGTGTATTTGAAATTCGGGTCTTGGGTGTCGGCTCGAGCTTCGCGTCCCGGTTGTTCCCGAGTTGTCGTCTCGCTAATGGGATAGTCCCCTGTCAATAGTAGGTTTAATATTCTTGTTGGAACTTAGGGGGTTCCTCGGCCACGTGGGCATTTATAGACAATTTATTAAACACTTTGCTAAATTATCTAAACCATCGACCAATTTATATGTTAAAGATGTGAACTTAAAAATTAATGATAAAGGGAAGTAAAATTCTATGCAGATGAAATAGGCTCTTGTGAAATCACCATCCTATAAGCACCAAAATGGAGTCTACCTTTTGAGATTATTTGCAATCTATCAAATTTCCAGTGGGTATAATTCATGGCAAAATATTGAAAAGAAGTTGATGCCAATCTATTATGACAGAAAGATCTTGTGCATGCTCAGGTACATTACACTTCAAATGAAAAGGAATTCTTCCCATAGTTTTTTTCTTTAGATAAATTTAGATCATATTTGTTCGGTAGCAAAATAGTTATTTTTATGATCATGCAGCTAGTAGATATTTAATGAATAAGAAAGAAGCAAAAACTGATTCATTGGATGGCTATTACTAATGCAAGAATTTGATATAGAATAAAAAATAAATTTGGATCTGAAGATTTTTCCTGATCATTTATATATATATTACACGTTAACACTACAATACCAATTTCCAAAATTTTTCCTAATTAGCATAATCTTAGAGTTTGGATATTATTACGGTTTGCACATATAGTGAAATATTTGTTTTCAGGAATGAATCCAGATGAATGGAGTGAGGAATAAATTATTTTTTAAGCGAGGTTCAATTTTATTTATGGGAAGATCTTGAACTTTTTCACTTGGGCGGAGACCATATTTTGAGGAGATGCATACCACAAAAGAAGCATAGGATCATCTTATAATTTTTAATTCATCTTTTTGTGGAGGACATTTCTCTTAAAAACATATTGGTTATAAGGTTCTTCAATGAAGTTTATTTTGGCCTACCTTATTTATTGATCAATTTTATTTTAAAAAAATTGTATGAAATGCCAATCTATTGTGAAACCAATTATTTAGATAGAAATATCTGATTTATGGGGCATAGACTTTAATGGACCATTTCCACCATTTCATGGGAAATAATATATTCTGATGTCCATGGATTACATGTCCAAGTAGATTACATGTTTGCTAATCTATTGAACAACTAGCTCTAGAGATTTGGAAATCAAGCTAAAGTGGGTTATGTACTTATCTATCTATAGAGTACCTTTGTTCATGTTTCAAAATTATTTTTGGAGCTCCATGATTCTTGACCGATTCCTGATGGAGAACATGCTTGTTAATTTATTTCAAACTTATTTAGTAGATTTTACTTTTCTGAGCTAGGGAAAGATGATCCTGATAAGGCTAAATGAAGGAAACCAACAACTTGTGGATCTACCTTCTGCCATGTTTTTAACTCAGATAATGAAAGACATTCTGATGCTAATCTGAAATAGATAATCAAAAAGATATTTATTCGATATATTTTATCAAACAAGGTCTTCCATGACCTGTAATTGTCATTTGTCAGCTTCATTCACGTCATTGATCCTGTAGGAATGACGGCGATCCATGATAGCCTAATTTGTTGAGATGAACTTTGTGACAAAAGCTTCATCAGATATTGCTGAAATATACCATGAAAGAACTTGAGGAGAATCCAAGA
The DNA here is from genome assembly GCF_029677425.1 of Wolffia australiana. Taxonomy (NCBI): domain Eukaryota; kingdom Viridiplantae; phylum Streptophyta; class Magnoliopsida; order Alismatales; family Araceae; genus Wolffia; species Wolffia australiana. The sequence continues at coordinate 204,785 of NC_135841.1, read as the reverse complement.
ACGAGAAACAAGAAGTAGAAGAGAGGAGAGAGAGAGCAGGATAGAGAAACACAAATGACAAGTAGTTAATATCATTATCTTTCGCAAGAGCAAGAGTTAAAATTTGTTTGTTTCTATAATAGATCCTTAAGCCATTATAAAATAATATTACTATATTCTAAAGTTAGCTATTATAATATACTATCTATGTTTAATCATGACCATCTATTTTCTCCTACATATCTTTAATCCTATCCATCTATATTTGAGTATATTTTGAATGATATCTGTTAGTATCATATCAAGTGTAGGGGTATGGGGTTCAGTTATAACTAGACTGAGATTATAGTAAATCATATTGGTCGATGCTGGGTCTGATGTGGCTTGTCCTCTGAGTAGAAAGTCTTTTAAAGTTCATAGGACATATACAAAAATAGCCATGTTAGTTTATTGATAAACAAAATTTGAAAAAATATACGCAGTGGAGATGATGGAGGAGTAGGCAGAAATTGGCTTCCATATCTGTCATTGACACTAATAATAGCCCCTACCATATCAAGTACATGTCCTGAGACAGATTCTTTGAGAGAAACTAGGGTGTGATGAGAAGATCGGATAGAAAGAATTTCTGGTCACAAATTCTCTGATTTGAACTCTTTAAGAATTGTTCATCCCTGATCTTGTTGTGATCAGGCCCCATTGATCAAAACATTGATTTGATAAAATGGTGATTGCGGGGCCACGTTTTAATTATGTGTCAACATGGTTATTGGATTATAGGTTAAAGCCCCTTTGATCACTAGTCTGATGAGCTATCAGATCAGGAGTGCCCCCACTCATCCCTTGCTCCCTGTTCCTCCATAGCTACACCTTGGCGCCCTCTGCCTTGCCTCCAACTACACCTCGCCGCTCTTAATCATTACCCTAATCCCAAGCCCTGCTTCCTGGCCACATCCCATGTCTCCCTCTTTGGTGCCGGTCATTAGGCTCTCTCTGACTTGGGAGGGACTGCCAAAACATGATATGATTGACATCAAGATCGCATATCATATTGTGCTCTTGCATCATGGATTAGGCTTGCATCACTGGGCCAATGAACTTGATGATTCATGTTAGAAAATGATGACAATCATAATCTTTGATTTTTTATTTATCAATGATTGTGATCAACAACTTGATCAGGATGTGTCACAATCACCATAGGCAATCCAATCATCATCACCGCACCCTAAGTGCATGAATGAGCAAGGGTCCAGAGCTGATTTTATGAGCAGGAGAAGATCCTAATGACAAGGCCAATTTGTTTTGGCCCTCTAGAGTTTTTAAATGCATAAATAATTTCGTACTCACTAGTCATGATTGCAGCAAATACTTGATTCCGACAGATCTGGAACACTTTTTGTGTCTTTAGGAAGTACGCAAGTTTAGACATTCATCCATCTAAATTGGTGCCCTCTTATAATATTAATAAAACTGTAAAATCAAATAAAAATGTCTAAATAATCTCAAATTCCTCTACCATTGGTTCAATTGAAAGGAAAAAACCATCACAAGGACCAATTGCTACTTTGAGTTTGAGTATAATGAAACACAGCAAAAAAAACTAAAAATTTGAATCATGGGAATCAAGAAATATAGAGATATCAGAGAATAAAGAATGCTCCAATTGGAAATGAACATAGAAGTAAAAAATGTTGATACACCTGAGCTTTGAGTGAACACATGGAATCAAGACTAAACTGACCACTATGCTCAGACGTTGCTAAAATCTTCACCTGCCTAAGAAAAAAAACTTCTTCTGCTATTAAAATTTCAAAGATATGGATAAGCGTTGACTAAGGGCAGAACTGGACGAGGTAAATGGAGACAGACATAAATGAGAGAGAATTATGTAACAAGAAGTGGGTTTTTGGCACTACCTTATAGTTGAGGCTTACAAGAAAAGTTGATTATCACAAAATGACTATATATCCTTCACTGCTCAAAAATTCAAAATTGTATGGATCATAAAACTCTCATAGCCCAAAGATTTGAAATTTCTGGACCATATAGTGCCCACTACCTACACATTCAACATTTTATGGACCATAAGCTCCAATTTCCAAAAATCTTCATTTTGTGGGCTATAAATATTAAAAAATGTTTCTAGACGGACCATAGATTCAATTTCATAGAATTAGAAACACGTATGTTGATTTACTCTTACTTTTGAAGTTCCAATTGGAATACTACTAGTTGCTTGAGAGATTTTATATTTAAAGAAGTATGCAGCCATAATCTCCACTAAAAATACTCAACAATACATTGAAACATGTGTCAGATTCTCTATGTAATTTCATCATAAGAGTATTACACATAAAGTAGAAATAAATCGATATAATACTAGTAGTACACTATTTCATGATAGGACAAAAGGTAAATCAATGATATTCTGAGGTTGACCAGTAAAGGTAGGAAAACAACTTTGATGATTCATCACATGCGCCAATATGTGATAACTAAGTTCACCAATTATAAAGGCCTCAGAAGCACAGATGCTCCCCTAGTATAAAACGTTGCACCAAACCCCCCATGAACATACAACGTGATTTTTTTGGCAGAAATCCGCAGCACCTAATGCACAAAACTGCACAATTGAATCTGTTTTTTATTATATAAAACTTTTAATAAAAAATTAAAATCTTATAGATATTTTATTATAAGGTTTATTTACAATGAATTAATGCAAATGAGAAAAGAAGAAGAAAATGAAGGAAAATGCAAAGAATAAAATAAAAAAAGAAGGAAAAAGAATTAAAGAGGATCAAAAGTAGAAGAAAAGGCGAAGAAAAGAGGGAGAAAAAAGGAAGGAAATGAGAAGAAAGGAAGACAAAAAGAAGACCAAAATGAGAAGAAAAGGTGGTTATAATGATCATAGATTCCATATCTTGTTCAATGTTAATTATAATGAGGTCATAATATGTAAATCACTGGTCTTTAGGATTCTAGAGAAGGACATTGAAATATCTATATGGAATAATACTATCTAGTGTTACTCATATGATGAATGTGGATGATCTCACGAAAATTAGATTGGATACACTAATGATAGATGATGGATGTTCTTGAAAGGAACAAGGACACTAAATTGATACGTATAAATCCCTGATGGTATTATACTAATTGTCAATCAGGTTGATTCATGTCACAGTTGCATAAGTAGTCCATAGACCTGAGACACCAAAGATACCTCGTGAATGGAAGATTTTGCTATGATTGTGACCTGAAAGTTCCCATCATGGAATTGCAAATTGTGACCTGAAGATAACTGTGTGATCAAGAAGGGATCATCCATCCTCGCTATAAGAGAAGACTGCTTAAAGGAAGAAAATGTGATGAAGTCATGGCCCAAGGCATTAGAATATCAGAGAGAAGTTATGTGATTGTTTTTCTATACATTAGTACTAACTCGAGTGACAGATTAAGGTTTAATTGTTGATCATACCCTAAGTAATACTAGGAGTGTCAAGAGAATGAGGGACTATGCGTACACAATAATTGATAACAAAAATGTTTCATGAGTGAGTTAATACACTTCTTTGTATCATCTGGAGCACACTTTCATCCTTATGCTGAGCTTTTTCTTGGTCATTACAAAATGAAAGAAAATATCTTTACAAGTTTCCCTGTTGGCTGTGAACAGTCTCACCTTGCTAAGCATTTATGTGTAGGGAATGACAAAATCAATTTCGATATCTGTTTTAGATAAACGCTAAACCTACACCTATAATTAAGGTTTGGTTTAGGAAAAGTTTAAGTTTGGTCAAATCGATAAGTTAGTATCAAAGTCAGAGCTAAAAGTAAATAAAGCCAACAAGACGATTAAAAATCAAAATAGAAGATAAACCTACTATTCTTGTCAGGGACTCAATATTATAAGCCAAGTAAAAAATTATGCATGAATCTTCTAGAACACTATTTCAAGACAGAAATAATTGATTATCAGATATACTGGGCAATATATATCACTTTATTAATGTGATGTAGTTTATTGATACTATTTGACTATTGCTGACAATACATCTTGATTTTGATAAATGTCATAAAATATTAAACAAAATTAAGTGGTCATTATGTTCATTTTCGAACTAACAAACTTGGAGCTTATGATACATGTGGTCTCATTTACAAGGTCTATGCATATTTATTGACAATATAATATTTTTTATCAGAAACAAATTTAAAGATATAGTTAAGACCATTAAAACCATTTTCACCTCTGGAGCTCCTAAGCCATCCTATTTGTGCAAAATGTTAAATTCAACGACACTATATTCTGTCCTCTTCCTTTTCTAAAACATTGCTGTTTCTAGAAAGATGTCCAAAGGATATATGATGACCAAAGTTGGGAATCAAATGATGAGAACACTTTGAACGAGTAGGGTGGCATTTGAATTTTTTTATCATTTTAAGTTCCTTTATTGCTAATAAAGTCTTAGAATCTGATCGATGATAATCTTTGGCCTACATTGCGACTGATCTTATGATTGATAGCAGAGAAATCATTGCATGATTTCTCGCTGAAGCTGCTTGTTCTCCACACAAAGCAAAAATATAATTTTATTTCTTCCCTCCCTCTCTGTTAATGATCACTTTGTGCTCTAAGTTTCACTTCTCGACCAACTGTGAAATATATGAATCAAATAGCTAAGTCTTTAAATCAACCGCTTCTGAAATCTAAGATATAGAGAGAGACCAGGTTTTCAGAAATTTCATAATCATAATCAGTTCAGTGCCACAGGCAAAGAAGGGAAAGAAGAGACTCAGAGACCTGAACGGACAAAGATGCTACGATTCTCAATGATATAAGATTTTTACATATAGAAGAAAATTCAGTATCTGAGTCCACCATTCTCATAACCATTTTCTCATAGCAAACCATGACCACAATGCAAACCAATCTTATAGGATTGGGGAATAACTTATGTTAAATGGTAAAGCAAAATGATATGATAGAGGAAGAGGATAAGGAATGGTGCCGCATAAGAAAAGATAGATCAGAGGTCATCCCCTCCCCACACCAACTCTTCTGAAGAACAAAGTTAAGGCAAAAAAACTTAAAGTCCACATTGATAATATTATGTTGATGGGAACTACGCAAATCGACATCAAATACACGATTACCATATTCTGATTTCACCCCCCAACTTGTCGGATGGAATATCATAGATAATCCAACCTACGGCCAATATTTTACTTCTGCACACAAAAAATATGAGGGCTCGTATAGGGTACCTAAAGTATGTCTTCAGCAGATGTTTTTTCTACCACGCTTATGCTTTGTCTCGAAACTTTATCATCCATAAGAAACCTCCAATAGTCCACCAGCTTGTGGTCGTTGGGTTTCACATCCATCCACCTCCCCGAACAAAATATAGCATATGCATCCGCGGCATACCTACATGACAGTAAATGAGAGTAAGCAATTGGACTAAAGTCTAGGACTCACAAAATCCCCGAGTAAAAGAGAAAACTATTAGACGTAGGGTTAGCGGCATTTCTTAGAATTCCTATCCCTAGATAGGGATACATAACTCTCTAGTTCAATTGTCTGGTTTTGTTCCATTCTCTCCAGCTGACCTGCTCCAAGGGTGGCAGGAACCTGTTAGAAGGGTTTATAGTAATTTCCCTTTTTTAGAATTCCTATCCCTTTATAAGGATAGAGAGCCCTCTAGTTTAAATGGGTTTGGTTCTCCTCCTCCTCTCCATCTGACCTATTCCCTGGACGGTGAAGTTTCCCCTGCCTCCCTGCTCTATCATCTCCTCTTCCCCTCCTCTCTTCCATCTCTCTCTCACTTTAGCAATTCATCTCCTGCCCCATGGATTTCAACAATAACCAGATAAAATAAACCAGCGGTAAAAAGGTCATCTACTAAAGCATAATAAAACACTCACTTGCCAATGCCATGTAGCTGGGTTACATGAGTCCATTCATGTGTCATGTATTGCTGAGACATGCGCTTTATCATCTTAGAGCGTTTGTTTTGGAGTCCCAAAGGCCGGATTATGTCTTCAATAGCCTCCTCCGGCACCGTTTCCGTCGTCTTTGCATCAGGGCACAAGAGGAAAAGTCTTGGCAGTATTCGGCGAACCTATAAATCATAATATTTTTCAATGAAATCACCTAAATAGAAATATATGTCCATTTGAAGAATTGACCTTTATATTGACTAGGCTTAACTTACAAACTTCGAATGAATTTATATTAAATGGTTAGAAGAGACATAGCATCTAAAATAAGCAAAATACCAAACAACCTATGACTCCATCTCCCTTCTCTTAACTTCTTCAAAGCAATAGCAAACAAGCGATAACTCAACTATATCTTGATAAATCATGGTCCAAATGGCACAGTGAAAAACCATTTACGCATTATTTTTACTATACACCGTTGTTTAGAATGTCTTTTAAAATGATGTAAGATCATAACAATCTCCCAACGTGTATCTGCTGGATAAAGTTCGTTGCACATGATGATTTTCTATTTTTGCTCAACACTGATAACCGGTAAGATATTTGTCAGATCAAGAAATGGCGCATGAGGCCTGCAAAAAACTGAGAATGATTCCCTATTAAATTCTAAGTTTACGCTTTCATCACCAACATAATCTGCATATTAAAATGGCGATAAAAGGTCAACAGATAAAAGATCAATCGAACCTGTTGTCCCGTCGTCCGATTTAGGAGCATACATATGACCAGAACTCTCCAGTGGTCAAAGAAGTGAAATTCTTGCAGGAGTTCATGATCAGAGAAAGGAGGAACCCACATATTGTCATCAGGAACTCTCTTATAAGCATCTTGCATCCTTTCAGCTGCAGTCAGCTGAGACGGGTCGCCTTCATTCTTCTGTTTATTCTTCTTCTTCTTCTTTCGATCACAATCCAGTTGAAAAGGGCTGGACTCCACCTCATCTTCAATGGATACTCTGGTTGTTTTCCTCCGAGTTCTTCTTTGCACAACCACCTCCACAGAATTTCCACCGCCATCTTCCTCATGTTGAACAAGTTTTGCAGCGGAAGAAACAAAATAAGGAGAGACAACTACAATTTTCTTCTTCCTTGATCTCTTTCCCGTCTTCCCCTTTACTTCCTTACTGTTCTTCTTTTCTTCAAACCCAGAAGCCTTCTTCCTCTTCTTCTTTATCTTTTTCGTCGTCCGTGAGATATCAAGCCCATCTTTTCTGTTTTCATCAACAACCCTTGTTCCGTCATTCAATGCCTGATTTCCCCTCTTGCGAGAGAGCGGCGGTGTTGGAGGCGGCGCAAGATTCCCTCTTTCCTTCTCCCCCAACGTAGTATTCTTCAGCTTGATCCTCTTCTCACTGTTCTTCGCTTGATCACTGGCTATGTAAGCATACGACGCCAATATCTTCTCTAAAGGTGAATCCACCAGCGGTGACATAGAACCGAAAGAGAGTAAGCAGAGCACGCTAGATCAGACGAAGAACTGAAGAAATATAGAGGCAGAAGAAGAGAAATGATGTAAATATTAGTGCTCCAAACCCATTTATAGAAGACCTTACCCACAAACCACTACATGCATGATATATGAGATACAGAAGTATCACCATAAGTACTCTACTTTTTTCTTTTCTACAAAAGCTCAGAATGAAACATATATCAATTTCATATCTATCCATGAACTGGTATTTACAAATATTTGTCCATAAACAGTTCTTTAGTCTAAATCCATTGTGAATCGAGTTCAACTATTTGGAGTTCAGCCAATAATTTTAAGTCAAAAGGTGATGACTCAGAAAAAAAGTGAAAACAAAAAGCAATTAAAGAGGCATCCAGATTTAAGCCCCTGACAACATGTCTCCTATTAGGGCAGTTAATAGAGCATATATTTTGAGAATGTCCCAGATGCTTGTCTAGTTGACAGTACTAGGTGATGGGTACTATCATTGTCCAATTTATTCATAAGAATGAATACTGTAGGCACTCAGTTGATTAATTTCACTTTTTGTTTTTGTTTGGATCATGATATGGTCCAAACATTTTCCTTTGGTTGACCATGATTTTACAGGTTCATTTAGGATTTTAGATGATAAAGCACTAACTTGAACATTCATCAAAACCATAACTTAACCATTAAAAGTCAAAGACTTCAATCCTCCTCTAGTATCAAAGAGAAACTATATATACACAACTACTCATAGTAAACAATTATGTAAATGATTTGACCTTTATATTCGCTACTCCAAAGATAAGCAATGAATTTTAATAATTTTATGAAAACATCATTATTGATATCTATCAAAACAATGCTCTAAATTAACTTCATGTTACTGTCCCGATTAGCCTTTCCTAGGGTATGCATTTATGAAACATATATTTATTTATAAAATTTTCAATAAAGGAACCCACATGTTCACACAGAATCTTTAGATAATACTATTCCAAAATATTATAATTGCATCAAGTTGTGACAATGGAGAAATAATTTTCCTCATTTTATTACTGCATATGATTATTTTTTGTTCATTGAGAACAAAGGTCATTAACACATGAATCCGAAAATTCTTATTTGGGCTATGGTAACTTCTCTTGTTCTTCAGAACTCACAGATAATTTTTGGAACTAAGACTCATAAATTAATATATAAATATAATAACTAATCTGCTTTTTTATACTCCACTTGCAGAAAGAAAATTAATATATATATAAATAAAAATACATCAAGGAAATTATGAATAAGTTCAGAGAAGAATATATTAAATCATAAAAGATACCTAAGAATGATAAAGATTAATGAAACTTAGATTTAGGCAAAATAATATTTAAAAATATCATAAGTTGGATTATATATACTTTTTAAAATAAATATTTACAACAATTATTTATTTTATGAAAATATAAATTTCTATGCAAAAGTATCTCTTCACTGAAAACAAAGAATATGACTCTTCTATGTCTGAAAGGGATCAAATGACCAAAGAAATTCTTTAACCAACTATAATTACATCAAATATTATGGATGCAAACTTGGGTGAAGGTTAATTTAGGCTCCTTTTTATTATTATGCAACAATTATTTTATTATATATTTAATAAGAAAGTGTGAGATAATTACATAGCTTCATACTTGGCTTAATATGAATAAATATACAAAAGAAATTACAAAAAGGATAATAATGTGACTCACGATTCAGACCATCAGAAACCTTGCCATAGAGATTATCCTTCGGAGACTATTTCTAATTGTTTTTGAATTATGATTAGAAATAATATTTATTTTTGACATTCATAAAATCCATTTCATCTAGAATGTTTCCATTTTATGCAGTTTGATAAGAAGTTATAGGGGAAGAAGGGATAGTATTACACAATCATAGAGAAAACACATAGCCAAGTTGTGGATAATTTTTGAAAGAATCAGCAATAAAATTATAACCAAATTCATTTTTACATATTGTTTAGGGTCTAATGATTTTTTTTTGCTAGTTTATGCATAATTGTGTTTGCTATATTTTGAAAGTTGCAGGCAAGAGAATGATGAAACATTGAGAATGTGTCATAGGTGCATTCATTTTCATCATTATTGTCTATTGCATGGCAAATTTTTGGATGGCATGAGGTACAAATCTGATTAGGTGCTCCATTACCTTTTATCCGGCAAATCAAAGGTAGAAATATGGCATGATATGAGTTGCAATCATTTGCTTCTCTCTCTTCTTTCTCTCCTCCTCTTCAAGGGGATGATGAGGCCAAATCCAGGCCACCATGGCCCTCCTAAAGAGACAATCTAAATGCTAGAAAATTCCACAATCTTCCTCTTATGTGTTTTCATTTTTGGGTAAAACTACCTCTGTTTTTGCTCCAAATTGCATTATCCTTCAACCCTAAGCATGAAGGATGATTCCTTGCACTTCCTAACCCTTTCTACGACACAAAACCTCATAAATCAGGGTGGATCAAACCCCAGGAGCATAGGTTTTGTTGTATGAACATTGTTCTGGAATGGGAAGCTTTGCTCACCGACCAATTTTTTTTATACAACATCAATGGAAAGGATTATTTGTTGTATTCAGGTTACTAACACATTTTAGACTTTTTATCAAGAGAATTGTTATTCAATCATGTTTTCTCTCTTTACATGCACTACTTTCTCTCTCTAACTTCTCTCTACCATATCTCCTTTGATCTCCTTTGATATCTCTGTTGGAAAGCGTATTTTGTCCTCTTTCTAGATACATGCTCATATATATCATATGACGTTTTTTCATTCTCTGATTTTAGGATTTGTCGCTGAGTATCAAAAGTTGTCATGATAATCCAGAATTCCTTGGGGATTTGACCTTGAATCATCGTTACACCTAATTTTAATTGCAATTACAGTGGGTTTAAGTATTTTTATATATGTGTTTTAACAATCACAATCTTACACTTGTTAATCCTCCAGAAACACTCTAAACATGTCTTCAACTAGTAATGAACTGGATTGTGAGAAATATTAAATCCACATCAACATTAAAGAGGGGATAGAGCTAAAAGGAAAGGGAAAATGAAACATGAGATAGGTAAACTCAATGTATTTTGAGCCATTTTGTTATACAAGATTGCAGATTAAAAGTATTTTTAATTGAAAAATGATTTAGCTAATTGTAATTAAATATTCTTGAAAATTTTAATTATGTTAATATGTATGGGTATTTGTAATATAGAGTTTAAGTAGATCCTATTAGAGCTTGGGGCTCAAATAGGTGATGGTGTTAAGGACTGGAGGAAAATAAAGCTTTATGGGTAAAGTCAAAGTAGCATCGTCACTCTGTTTAAGGCTTTGGGTGTGGAGGACAACAGAGCACAGAGCTTTACCAAAATTCCTTTTTTGGGGTATCCTTGTTAATCCTTAATTTCAGGTGATTTCCTTGGGGAAACTGTAAACTGACTTTTTTAGGGCTTATCATCACCTAAGGCTGAATACTCCCTAATAGCATTTAGTGCCTGCCTAAGATGTATATAAAAAGATGTGCCTGATCTATCCACTACCTCATTCTCGACATAGGTGGAACATATTTGATGTAGTTTGTTAGATTATAGTGAATAAATTTAAATGATAAAGTTCAACACTGATGGAGGACCATCCCGTCGATCGAGCCCCCACCCGTCACCAGCCACGTCGCGGAGGCGTAGCCGACGTGAAGAATCTACAGCTCCATTATCCAGTTTGAGAAGCGGCATCGTCGTCTTACTTCATGTCGTGTGTCTCTATGTTCTTTTCTTTTTTACTCATCTTTGGATTGTCTTGAGGCCCCTCCTGCGTGAGTACAGGCCTCCCCCTTGTGTCATGTTTGTTATTTAAGTATTTCAATTGTATCTTTTAGGGAAATGAGGAAGAGTCCAAATTGACTCTGCCATTTTCCCTAAAAGACCCCTTTTTAAGGGAAGCCCAATAAGCTTCCCTTAAAAAGGATCCATTAGCCCCCTAACTGCCAGAACCCCATTATAAGTAAATGGGAAGGGGTGACGTGGGAGTAGGCTGGTTGCCTTGAATCCAAATCTGATATTTTTTCGTTGGTAGCAGTTATCATTTTGCTCTTTGTTGGAGAAGAAGAATTTGTCAAGTTAGGTTACCTTTGAATCTCGTCGATCACTTCCTCTTTGGAGATTGGTCATCGATCACTCCATCTTGAGAATTGATGCAGGATGACTAGGGGAGACCGGGTAGTAAAGACTATATAGTGTAGGGTGGGATAAATCAGACCACAATTCACACAATCGAATTTGAAGATTTAAGTCTAGTGTAAATACTGATGGTGCAGCCTCTTTCCTCGTTAGAGGGAGGGAGTACTGTCTTACAACCACTGTGGTGAAAACAAAGCAACAATTTCAACAAATTGAACGGTCGATCGCTAGAAGATTCAAAGGCCTAATCAACTAATTTCTAGAAGATTCAAAATCCAAATCAGATAATCCGACAGCGGTGGAAAAACAATCAAGGAACATTGGATGAAGGACACCGACACCAAAGAGGGTAGAATTTACCTCGACATTAGAGCAGTGTGGTAGTGGCGGTGTAGGTAATTCTCGACGCATCGTTGGCGGGGGCGAGTGACGTGCACTTTGACAAGGTGTTGCGGATCCAACTGTATATGCGGTGATAAGTGACTGCATGGGCGACTTGGGGTAGGCGATTGCACACTATGGCCAAGCGGTAGACGACGGTGCAAGCAGTTTCAAGTGGCGGTAGAGAGGGCAGGAAGCGGCGCTCGGTGCGTGGACAGATGACCGTGCGCGCGGTGGGCGTGGGTGGGCGGCCGTGCGCATGGCAGGTGCAGGCGAGTGGCCGTGCGTGCGGCAAAAGCAGGAAGCGCCCGTGCGTGCGGCTGTGGTGGGTGGCCATGCGCGCGGTGGGCATGGACGGGCGGCCATGTGTGCGGTGGGCGTGAACAGGCGACCATCCACGCAGTGGGCGCGGGCAACTGGTGTGCGCATGGTGGACGTAGGCATGTGGCTGTGCGCGCGCGGCCGCATGAGGGCAAGTGGTATTCTCTTAAGGCGGCGGAGGCGGCAAGAGGCAGCGTCGGTAGCTCAGAAGGGATGACGGCTAGGGCAAACTTCCTTTAGAAGAAGAAACTTCAATTCCAAAACAAATTCACCAAGTTTTTTCTTACAACATTGGCCTATGTATAGGCCTTGGAGGAAAGAGAAGATAAGATAACTGTTAATTAAAAATTCTAATATTAAATGACGTTGGTGACATGTCAACGTGTCATACCAACGAACGGTTCTGAAGGTTGCGTTGGTGACGTGTCATGACACGGGTCGTATCATGTGAAAGTGGAGGCACGCCCTGTACTTGTGAAGACTGGCCTATTGAATTGAAGAAATCAGATCTCGTTTGATATTGGCAATTATTTTTTTATTTGTGGAAGAAGAAGAGGGATTGTTGAATTGTTCTGGGTTTTCTTACTTCCCTGGAGGAAGATCGACGGGGCCAACAGTGTTTTACGATGGAGAAAAGGATGGGTTTGACCAGGAGTTCGAATGGGAATCATTCCCATGGTTACTCCATTAGCGATCGTCTGACATCGCTGAAGATCCAACCTCAATTTACAATCAATGTGAACGGTAATGACTGCATGTCATCTACAATGATGCCGATGTGTGCTATTCCCGTTCGTGCGCTGTCTCTTTGACTACATGGGTTCTTTTCAAGACATTGAAGGACATTTGGTTTATCAACAATATCTGTGGAAACAGATTATTCCGTGCATTGATCTACAATGATTTTTTTTCAAAGTCTCCTTTTTCGTTGAAGACCGTCAATCCTTGTTTGCGGATTTCTCATTGCTCTGAATCTCTTTTTTATATATATAAAAAAGAAACTGGCCGACGTTCCGGACATCGTAAATCTGATTTACGACAAGGCGCCCTCTCAATTCTGACCTATGACCCTGTCTTGGATGGCTGGCAATCCTGCTACAGCAAATCATGTGACGATCAACTATAACGGAGCGCCTCATTGCCTCCTTGGCTGCTTGAGCTCGTGTCTCTCTGTTAGACCGATAATCAGTTGGTTGAAGGTCACAGTCTGGGGGCTCTCCTATATCTGGACGTGGTTGAATGCGTCTAGCCTGTTGATTCCACTCTCGTGAAGTTGTGCATCGGAACTTCCGCTGGGACTGTCGTGATCCACTACATACGTCCAAATACTCAGTCACAGGTCATGCCTCTCTTCCCTTCGTTTACAGTGTTCTTTACCTCTTTTAGTGCCGATCGCCAACTCTTCATTTGCTTCGAGTGAGTTTAAGTGAGAATTTTAGGATTAGCCACCATACTTGTGTTAGAGAATTTCTTGACGGTGTTGGATCTGCTCGATTACGTTGACAGTGCAAACGCTCTTGGACAAGACTGTTCCCCACTCGTTGGCGGTCAAACTGCTCATACGGATCATTGGGAACCTGTCTATATCATGACCTGTCTGGGTTGACTAATTGCTTACATCCTAGATCAACCAAAAATTGATGTACTTCCTCGTTAATTATTTTCTTTAAATTCCACACATCATTTCACATCAACATAGTGTGTTTAGTGTTTGACATTCTGTCGAGTAACACAAACCCAACAACCCCGACCGTCATGTTACATCAAACACCCTTCTTGGTCCATATCTTTGCCACTTAAATTAACAAAGACGTTGTACAATGAAAATTAAAATCTTGTCTATTCCTCCTTGTTCTGTTTGCTTTTGTGATGCCTATTTCGGGTAGATTTTTTGAGGTTGAAAAATAAGTGAATGTACAAATTTATTCAATCCTGTAACCAGAAAACACATGGAGGTAAAGGATATAAGGGAATGGAGAAGGATTGGAGTATTTTTGAACAACAAACCCCGAAAGAAATTAAACTGAGAAATATAGAAGGGAAACTATAAAGGGAAAATGAATTAACTTTCTCAAAATCTTAGTGAAAGATAATAGTTAAAGGTAATTTAATTTTGGAAAAAAATTGGCATCTGGAGATAGACAAAAATATATAGAGACAAAGTACATCAAATTTGAATAAAATAATTTTAATGGGACCTGAAAAAAGATCTAGGAATCATAGATTTGGATATTGATGACAAACATTTCAGGTAAATGTTTATGTATTTTAACTATGTTCTTGAATGTAAGGCAAAAAGTACGTTAGTGCTTTGGAATTTTTTAAGAAAGAGATTAAGTATTTAGAAACTTATAATTTGACTTCAAGATTCAAGGACATTTTGATTCCAGAGGCAGGTTTTGTCTTTCCTGGCCAACTAGGTTGGGAGAAGCCTCGAAATTTTTCTTTTCTGTCTTAAAAAACTATAAAATAGATATGACCATGTGGATGGATAAAAAGATATGAAAGGAAATTTCCCTCAAAAGGTGTGCCCAATAGAATTGTGGATCGTTAGTTATCTAACTGTCTGTTTGAAAAAATCTCAGCCCATGGATCATGTTATATCTCCTCCACTTCGTTGAAAGCCAAAAATTCAAATTCTGCCTTTTATTGGCCCTGACCCGCGGCCACTTTTCTATATAAACAGTATAGAAAAGTGAAAAGCTGAAACAGAGAAAAGTCTAACATGACATCTTGTGATTCATGAGACACCATCACTCTGTAATGTGTTTTCAAAATTTTAAGGTAATGCCTTATGGTCTTGATTTACTGCTATAAAGGCATCATGTTTCAACAGTCTGATTCATGCCCTTTGCACTTTGATATAATAAAAGTAAAGATATTTCAAATTAAATATAAAGCATCTTTATCATGCCCATTGTTGTGTCATAAAGTTTCCATGTTTAACCCATTTCACCCATACCAAGACACCAAGAAAACACAAATCATATTAGTTATTAACTATATATGTATTTCACAAAAATGGATTTTTTCATTTCCCCACCTGTCTATCCCATTAAATTTAATTTAATGCTAAAAACCAGATATTTTGTACATTATCCATTTATTAGGTAATAAGGGTGTCATAATGATGCCTCCAATTGGTTGGGCCAATTATTGGCAAAATGTTTTACAAATAGAAGGAGACATGTCATGAGGTGCCACCAAACCGCTATAAACTGGTCTAAAAACCTAGAACTGAAATAAAACTGAAATATGTGGCTGATAAGCTAATCACACATTCCATATCTCTTTCCATGTTCATTAATAAAATATATTCATTATAGTGAACATGTGATGCTTATAATGAAGTCCCTGAATACATGATCAGACCTAGTGGATTATGATGAGATCATAATACGGAGATTACTAGTATTTCAGCATGTATTCTAAATATTCCTATTTGACGATACTCGAGAAGGATGTCAAAGTATCCAGACATAATAGCACAATCTAGCCTCACTCAAATGATAAGTATGGTTGTTCATGTAACCATTAGTCTGGAGACACTAAGGATAGATAGTGGGTGTTTTTTAGTGAAAGATTTCAATGAGTTGATCCATAAGAATCCCTGAATGGTATTACACAAAACCGTGAATAAAGTTGATTTGCGTCACAGGTGTGTAAGTGGTCCTTAAACTTGAGACACCAAAGACATCTTGTGGACTGACAGTTGAACTTTGACTATAACCTACATGTGTCTAATCGTGGGATTCTGAATAGTCTTAGTTTAGGTACATCAAGAAGTTCACGAATATGATTGAATGGTCAAGATGACCCTTGCTCCCATTCGCATTCGGCTACAGGTCATTTATTGGCATCCACCACCAATCGACATCCTCAAATTGAATGTGGATGGGGAGGCCAAAGGGAACCCAAGGCCATCAAGGGGAGGGGGTATCCTATGTGATCATACATGGAATATTCTCTTTGTTTTTTCCTCTTTTATGGTATACAAATTAATATAGTAGCCGAGGCTATAGCGATACGTGATGGTTTACTCCTCTACGAGGAATGAAACCTTCACAATGTCGTTGTAGAATCAGACTCACAAGTATTAGTTGACATGCTTGGTGCAGGTAAATGCTCCTAGTGGCGGCTTCAGCGCGTATGGCAGAACATTATGCGGTGCTGCCCTTGCACAACTAGTGTTCACCACCAGCTGCGCGATGGATATCACACAACAGATGCCCTTGCCAATCAAGTGGTACACACACGAACCCCTTCCTCCCTTTTCCTTTCTTGGTAGGTACTCCCTCCGACAGCTCGTGGATGCTATCGCATTGAATGCCTTGGCTTTCTGGCTCTTCGCACACGTCGCACACTAACGAAGGAGGGGCCAAGGGAGTGGTGGATTGCATGGAGCGCTAGAGGCGAGAGAGCACATCCTCTCGCTTGATAATCTGACTTGTCGTGAACCTCAATGTTGACATCACCAGATGGCGGGTTGGTCTACGCACATTCCAAGCATCGCATATGCTGCCAGCTCCACACACTCCTGTTGGCGCGCCTAATCCTCTCCTAGCGATTGGCCCTCGCGATTGGCGTATTGCATGAAGCATGGTAGGTGGGAGCGCTTACTCTCCCGCCTGACTGCTATCTGTGCCACACACCTCATCGATGCCAGTTGTCGACAGTCAGGAGGTCTCCGTGCACTATGCATCATCACCACCACGGGGGGATCCAGAGTGACGCCGTCAGGAGCAACCTTCTCCAAGCACCTACCAGGTATCACATATGTAAGTTCTCTTTTTCTTGCACATAGGCGTGGACGAGTGGGATCCCAGTGTAATTGGGATATTTATGCTCTCTCCACACCTATAAATGCTGATAAACAATCTACTTATATATAAAATCCCTGGGTGGCGTCCAGGGCACGGCTGGATCGGTCTATATGCACAACCGCAAGGTTGGATGTACCTGGCACCATGTTTTTTGCTATTAAAAAAAAGAATGGTCAAGATGAAATTCTCCACCCTTGCTATATGAGGTGACACCCAGCTTAGTATAAGAAAGATGATGCGATGAAGTTCTTGGCCAACTAACTTGGATGATGGAGTAGGGTTGACAGTTAACCATACTCTAAGTCATCCCTAGGAGTGTCAAGTGGATGCGGGACTATACGTACACGGTAACTGATGATGAACATGTTCCATCAGTGAGTCGATACACATTCCTTTGTATCTTCTTGAGCACGAGGTGTAACTTGGCACCCCACGTGTTAGAGACTAAACCTATCGATTGGGTTGAATAGATCACATATGAACTAATCTGAATCATGATATAGTTAATTAATTTGGAAGGCCAATAAAAGTTATTGGGCCATTAAATTTGTTAACTAGACTGATACATGGACCTAGAGGGTCACACAAAAGTGGTATTTTGGATGTTAGAAGATATCCACTAAGTATAAATAGGGTAAGGCCCTAAAAAAAATTCACTTAGGCTAGAATTCTTTAGGGGCCTTCCCCTTCTTCTCCCTTCTCCTCGTAACTCCTCTTCATTCTCGATACGATTGGGGCAGCTTAATGACATCGACAAATATTAAAAGGGGCTCCTCAACAAGGAGGAGATCTGACGTGCTGAGGACCGTAGAGATACTTCTGAAGGCTGCGCACATGAGCAACTCCATGCGACTCGTTCAAGGTTTAAAAGGAAATGCTGATGAGATCTGTGCACAAGTGCTTTATTTCATGATTTTAGTGATATTGTTATGATTATGTTATGTGTCTTTCACTGCATGGAACCATTGTGTTCATCCATATCAAGACCTCTAGAACCCAACAGTTTTTATGTAATATACATGTTTTTTCTAAAGTAATTTTCAGGTTATTAAGAGTATCTAATACACTCGAGAAGCAAGGGTCTCTCATTTTGGATGAAGATGACTCAGAGAAAACTGATATCTTATTAGGAGACTTGGTGAGAAGACAACATTCTCCGCTAGTAAGATTCCACTTAATGGGGATCCTAAAATACTATGTAGAATCTGATGTTGAAAAATAGTCATATGAGATCATTCACTGATAAGCAGCCTAAGAATAAAGGTCTTCAACCCTTTGACTTTAATGTATACTCATCACCATACTACGTACCGTAGCCACTTAAAAGTTGACATTTGACTGTAGATATATGGCTCAAACAATCAAAAGGAAAACTTGATCTACATCAAGAAGCTAACTTGTACACACATGCTTCTAGTACTAAAAATAAATGAAATATCTAAGGTGAAGTTTGCTTATTTTATAAGCTACATAAAGATATTTTCCCCACCCTACTGCAAAATTCCAGTTTTCTTTCTATAGATATAATTCAAAGAAAAAGGGTAAAATATGATTCCTTTTTATCATTCAACTTTTCAAAAGTATTAGTTTACCCTTGAATCTTTTTTTTTTTGAGCCTGATTCCATCAGAGTATCCTGGCTACTAGAAGAAATATAGTGGAAAGAAAATATTGATATAGTTTTTAAAAAAATATTAGTTTTTTCCTCACCTTTCGATATAAGATCGTCTTCGTTCATTCATACAAAACGTTCAAAATAGATATATAATTACATACATGACTTAACTACTATTTATAATATGAACTCGTTTTAGAATATTTGACTAGAGGCTCTAAAATTAGATTGTTTCCATTCACCCAAAACGATCGGACTAAACAATGGTTTGTGAAACTAACTCAAGAATATAACTCTTGGAAAGGAAATGGAAGTTTCCTTTTTAATAAGGTAAAATTCAGAGGGAAAGATGAACGTTTAAAAAATATTTATAAATATATGTTGGGGAATATAACATATTACATTAGGCATAGGAGAGAATGATGTTGGAATCTCAAGCCTATTGGGATATCGAATTAAAACTGGAAGTGAAAACCAAAAACATAGAGAATCCAAAAACATCACCATTGCATAGATGTAATCCTTGATATCTTAGTTCCTTGAGTTAGCATCTGCAAGCTGTTCTGATGCCCGACCTCTAGACAAATCCATGTGATTCTCACAAACAGTATTGTTGGATATTTGGTTAGATATCCATCTAGTCTCCACTAGAATAACCTCTATTTATACCTGTATCTATTTGGTTCACTATTGTTGGATAGGGGCACTCAAACTAACTCTCACAGACATTGAATGAGGGTCCCACCTCTATTTACACTTTCTAGGGATATTTTCATGTAAATCACCATCCTCGAGAATGGTTAATAAAAAGTCATCGAACTTAGAGTATATTCCCCAATGTCTAAAAACATTTTGCGTGACCGTCCATGTATCATTCTAAATTATAACTTTAATGGTCCAATGACCTTTATTGGAATGACCTTTTTAATTAACTATATCACATTTATCAATTAATCAAGGATCAATTTAAATGAATTGATTGGTTAAGTTGTGAGCCTGTGGGATGCTAACCTATACCTTGTGCCTTAGAATTTATAAAGGAGTATATCAACTCTTTCATGGAACCTTTATTGTCATTAGTTACCATGTATGTATAATCCTTCATCTACATGAGACTCTTGAACGACTTAGAATATGTTTATTCTCTTTCGTATGGATGCTTGGTAAAATATTTGAGTAACAACTTCTCCCATATTTGCACTACCCTTTCTAGTGATTTAATTACACCATTTTCCTTGAGTCAATTCTCCCAATACCAAGGCCAGAAAATCACATCTTGACCATACAGTCACCTTCGTGGACTTGTTGCTGCATTACATCCAATATGGTTTGAAATCCTCTAATTAAAGACTCTTAGGGCATTGTCAACACACATATCCACCCACAAGGCATCTTTTGTGTCTCATGTCTAAGTCCACTTACATCACCATGACATGAATCAAATTCGATTGACCCTAGGGGGTAAAACCATTCATGATTCATACAGATCAAATCAATGGAATATTTCCCCAAAGAACACCTATAATATGTCCTTAATGTGCTTACACTAATGGCTACAAGATCGTCCATACTCGGCAAATGAGCAGGATTAGCCAGCACTATTCTATCTGGAAATTTCAATGTCCTTCTCGAGTATCTTTAAAAAAGAAATGTTTAGAACATATGTTTAATGACTAATGATTGTCAAATTATGATATCATCATAATTCACATAGTAAATTCATGTATTAATAGACTTGAATTATAATCATCCCACATGCATTATAATGAAAGATATGCATAATGAGTGATTGTCTTGCGATTCACATATATTTGAAACAGATGAGAGACTACCTGAGACTATGTTTGTGCCACAAAATGTGTGATCATGAGTTGATATGAATCATCCAAAAAAATTTGGGTCAACATATAAGAATCTCTTGGGCACAGCTACTTTACATAACTTAATGATAAAAGTGTGATGACAAAGATCTAGCACTATTGGAAAAAATAGCAGAGAACACATAATACCACATGACCGAGTCAAAGAGAGGTATATCAATGATATCCTCACAAGGAGAGGATGAGAAATTTATTTGAAGGGGGCTAGCTCTTGAAGTCGACCAGACGGAGAGTTTATCTCAGATAGATTATCCATTATATATGGCTCTAAAGGGTTGGCTCCAGAAATCAACTAATATATATTCTCATGTCCCTTGTTTTATAATTTTCATCAAATCAAGCATAATTTACCAACGCTGGAATTTAGTGTCCTACCCTTTGTAGGCCTAGTCCATTCATTTAAAATGGACCACATCTGGGAAGGCCAACTTAATCTAAGTTAAATCATCCTAATTATTTACCTTCATCATATTCTTTTTAGGACTCACAAGCGGATTGGAGAAACCAAGATGTTTACACTATCGTCCATACAAAATTTAGATAATAAAACCAGCTTTCCCTAGATAATTTCAATAAGGAAAATTTCTCCTCAGTTGCAACCTACCTATTTGGCAGTTCACCTTCTCCACTTGTAAACATGACGTACTCACGTAATGAACTTATTTTTCATAAATGCAAATTCAGTTTGTGGATGCGGAAAGTTCAGAATTAATTAGTCCAATGACGCGTGAACGTTGCTCATTGGTCAGCTGACAATGGCCGCCCCTATCTCCCCCCTTTTTTTTTGACAAATTCAAGGCCTTCCCTGCCGAATTTAGCTAAAAAATGTGCCGACGTCTACGGGAGTATACTGATTCACAAGTCACGGCCAGTGCGTAACTTTCGGTTGAGTCGGTGAGTCCTCCAATCCGGATAGAACTGTTCCTTTGCTTGGAAGGAACCCACCGCTTCGCAGTCGGTGAAAGACCCAGATTTTAATTAACTTCTGGCCGGTACGGCTCTACATATCCCAGCCCACACTCTACAAAACGCAGGAATATCAAAACCATAAGAAGCTTAAAAAGCCTTTGCGCGGGAAAAGCGAAGCAACAGACAACCCATAGAATTTACCCATGGGATGAATGATGAGAAAACAGCGGCATGCAAGTATCAATTCCAGTAATCCTTCTCTCAATCTTGTCTTTTCATCCTTGGCCCATAATCTTGTCCAGCACGAGGACCAGACCCATTAAGAAAGCGGCGTCGACGCCGGGCATCAACCAAAGGCAGAACACATCGCTACCCAATAGCATGCAGCTCGACGCCAAGTTCCCCGAAGACGATGACGCCACGGTCTTTCTCCTAATCTCGGCCACAACCAGCGTATTATTGGCCTCTTCAGAATTCCCTGGCACAATACTTTCTTCGTAAACTGTGCAACTCCGTTGCGAGAAGGAGCCTTCTACCCGGTACACTTGATGCTTCTTCTCGCGGCTTCCGTAGACATCCACTACTATGTCGGTGGATTTACCGACGATGGAGTTTCTTCTGGCGCTGAAGAGAGGCTTCTGACCGTTCATCTTTTCGCCCAGGAACCCTTCCCATCTCTGGTGCAGGCTCGGCCACTGCATCAAAAAAACTAGATTAGTTTAGCTGAATGATTAAGTCGATAATTTTTTTGCGAAGTCAACTACGAAAAAAGCGTAGTACCCCTTTCAAAAAGTATCTACTACGTAATTCGAGGATGGTTTAAGAGTCAAAAAATTATTTAATGCTTCAGAAAAAAAAGATAATTATCGTCCACACGATCGGAAACCTGTGAGATAGGAAGCGTCTGTAATCACTTGTTAGATTTAATTCTTCTAATCTGATGGAAAGGGTGCGTGGAAGTTACTTGTTTTCCTATCCATTCTCCAGAATTCATCTACTCATATAGCTAGATTCTCAATAAAGCAGCCCAAAGATTAGAGGGAAAGCTGACCTTCTTGCGGACTGAGAGAATGCAATCACCGCAGGGGCCCATGAGGATGAGTTCGTCTCTCCCGGGAGATCGTTTCCCGACGACATGATCGAAATTGCATCCGTAAGAATCTACCCTAAATATGAGCTCGCCAATCTCCTCGCCCTCGCTATGATCGTTATCTCCTCTGTTGTGCTCGTACACCGCAAATCCATCGCCGGGGTAGAAGAAGGACGTCTTTTGCACAGTGAGCAGTCTCTCCTCCGAAGCCCGGCAGTACTTTTCACTAACGATAGGGAACACAATTCCATCACCGTTGCAGTCTGCCATTACCTCTCGAGCTTCAAGTCGATACAGCCGAAGCTGAGAGAGAGAGAGAGAGAGAGAGAGAGAGAGAGAGAGAGAGGGAGATATAGAGAGGGAGAGATGGAGGGTTGTGGTTCTTAAGAGACGCCAATGGGGCACGCTATTGCCCTTAGATTTGTGACGCGTGTCAGTTGGCGGACAGCGATGCGGCGGGCCCGGAAGTAGCCGAATGAGGCTTAGTATTCGTTGCCGGCGGGATGCCGGTCGGCTGTTCCAGATTAAACAGTAATGAATAGACAGGTTGGATGGAAGCTGTGAGCTTCGTGATGTCAAGGTTGACCGGGATGAACCTTCAGTTAAAAAAAACCATTGAAGGCGACATTCGAGGTAAATCCTTTGTTTCAACGTGCAACGTACACTAATATTTTCACACCCTCAAGCGTCATTATTTTTTTTTTGTTAATCAATAGTAAAGTATTACGGTAAGCAAGCCACGAGACCTTTGAATCTGTAACAGTAGCGGCCTTACCCTACGGGAATAAAGAAGGTAAATATAATCAGAATAAAAAAAGACATAATTTGTTAATGTTATATTGCCCTTTCTTGTTATGTCAACTCTAAATGCTAAAAATTAGTTTAATTTTACACAGCCATGAAAAAAGATGAACCACTTTTAAAAGAGTAAGATATCATGACTGTATTGAAATCATAATATTTATGTGTTAAAATGTAAGTAAATAAAAAATAAAAAACCAGTCCCTTGACTTTGAAAGTATTTTACTTCAAAAATAAATTCGATTAACTTGTCAAATTTTTTCCCTCAATACAATCGCATGTGTTCATTACAAGTCAATAGCCTCATCTTAATTGAGGGCAGATGAATTTTGACCATTTAGCCACCAAGCAAAGTAATCGAGTTAGGACCTGGAATATCAGTGACCTGATAAATATGAAGTCTCCACCAGAGGTTAAATTATCAGAACGACCCTTTTTGGAAAGCCTAATTATATGGTCAATACACAGTTAATGTCTGATTTCTTTTATTGTTTTCTCAAGAATAATCTATTCGAAGAAGAGTTTGTCATTCATGTATTTATCTAAGCTAACTTTAGTTTTCAGGAATGCTTAAATATTTAAATTCCAAAAGGATTTTAATGATTTATAGTATATAATAAAATATTCAACGTAATAGCAAAACCAAAAAATGAGACTTTGAAGTAAAACATTTAAAGAGAGCCGCCCATTCCTTTTTTTTAATGTTTCTCTCTAACATACGCTTTGACTTTTCAACTTCCGACTGATAAGACCCTCAATCTCCAATCAAAATCAAGGCCTCTCTCTCTCTCTCTCTCTCTCTCTCTCTCGCTTCCTCATGACAATTTCATTATATTAAACTCGACTCTCTCAAACTCTAGCTTGTAAAATTTAATATTTCTGAGTTTGTCATTAAAATTTGTTTCAAATAAAAATAAACACACAAAATCAATTGTGTCTTTCATATTCAATGTCTCATTGTCAAATCTCAATGTCATACATATATTTTTTAAATCAGTTTTAAATAAATGAATGATTCATATCTTTTATGTTTTTTTTTGTCATAAAAGTATCATATCCAATACAACCCAGCCATATTGACTTAGGGCATACTACAAATTGAGATCAAGGTCTATAATATACATAAATGAATATTTCTGTACATGAAATTGGGCAGCCTTGGTCTCAGTCTTACTTTTTAGTAGAAAACTAAACGTACACGTAAACTTTCATCTGGTCTCAGTTTTGTCAAAGAATGGCTTGATCCAGTCTTGGTTCTGTAAGCTTAACAGGTCAATATAAAAGTCAAAGTACAAAACTAAAATTCATTGTTTAAGTTAATAAATGAAAATAAGTGTCCATAACAAAATATTATAACCTTCAACTTTTTAGATGGAAACTATGCAATACAATATAGAATAATTTTTTAAAAAATTCTAGTAAGAAGAATAGAATATAATAACTAATCTATTGAGTTCACTGTGAAGCATATAGAGTTCACATTTCAAGCGTTTTCACTATTTGTAGCCCCCTTCAGTTCTATTTATTCCTCGCTGGCTTGTCCCGGCTCCCTCTATTTAATCCACATCATCCAAGTTGACATAACTTTAATATGTCACCTAGGTCACAAATAATGTACTATCTTATTAACCAGAAAGAATTATCTGAATGTATCCTGGTTAAAATGACAAGAACTGAAAAGGAACTTCTGACTTATTTACTAAAAGAGTGTAAACTAGAGAGGACGCGAATAGCATGAGGTACCGCTCAGGGATTCAATCAGATTTTTTGAAAGATAAATTATATTGAACATTCAATAAACCACATCTGATCCTTAATTTATTAAGCCCATTAACTTATTGGACAATGATCTAACTCTGTTAGGTTCCGGTGCCTTGGTGCGATCATAGAAAACATGTTTTTCTATGAAGCATAAGCAATTTTCGATTCCAAATCGATCTTTAATACATCACATGTACCTTACGGGGAACTTTTTCCATCCTTGACTTGCTCACTCAAGATAACTTTTTTAGCATTGATGTGCCCTGCCTCTAGAAGTATCATCACGATCACGTTGATCTTGGATCTTCACTTCTTCTCCAACTCTTCTTGAAAATCTTGAATATCTTCTCACCATGAAGACTCTCTCCTTGGTTGAGTGGAGAAATGATGAGAACAGAGAAAGGTGGGTTCCACCCAGCTCTGGCTGGCCTGGGTGCCTAAAATGGGTTCCCCTTCCCCTATTTATATTTTACTTAAGTTTTTTTCTCAAAAACCCCATTAAGTAACATATATTCACCAATGCCCCTATGATCTTATGTGTGTGACCCTCTAGACTCACTTATCATTCTAATTATTAATTTAGTGACTCAATAATAATTCTTAGCCAATAGTATTAATTAACTATATCAATCTATAGATTAATTCACTAAGGATAAATTTAACTTGATCGATAGCTTAGGTTTCCAGCCTATGGGGTGCCAAGCTACACCTCATGCTACCAAGTAGTATCCGAATTCTCTCATGGAACCTTTACGAGCATCGGTTACGGTATATATGTAATCATTTATCTGTGTGAGACTTGAACGACTTAGGGTATGGTTTATCATCAAACCCTAATCCATCATTTGATTAGAACTAATGCATAATGAGGATCATTGGAGAACACATTCTCCAATGTCCTTACCACCCTCGCCTGGGATTTACTGCATCATCTTCCTTCAGCCAATATCCTCTTATACTGAGGGCAGATGATCCCGTCTTGACCATTCAATAATGTCTGTGAACTTCTTACCACATCCGAGCTATGATTTGTTTAAATCCCGTGGTTAGAGACTCGTAAGTCATAGTCAAAATGTAGTAATCCATCCATGAGATGCCCTTGGTATCTCAGGTCAATAGTTCACTCATATAACTACAACATGAATCAACTTCATCGACATTTAGATATAAATCATTTAGGGATTCCTCGGATCAATTCAATGGATCCGGTATAATACATTTCTCCAAAGAGCACCCAATATGTCCTTAGTGTCACCACACTTATAGCCACAGTATCAACTATACTTATCATGTAATTAAGATCAGATAGTGTTATTATACTTGATAATTCAATATCCATCTCGACTATCCATCTAATAGGAATATTTATAATACATGTTTAAAGACAAGGTATCACTTTATTATGACCTCATCATAATTCACTATGTCATTGCACATATTCATGGAATTCATTATAAAATTCACACTAGAATAATAATGAACTAATATTTTATTCTTTGAACTTAAATAAAACATGGTAGTCTCATTTGGCTTGACAGCCACATAACATCCATCAAACTAATGAACCCAAAATGAGGCATCAAATTATACATATTTTAAAAGCCATTTTGGCATCAATTGATGTTATGTTCACTTTTATATGGATTCTTATTTCATGCATTAAAGGAGCATTGAGTCTAAAAAACACTTTTTAACATAATGTTGTGCATATTTTACCAGCACATTGATTCCCATTTAAAATGCGTTAAATATTATTAAATTTAAGGATTTCAATTCCTCTCTCGATTATGTTATTATATATTCTGCATGGATGAAGTCAAACTTCGAAGAAAGAAATCAAAACAAAGATATCAAAGAAGGAAAAAAAATTAGTTTCTAACAAGTACGAGCAACATAGTACTACAAGGGCAGCAGTGCACAGGCCCATTATAGGCAGGAGAGCACAAAGTGCTCAAGCCTGCCCACTGTTGGCAAGCATTGATGCACAAGTGGAAGCACCTCTTGGAGCAGAGCACAAGGGTGAACAACATAGGTTAAATCCTAGGCCCATGTCCAGGCCAGAGTCAAAGGCTACGAGCCCATAGGGGAAATGGTTTATTTGATTCAATTCTTACTTATCAAAATTATGTGTATTAATTATTGTAAGGTTTTTGTTTCTTGAATTTTCACATATGGGATTCATGATGGTCACTGATAACACCCTAAATTCTATGCTTAATTCAAGTAATTAGCACAATTTTATCCATTTAAAGAGTTTAAAAGAGGGTAGTTATCATATATTAACATGTTAATTAATATTCCAAGTGAATTTTGATTTTACCCTAACTTTCTGTTACTTTATGAATTTTATGGAATTTATTTAAGCTTGGAATAACTCTATTCAAATGGAAATGGCAGATTTAAAAATTAAATTTAATGTTAATTAATGTGGGTATGAATTACTAAAAATTTTAGATTTTTCTAGAATTTTATTGAATTTTGGGGAATTTAATTGAGGAGGAAATGAATTTTTAAATAGAAAAATGATATAATTTTAAGGAAAATAGGTATTTAAAGTAATTTATAAAATCGGAGGGACTATTTTAAAATTTTGATTGCAAATATGCCCTTAACACAGCTGTTAGTCGCGCTTTGTAGGCATAAAAATCCAATAAAAATATTTGCAGGGACTTATATAATTAATCTGGATTTTTCTATGGTTTTTCCCAGGGAAATATGGAGGAGAAAGAATTGGAGGGGCGTATCTCCAATTATTTTTTAGCGGCGTCCATTTGCGCGTGTGAATTAAAGTAGGAACTTTCGTACAAAATGTCAAGAAATAGAGTTCACAATGCCATGTGGCTAAATCTCGGCCGTCGGAAAGGAATCTGACGGCTTTAATGCGGACAAAAGAAGTACCTCTTTTGGGTGGTAAGTGCACCACCCGTGCGGCGCATACACAAACACACACGGGAGATGATGTCGCTCCACCAGATTCGTTGGTGCAGGTAAAAGTGCACATGTAAGTGCCAATCGATATGTATTTCATTCATTTTTATTTTCTCATAATTTCAGGATGGGGGTACGTGGCACGCCGAGAGAGGAGGCGCTAAAATAATTCTAAATTTTTCATCCACTCAGGAGGCAACACGAGATTGTATGTAGTGCGTAATTTAATTAAATAAATGAATGTTGATCCAACAACTATGATTGGTCAATAATCATTTATTATTTATTTTTAATCCTGAAGTCAGATTGAGCTCAAATTTTATGAGTTTTCTCGTCTTGACCTCCACTTTCTATCTATATTGTTGGATCATTCAGATCAGCCTACATCAATGGATAAAATTTAATGAACTCTTGGGGGTAAAATGGTAATTTAGAGGAGTGAATATTGAGTTGATCTAACCATTCCAGTAGCAAATTAAGAACATAAAAAGAAAGAAGAAAATAAATAAAATATTTTAATTTCTAGGGAATATTAGATTATATTTATGAGATGGTAGTGAGTTATTTTTTATCCCAGTATCCACAAGAAAAAAAAACCAAATTTGCTTCTTTATCCCTCTACTTAACTTTTTTGATCCTTTTAATTGGATTAAAGAAATGTATTTAGAGCATCTCTAATTCTTCTATTCTTCCCATTTGTTCTACCCTCCTTTCCAAATTCTTCATATAATTTGGGTCATTTAATCTACATTGAAGATTAAATTAACCCTAATTAAGGTCAGATCATTCACGCAGATCAACAATTGAATTACCTTACTAGCTTCCCTTGGACGATACCTATACTTATCACTATTCATCTTTAGGGTTTAATAAATTTTATTGTATAAGCTAAAATTAACAATGATAAGGAATTTTAATTGGATAATTCCCCCCTAATTTTGGCTTCTCAGTCACTTTAAGTTCTAGGATTGCAAGAGCTGGGCCAAGAAGATAAGGAATGGATCATGGCCCAGCGGGCCGCGATCTGAACATGATTAGGAAGAAAGTATGACAGGGCTTCAAGCCAAACCAGCCCGAAGCCAGTGTCATTATGGGCTGATTAAAGTGCGGGGAGATTGGACGGGCCAATTCAATATTCTGAAAGAAGATTGGACGGCGAGATTTAATACACATGGTTTGCTATTATTTTTTCTTTTAGAGCCCCTTCATTACCTATGGCGAATGACAAGGATGAAAGGACCACTCGACTGATGAATCAAGCGGGTGGATGTTGACTCAACATGTTGACAAGGACACTAACATGGAAAATGGGGGTGCACAAGATTAAGAGGGGTCCACAGCTACGATTTAATCACAACCATTGGACAATATATACGGAAGATCAACCAACTAAGGGCAGATCCGTTCATCTCCGCACCAGGCCATCAACATCATTTGTCAGACGGTGGTTTCGGGCAACGGGGGATTACCGAATGCAATCTCATGGCCCTTGGAGGATCTCCTTGACTGAACAGCTTCATCCACGGCAGCCTGAAGCCCTCAAAAGGGCTTAAAAAGGAATTGAACCCCCCAATTTCATTATCTTCTGACCTAGGTCCAGGGCAGAGGAGGGAGACCCCTCCAGACCTTGCCTGGCCAAATTGGAGCTTGTGACAACTAGAGTGAGGCTTAGTTGGCTCAAGAAGGTGCCTACAGAGCTCCAGATTGTCCTTGACCTACGCCACCATAGAGGCGTATGAATGAGAGACACACCAAAGCCAATGGGCAGTAAACGACTCCCCCAA
Source organism: Wolffia australiana (assembly GCF_029677425.1). NCBI lineage: Eukaryota > Viridiplantae > Streptophyta > Magnoliopsida > Alismatales > Araceae > Wolffia > Wolffia australiana. The sequence goes on along the minus strand of NC_135841.1, from coordinate 174,846 downwards.
CCTCAGCCACCTAAGTCAGGGCACTTTTGGTGGCACTCTACAACTCTAGTCTTTGATTGCAGTTTTAGCTAAGTATGTTTTCAAATAGAAGTTTGAATCTTGTTTACCTAACTTGGCCTCTTTGAGGCATTTTGACAAACACCTACTAGGTATTGACGAATTCACTCTATATTTCTCGTGATTTATCATATTTCCTTCCCAGTTTTTCTTATATGACAATACTAAAAATATATCTATTAAATATATAAACTGTAATTTGCTATTTTATGATATTTCCTAACTATATATCAACACACATAATTAACTCAATAATTCTCTATTTTCTTCCCTCGCACCTCTTTTTCCTGTTATTCTTTTTCCAGCTACATGTGTTCTTCTAAAATCAAACAAAAGTTTAATATCTCTATCTCTCTAAGTATGAAATATTTTGTATTTATAAATATTTATCTATCTCACTAATATTTTATCAAATTAAATAATATCTTTTTTTACTATCTTTAATATTCTTACCCCCTTTCTTCTTCACATCTTCTCTAATATTCTGATAAAATAAATACTCCGATTAATTCACTTCTTGCATCTTATAAAATAAAATCTTATTAAATATATTTCACTATCTAACTTATAAATCCTAATATCCATCAATTATTATATTTATCTCCTATCTTATTATAACTTACTATTAATTAACTAAGTAGCCTTCCTATACTCTACTAAGAAGAATATATTATTATTCTCGCCATCTTACTAATCATAAATACCTCTTCCACTGCCCATCTTAATATATCCCTTCATTATAATACTATAAATAGATTTCATCAAGTTACTTATTTACTAAATCATACATTTATAAAAATATTAATCTTAATAAATGGTATATTTAATATCCTATCTTATAACTATCTTACCTCTTCCTTTGAATATTACTCTATATCATTGCTTATTATAACTTAAATATCCTATATAATCCTAATTTCTTCACTTCCCTATCTACCTCTATTTACTTACTTATCTTCAATTTTCACTATCTTTATAATTATTACTTCTCTTATTCAACTTATACCTAATCTCTTTAATTATGCTTATTTTAATCCTAAATTCTCCCTTAACCTAAATTAAGAAATACATTATTCTCTAAAGGCTAGTCCTTGTGGAGATGACCTCACTTCCATTATACAAACCTCAGTGATTATCCCACACGATTCTATAATACATATACCATCACTCAGTCTCTTGGTATGAAGCATGCCAACCAAATCATGATGGAGGCTTAGCGATCAAGCATCCCAAAGACATTCACAGCAAAACTATCATGAGCTCATTGGAACGTCTTATTGTGTCATCCATGTATGGTGAATGGACGTGCTGCTTGGTTGACACTAAAGCCCCAAGAGTTTGTATACTTCAGGTCTCATCGCCTCAGTCTATCTGTGGCTAAACTAGTGATGAGAAATACTAGGCTACTTTTGGAGCAACATGGTCTCTTGTTAGCACTCATACATGAGGGATTAGTGAATGAGCTTAGGCCGAACGCAGATCATGCCATGTGGACCCTCATGCTAGATGGAATTTTCTCATGTTATTTCTCTTGATATTTTTTCTCTACATATAATTGGGACCGCCTCATTCGGAACCCAATGTTCCTCGAGTATCCTTATTTTAGTTGCAGCTCATGCATGAAGGGCTTCCCATAAACAAACAAGTGACCATGATTGATCATTAACTTGGCTCTTTCTACTAAAGTTTCTTCAATTCCTTCATGGTAGAAACTAGTGAGCACATATTCTTTGATGATGAACTTTGCATGGAATATTGGTACCAATTTATTAAAAATAAATAGGCACCCAACATTTTGATTTATTGTGCTTCTCTAGGAACATACCCTACCTACATATCAATATAGCTTACTTTCTATGGGATATTTGGAAGGGGCAAAACTCTGCTCATGTTTTAGGAGAACCCATAAACATACAAAAGGTTATGATATGACTCCGGCAGTGGTTAAAAGAACCTATAACCTTATATCACAAAGTGTGATAGAAATTAATTTGGCTGAAAAACTAATCACACATGCCATATCACATTTCATACACATTTATATGATATATTTATTTCAATGCGTGTGTGATGCTTATGAGGAAGTCAATAAATACAAGATATGAGTGAATCTGGTGAGATCATAATATGGATATCACATTATTCATTAACCATCTTTTATAGATATTCTTATCCAAAGGTATTCAATAAGGAAATCAAACTATCTAGATACACTCATATGATGAGTATGGTCTACTTGCCATCATTATTTAGGAGACACTAAGGATAGATTGTGATTGTTATTTAGTAGAAAACTTCATGGAATTGATCAATGTGGATCCTTGAATGTTATTATATCAAGCATTGAATCATGTTAGTTCATATCATAGTTGTAGAAGTGGTCCTTTAACTTGTAACAATAAAGGCATATTATGCACACATGGTTGTAGTTTGATTATAACTTACAATTTCCGATTTATGGAATTCGAAAACATCTTAGTTTAAGTGCAGCAATAAGTTTACGAAGATGATTGAGTATTTAAGAGGAGATAACTTAAAGATAGATGATGTGATGAACTCCATGGAAAAGGCAAGAGAATTGTAGAAGAGTTCTCCAATATCTTTTTACTGCACAGGTAATCACTTGGATGATCCATTTGGATTTTATAAATGGACATGCCCTAAGTTTTCCTAAAAGTGTCAAGCAGATGAGGGACTATGCATACATAGAAATTTAGGACATAAAGGTCTGAAGAGTGAGTCAATACACTCTTTTATATCTTATAGAGCACGAGGTGTAACTTGGCACCCCATGTTGGGTTATATTGGATCTGGATAAAGACTTTAACGAATTGTAACGGCATTGACATAGCATGAAACAAATCACTTGTGCACAGATCATATATGTGATTTCTTGGACCTATGAATGAGACAAGTAAGGCTGATCATGTGTGTAGCCTATAGACATATCCACATGGTCCATGTCATGTCAAATCTCCTCTTTTGCCTTAACAAGCTCCGTTCACCCTCGGTCGTCATTGCTATGTTTCCCGCATTGCATCTGGAGTGGAGTAGAGGTGTGAGAAGAAGGGAGAAGAAGTGGAATGCCCTCGACAAATTTTGGCCTAGGGGAATTTCGTTCAGGTCATTTCCCTATTTGTACAGAGTATTTTTCATATAAATCCCCCCAAACTTAGGTATATCTTCTGATGTCTAAAAGACCATATGCATTTGACCCTCTAGGCTCATGTATCAGTCTAGTTAAGAACTCGAGAGTCTCAATAAACTTTATTGGCCTTCTAAATCAATTCACTTTATCATTATATAGATTAATTAATATTGGATTGGTTAAAATTAATTGATAGGTTTGAGTCTCCAACCCATGGGGTCCCAAGCTATACCTTGTACTCTAGAAGATTCAAAAGAGTGTGTATCTACTTGCTCATGGAAATTGTTCATCATCGGTTACAATGTATGTATAGTCCCTCATCCACTCGATGCTCTTTGGATGACTTACAATATGAAACTATAAAAGAACTCTTATTTTAAATTTTAATACCTTCATCGTATCATCTTCCTTGAAATGTCTCCTCTTATAATGGGGGTGGACGATCCCATCTTGACGACTGAATTGTCTTCTTAAACTTCTTGATGCAACCGAACTAAGAGTGTTTACAATCCCATGACTAGAGCTAGTAGGTCATACTTAAAGTTCAATTGTCCAACCACAAAATGTCTTTGGTATGTTAGATATTAGGACCACTTTGGCATAATACCATTCAAGGATTCCTACGGATCAATTCAATGAAATTTTCTACTAAAAATCACCCACTATTTATCCTTAATGTCTATAAATAATATTCTAATGGCTGCAGGATTGGCCATACTCGTCATATGAGTGAGGCAAGATAGTGTTATTCTATTTGGATACTTCAATGTCCTTCTCGAGTATCTTCAAAATTTGAATGTTTAGAACACACGCTTAAACACTAGTGATCTCCGTACTGAGATCTCATCAAAATTCCCTAACTTTGATCATGTATTATTGGACATCATTATAAGCATCACAAATGCACTATAATGAGTATGTTTTATTAATGAACATCGAATGACATATGGAATTTGTGATTGGCTTGCTAGCCACATATATTTCTATCAATATCCTACTTGGACAAAACTGAATCACTATCATTGTACAATGAACCTCTCTCAGAGTCCTCCATCCCAAACTCCTTTTGATGATGATATCTATGTTTATGGCTTTGGAGAATATCGATTACCTTCTTGACCTACCTCAGTAGATTTGTATTCTCAATATGTAGGTTGCTTTTGCTAAATCCCTTCATGGAGAAGATATTTGACGATCATTCATTTATCAAGGATAGCATTCTGACATCATTCTCAATGAGTCGAATTGACTCTATATAAAGAATATGATAATTATTAGTGTATTTGTGCTCTCATTGGTTTTCATCTAATATCGCATGGCTTGTTCTTCATTCTCAATGAAGGCATACAATTTGATCACTCTTTCAAAATTCAATCCATAATTGCACACTCGTATTCTGGCAGCTTGCACACTCGGATGTATAATTTTAGGTTTTATTGTATACACCTTCATCCATTTCTAGATTTCGTAATCATAGTGTGTTTCTATGGCAAGAACAATTATGGTGGCTTTTAACATGGCAGCTACTGGGAATCCTTCCTCTATGAACTTTCCCTTTGAACTATTTCAATTCATCCACCACCACCAATCTTTATCACGAGATTCATTTACTCATAATGGGTACCATGTCCTTAATATTGTCGACAAAGTTGTAAATTTGGTTGAAGTGTATTGAAAAAATTTCAAAATTCATACATTATTGCTCATTCCGATAGTTAGAATAACCTCTTCATATTTAGAGATCACCGTCTCTAAGGTAGAGTATCTTGCCATTTACTCAAATCATGATGTACAACATTATGATCAAGTGATATTGTCCTCATCAAATGATGTTACGATATTTTTTGGATCAGGATATCCTTATGAGACTGCTTTGGCTTTCGCTACCTTCTCATAGAAGATATGTGGCTTCCAACAAGAAAATACTTAGCCAACAAAATATTTTTGTTCCTTAGGATGGTAAAAGGAGTATCCAAAATTTCTAATTTGGATATCCATAAAATCCATACCTTATAGTCTTCAACTCCATCTTGTCTGAGTCAAGCCTCATCCTATGGGCTAGACTTCCCATTCTTAATGTTAGGCTTCATTCTCTTTCCACAACTCATGGATTAGAATTCACACATTTACTGGGTAACATGTTCAGTATTATTTCAACTGAAATGAGTGCATGTACCCATGGGTTCATTATAAGTTTTAAGTTTCTCTTCATGGATTCCACTATGTCCAACAAAGTGTGAGTTCACCTCTTTGATGAACCATTCATCTTAGATGTAATTGGATAACTAAGTTGATATTAAGAATGGGAAGGTGTTTAATGCCCTTGAGAATGACAAAGGAATAAAGGAATAAATCTGATCATATGTGAGCTCGTCAGGAAGTACTCGATGCTAAGGACGACGGTGGCGGCAGATACCACAATCGGGTAAGATTTATGTCCTTGGCCATGTGAGCCTTGAATAGATTCTTGGGATTTCACATCCATAAGTCATATTATCGTCTTCAAAAAACTTTCATATAGTCTTACATGGTTTTATGATCTGTGTCTTCATGCCACCTCAACACGTAATACCTAATTGATGGTATCTTAGCACAGTGTGATCTTCACCTCTACCCTTTTACTTGTGTCACATCGCCGACATCTAATGTCAACTCAGCATGGGCATGATTTGTAAGGTCATAAGCTAACCTTTTATACTTGAAGACTATCATCAAGTCCTTGAGCACATCATAAGTTATCAACTTGTCAATTAGTTGCATCAAACATGCGATGTAGTGGACTACTTGACGACGAGTATTTGTTAGATATTAGGTCAATCCAGACCTATTAGGTTTTACCAGATGTTCTATTTCATCAATTAGGGATTCAACTAAATTATATCAATCCACGCTAGCCTCACGTATACGGAAGTGGAGAAACTGACATTCTCCTAGTGGGAATCATAATCTCCAAACATACACTATGACCTGGAGTATAGACCGCCAATCATAATACATATCATTGAGCACCCATCTAGTGGTACTTGTAACCAATTGCAATATCAGATCGTAGTTTGGTCTCTAACACCCATGAAACCTGGAGTATACCACCAACCAGTGAGTTTGGTTTGAGCAATACCTTCGTTACTTAAAATTTGTGTGTACTCCTAGAGTATAACCCACCAAAACCCACCAAACTACACAGTTCCTCTACCCTGGCCTTGTGTCATCAGCTAGTACATAGTTCTGCATCCCAAATAAATAAGACTGTAGTGGACCCCACCAACCCAACTTAAATGTATTTGGATCCTAAGACTATAACAAGGGAGGACAAAACTTGAGTTTGTCATTCTTGCGCTACGACTCAGAGTTTAATTTGAGGGGTTTGATTATATCTATTCTCTTGTACTAGCTTCTTGTATCGTTCTTATTAATATTCTACCCCATATAGTTATAAGTTTTTTTATTATTTGTTAAAATGATATTAAATGTTGGATGTTTTGTATAGGAGTCGATTTATACTAATCCACCCTAGTTATTTGATAACTCCAACCTTTTAAACTATATTTTCCCAATTGAGTTCATGGAACATAGGAACGATAAATTTTATTTCAGTACTTTAGAATGCTCGAGTCGTCGTACCTATGTTAGGTTAAAGTGCATAATTTAAAAATTGTAACACATGAAAATTATTTTCTAATAATCCAAAAATATTCATAATCCTAGAATATTTCTATAAAATAATAAGTCAATATATTTGTACTTACTTTATAATCTTATTTATATTGGATATTATGTTTGGAATAAAGGTAAATATCTAATGCAATGCAACTCCTCTGTATAAGTAGATTATTTAGGAAAATAAGTTGCATGATTGAATGACAAATAAGTCATGTGACAGACCAGATTACTGATTAAAATCCATATCTAGCATGATTTGTTGGGGAAATAACATTACGTATCAACATATGAAAGCTCCTCAATCTTCTACATGTAAAAGCTCCTTGGGTTCCATTTGGGAAAATATTTGTATCTAGGCACATTCAATAAACAAAAATAAAGTACAAGGACTTCAAATATCAATTAGAAAACAACCAAGATAAAGAGGCTGTTTTCACCCATTATTATTTTTGTGTAGAAAACTTTTAGGACAAAGAAATAGATAAATAAATAAAATGAATAAATAAATAGTCTTCTTTCTTGTTTCATTCCATATACCCTATAAAAATATTAACTACATGGTTTATCTGTTACACGATAAGTGGGAGAATGTGGATAAAGGGTAGGGGTAGAAAAAGAGAGTGTGTATATATATGTAATAGATGGAAAAGAATTTTGTGTATTGTGGACCAGCAAAGCACCTTTCCATGCAACTCTATGACCCAAGGGCAAGTTGCATCATCTACCCTAACTTATCTTATCAATAGCAGGATATAGAAGTACTTAAGTTAATGTTTATAGTAGTTTATGTTTATGGTAGCTTCGAATTATAGATATAAGGTCTATATCAGTAGATTTATTACTACGTATTTTTTAGTATTTTTTATAAAATAAAATCTGGAAAGCCAGATAAATCTGCCGACCCCAATTAGGAGTTCAATACAAATGCCTCAAAAAAGGCCGTACTATGCAAACACGATAAAATATCATTTCTTTTCAAATGGAACTGAATTTACTCAATCAAATATTTTCGCAAAGTAACTTTAATCCAGAACAAGTCAAGAAGAGTACCGAATTTTCTTTGATTTGAAGCATAGGATGCTGATGGTTGCCCCCTAACCTTGGTTTGTGTTTTCCCACTCCCTTGTCCTCTATATTGGCAGAGTTCCTCATTTCCCTAATCCTTCTCTGGCCCCATAATGTTGCTACCAAGATCTTCCAAGGTTTTCATGGCCTTTGATGGTTGAAAAATGACCGAATAGGTGTCCGTCGTTACCCTTTCTTCTTATGACGAGAGATGCCCCAATTAGGTGCGCATATTCTTTATCAGCAGGTGCCCAAAAATCAAAAAGTGAGTAGTTTCTTATTAAAATCTCACCATCTGATCCTCTTTAAAATGATTAAATAGTTGACATTGAATCCACCAATTTCAAATAAGCTCACCATGAGTCCAACTTCTGGCTGGGTTGGCTTGAAGCCCAGCTAGTGATCTATTCTTCTTTTATCAAGATCGTGGCCCTTTGGGCTGTGATCACTTTCTCATTCCATCGGCTTGGCCCAACACAGGACTCAAAGAAATGGGTTAGAAGTTATCCCATATCGGCAATGTGAAAAATAAGGGCAACTATATAAATTCAGACTAATGATATTGATTGAATGAATGAAATGCTTCCCCTCTCACCTGCATCCACACACAATGCTGTTTGTTGTTGGCTCTACTAAGGAGCCTATGGGGGCTTCTATGGCTCACAGTTAGGCTCCTTGGGTGTTGAGGTCTGGTGCCTAGGCAGTGGCACTTGCCGGCTGTGAGCAGGCTTGTGTGCTCTTACACTCACCTGCATGTGGCTGGCTTGAGCACTGATGCCGCAAGTGCTTGGCTTCCTCTAAAAAACTTTTTTTTCACTTATTACTATTATTATTTTATTTACCATCAGCCCTATAATAAAATAAACCACTAATGAGAAGAATTGAACCCAATAAAATTAATAATGTTGAAAAATGATTTGCATGAAAATAATCCGGATTTTTATATATGTAAATAAAATGTGTTGTTTTAACATGGTAGATCAATTGAGGCGTGAACTTTAACCTTGTATTAATACAAAACTCATATCAATGAAATGATGCAAAAAATAGTTTTAACATGTGTAAGTTTTTATGCCTCATTTTTGGTCCATCAATCATGAACCAGCAAAGCACCTTTCCATGTAATTCAATGATCCAAGGGGAAGCTGCATCATCTACATTAACTGGGAATATTTTGAGAGGATATTATGCCACTATCACCTTGGTTTCCAAGCATCATTGGTCATATGCCGGTATGTTAAAAGTGATTCAATGACTCGGTGGTCAGTCCTATTGCACTCGGGTCAAGACAAGACATTGTCTTCCTTCAAATCAATCACTTGGTTGATATAGTGTTATAAATAGGATAGATGAATTGTGTATCCCATCCTATCTCATTGTAGATTATTGGACATGGATCTAGCCAAGAATCCTATTCCACCCCATGACATGCCCGATACACAACATGTGAGCAAATACATATGATGACAAGACATGGGGTATGCATCCTTTCTCTAATTGCATAGTAATTATTTTACTGAATATATATTGGGATCCACATGTCACCATAAAAAATCCTAATATACTGTTTTGGTCTACACATGGGACGCATGTCACATCCCACCCAACTCATTAGATACGGGACAATTATAGACACATACTCATAGGGATTGAGGATGAATATGAAATGATGTTTACGTGCAGATGTAATAGGACCAGATCATCATATGTCCATTCATCCATTAAGACAACCCCTTGATGTCTCGATTTCATCCCTCCACATTTTTCATCTTCACTATTGTCATAAGTCCCATCCAATCATTATTTTGTGATCAACAATGGAACACATGAAGAAATCTGGATGACATTAATTATTATATTTTACAGAAGTATAAATATTTAGTATTTACCCAACTATACTGCCCAGATCCCACTCTTAGACACTTCTTCTCTCATAACCATAAAATAAAAGTTATCAATGTCATTATAGGATTCCGAGTGATATAACGAAAATTCTACTAAGGGTCAAACCCATGCATCCCAGGTATTCAAAAGAGAAAATTTTAGTTAAGAAGTATTTTAATGATTTATTAAGTGTTTCATTTTTTTGAAATTTTAGATATTTTATAAGAATGAAATAAGTTAAATAAGAAGAAAACTGGAACAAACTACTATAAACTGATTCAAATACTACTAGAAAGTAATTGCATTAATGTTTTTAAAATTTATCTGAAATCATTTTTTTGTTTCTCTAGAATAAAATGCACATCAAAACTTGATAAATATTTTCATTCAGTCCGAATCGGTCCTAGAATGAAAATAAATCTTGTATGGACAGTTGTGCAATCTCTTAGTAATTTGCAAACACTATTCCAAAATCCACAAGCAGAATCTAATAATCACAAATAACATGATATTTTTAAAACTAATTTTATAGACCCTATGTATTTAATCACAGAAACGATCATGAATATTGAAAGGCTTGACACATTTTTCTGAATGAAGTTCTGATTTTTCAAAAAAAATATTTTCAATAGAACTTTATAACATTAATTTTAAAAAGATTAAATTTTTTTTCAAATTAATCTTTTTAAAATTCATTAAACATTTTTTTATTTTTTGAAAATATTTTGAAGATTTTATTATACATTTTCAGTAATCTTCTACTTTTTCCAAATATTTTGATATTACTAGGAGTTTTATGACAGTAAATTCCTAAAAAATATTGTACGAGACATAAAGTTTATGTTTATATTTATCTAAATATATAAAGGTTTGCATTGTACTTTTAGAATCATGTTCTGTGTTTCCTATGTTTTGGTATTTTAATGAAATTTCTCGCGTTAAAATCATAACTATAATATTTAATAAGTCAAAAGATATAGTTTTCACTTAGTTATTTAATATTTTATGGAGCTTTTTTTTACTCGTTCCAATTTGGCTGAAATTTTATGTCATGCTAGCAATTGGCCACATGGATCAGGGAGGAGAGATATATCAGACAATTGAAAACTATTCAACTTCAAATCGCACTCCAACACTAGAGAATGAGTTTTGAGCTAAACATCTTAAGGATAGTTCTGTCTTTTACTCATCAATCCATCCATGGTCTTTTATTAACAAATGGATTCCCCCGTGTTTGTATTGTGTTTCTAATTACAAGTAGTATAGTTTTTTCTCCCTATAAATCATGTTTGAGTCCGTTCTCATGTTCCATCATGAAATGATTTAAGAAGCATTGATCTTATCAGGAAACATGAAGAAAATCTCTGCCAAACCTACCAGGCAAATGACATGGAGGTTAGTCTGATCATCATATTTTTGAGACACAAAAATTCATCATTTTTTCCTAGGATATCATCATAGCTAGCCCAGGTTTTCACTATCATGCACACCACTACTAACTCCCTTTATTGGTGGTGTGTATCCCGCTCCATCTTTCTTGCCCCCGATGGTAGTAAAATCTGCATCATTTGCCCCACTCTATCAATTGCAAATGCATATTAACAGCAATCTATGCCACAATTTTTGACGGTCAAACTCCTCCACTCAATTCATTCATGTCACCACCATCAACTATCTCCTAGTTTTGTCGAGACACTAGTTTACATACTTATATAGAATTAATTACTATTTTCTACTACTAAATTTTGATTGGATTTCTGAAAATATTTCTATATTTGAATAAATTATATTAATTTAGAAAAGTAATAGAATTATTTTGAATAAAGTTTCACTATTTTATTTTAATAAATTAAATTTTATTGCTTCAAAAATATGCAAAATCCAAAAAAATAAATCTTAAACTGAAAATTCCCATATTTGCTTCCTGCATATCAAACCCATGCTATATGGTTGTAAGTAAAATTAAAAATATTTTCGTATAGATTTGAAGCCTTGAATGGCATAGATTAATCCCAATTGTGGTCCAATAACATCATATGGTGCTCTAAATCAGCTGTAACTTGCACTTAATAAGGTGTAATTGTCAGCACTTGAAGCATTAGAATGCCCCATACTTTGTCTATATATAAGGGAGGAATGTGGAAAAAAAGAGTGGAAAAATAGCTAATGAGTAAGGGAAATAGTTCTAGCCTCATGGTCAATAAAATTAAGTTTTATTGGGTGCTTCTTCTCAAACTTATTGATCCGAGGTGATGCAATTCAATAGATAATATGTGACCCTAAAACGAATCACACCTCTACTGAATTCAATAAAATAAATTTTATATATATCACTTTCTTGTGATATTTAAAACATAAATATTATACTTATGTCATGACTAAGTGAATTATGATGAAATTATAATATAGTGATGACGCCTATTTAAAAATATATTCTAAATATTCATATCCAAAATATAATCGATTAGTACATTAAAATATCCAGATAAAATTATATCCAGTCTCACTCTAGTGATGATTATAGCAGATTAAGTAGCTATCAATGTGGATACACTAACACCAGATTATGGGTGCTCTCTGGAATAAGAGTTCACTGAATTCATTAATATGAATACCTAGAGTCAATAAGCGGTCCTTAGATCTGAGCCACCAAAGGAAACAAGTGGATAGAACATTTTGTTTTGAATATTACCTATGAGCGTATAACCACACCATTCAAATTAGTCTTACGTATGATGCAACACAAAATCGACAAAGGTGATTGCATGATCCAGATGAAATAGTATGTCCTTAGAAAAACATAACATTGACTCAAGGAATAAGATGTGGTTAGATCATTAACCATAGTAGTCAAAATATTGGAGAGGATGTTCTCCAATTATCAACTTTACACATCAACACTCACCCCAATTTTATTTTAAACAGGTCACATCTATTTATGTGTTCCTTTATTAGATACCTTCTAGCTATGATGCGTATTCCATATTGAATCTTAATTTTGGACGTCTTATTTTTACTCATTTTATCCAATATTTTATAGAAATAAAAAAAATTTATGGTCAGGAATAAAAATAAATAGTACAGCATTAGAATTTGTTGATAAGTTAGTTGAAAGAAGAATGATCTTTCATATTGTGTGATATGATGATCTCCAACATTTTGGAAATATCTCGAGTTTTTTAAGATTTAAAGATATATTATTTCACCTTGCAATACTTCTGGCTCCGACAATAATATCTTATTGATCTCAATTTTGGAGCAAGATAACGACAAAACGAACTTAAAAATGTAGATTTATTTGTATGGCTATTAATCATCCATTACATATATTAAAATCCATGAAATAATTTTCCTTTATTTTCATTACATCGAAAGGATATTTAAATACTGATGCTTTTAATATTTTATAGCTAAATGAAGTATTATAATATTTAGAATTTTTTCCTTTTCTTTTCATTTTTTATTGTTATTCTTTTCTTGTTTGTGTTTTGACTCATTGAGATCTGTGACACACTATGGACCCATAAATACAAGGAAATTATGAATTGGTGCATGAAGAATAAGATTATTACCCCTCATTTTTCTTGCTTAGTTTCAGTTGGGGTGAATTTTTGTCATATTCACAATTCTTTTCTTTTCATTCATTATGTTTAGTGGGAGAATTATTTTTAAAATGATGGATACTAATAACCTCATATTGATAAATTCATTTTATCCTTGATCCAAACAGAGTGAATAAAGAAAAACAATTTTAGTGCATCCTGAGATCTTCGAAGTGATGTCAACACCCATTTTAGACAAGGATAACTAGTGGACGGAGTTTGGGGGATTAAAATTCATAAGGTGTAAAATGTATGGGTATGAACAAAAGTAGTTTAGGAACATATCCACTCATGTGATAAATTTCCAATCTCTTTTGAGTGCTAAATTACTTCATTAAGTGGAGTCTTGAGTAGGAGACGAGTTGGTCCTTCTTCAAGTCCTAAGCAGAACATCCTTTTCTATTGGTTGGACTAAAAAATATTTTCAAAACCTATCCTTTTCAATCTTATCCTAGCTTATGTAGCACCATCATCATGTGCTTTTATTCCCTATAAGAACCCATCTCTAAACCTTTCCCCAACTACGGACGATATATTTTTCTACCAAGTCTGTCTATCTTCCACTGTGTGATATCCTTGATACATCTTTTCCTTGGTATCCCTTTATATTTTTTCATTCCTCATCTTCTCAACCTCCTTTTTCTCTCCAATTTTTTCTCGCTCATTACATTCTCACTAGAAATAGATATTTGATGATAATTTATAAGTTACATGCCTTCACTTTTGAGTAAAGATTTCATGGGTAATTCATCTCCATTTTTGTTGCACCACTTTGGAAAAAAAATAATAAAAATATTAAAATATAAAATAAGAGAATAAATAATATATTAATGAGGTTTTGCTCTCAAAGGATATTGCTTCTTCACAAACTGTATATCAAGTGCCTTTGTCCCATACTGTGCAGATGTGTTTCCATCCACTCTTGTGAAATCTGTCTTGGGAATTTTTCCTCATTCAATTTGTATTATACTGCCCCCCCTTTCGTTTAAAATCTTGAGAGTAAGCTATCTAAGTAATAGTCCTATCTAGGTATGCCAGCAATCATTTTTCTCACCTTTCTTTCAAGCCAACCATCCTTATCTTCTCCCTTTATTTATAACTATCACCTTTAACCATATCAAAACATCACTTAATTGTCAGCCACTTGGCATTTTAATGCTCACCATGAGGAGAAAAGTATTTAATCTCCATGTACTTTAGAAGAAAAATGGAGGAGGTATCTTGAACCAAGTACCAACCTATTGAGACTGTGTACATTTATCTGAGAGATATAAGGGCCACTAATTCATTCATAATTTTGAGGTCACTCTCATCCATCGTATCAAACCTGGATAAAAGATTCTCTTTCTCTTCTTCATTATCTATTTTTAATCTAGGAGGGAGTTGATTTACCTGTCTTTCACAAATTGGTATTAAATATTTCCAGCGCTTATCTCTCTATCTCTTCTTTTTCACAGATGATTCAAATTCTAAAGAAAAATAAATAAGCATTCTTAAGGGACTAGAAATTATTTAATTGGGGGTATCTGATAACATCATATTAAGTCAATAGAAATATGTTTTTCTATTTCTATTCTGCCACTTATTTTAGGTTTGTACTTGCATTCATCATTTAAGATGAAATGAGACAATGATAATTTTAGGTTTCTTTTTTTCTATTTCCTATATTATATTTTTGAGACTCACCCCACTTGACTGCTTGGAGTTGTATTTCAAACACAAGACTTGGGTGGATAAAACGGAAAATTTTGGATGCCAACTGGAGGAAAAGATAATATCAAGCCACAACCTAGAGCAGAACAGGAAACCCAAGCCATGGTCTAGGTCATAAAATGAGGCTCAATACACAAGTTTTAAGTGATGGATATTATGTGGCCATCAAGCCAATCACACTACCATATTTATGTAAGTTCATTGAATAAAATATTTCCGTTCATTATTATTCCGTGTGATGTTTATAATGAAGTCCATTAATACGTGCAATGACTTAGTGAATTATGATGAGTTCATAATACAGTGGTCACTAGTCTTTAAACAAGTATTCTAAATATTCATATTCAACGGATAGTCGAGACGGACATAGAATTATCCAGATAGAATAGCACTAGCTGATCCTACTTATACGATAAATATAGCTGATCTTGTAGCTATTAGTGTGACAACACTAAGGACAAATCATAGGTGCTCTTTGGAGAAAGAGTTCACTGAATTGATCCGTATGAATCCCTGAATAGTATTATACCTAAACGTCAATCAGGTTGATTCAAGTCACGGTTGTAGAAGTGATCCACTAACCCGAGACACCAAGGATATCTCGTGAGTGGACGACTATGTTTTAACTATGACTTATGAGCCTCTAATCAAGGGGTTCAAATAAGTTATTGATTGGATGTAGTAAGAAGCTTACGGAGATGACTGAGTGGTCAAGATGGGATCATCCGCCCTCGATATAAGAGGAGATTGACTCGAGGAAGACGATGCAGAAAAATCCCTGGTCAAGGTAGTGAGGATATTGGAGAAGGCGTTCTCCAATGATCCCCGTTACGCATCAGTACTAATCGAATGACGGATTAGGGTTTGACGATAAACCATACTCTAAGTTGTTCGAGAGTCTCGCGCGGATGATGGATTATATATATACGGTAACCGATGACGGTAAAAATTCCATGAGAGAGTTCGAGACTACTCGGTATCTTCTAGAGCACGAGGTGTAGCTTGGCACCCCATGGGCTGGAAACTTAACCTATCGATTGGGTTAAATTGATCCTTATTTAATTAATCTATATGTTGATATAGTTAATTAATAAGATTGGTCAATAAATGTTATTGGACCATTAAAGTTATTAACTAGAATGATGAATGGACCTAGAGGGTTACACGCACAAGGTCATAAGGGCATTGGTGGATATAATTTTACTTTGGAGGGTTTTTGAGAAAAAACCTTGAGTGAAATATAAAGAGGAAAAGGGGTCTCATTTTAAGCATCAATGCAAGCCTGATTTGAGAGCCCCCTCCCTTTCTTCACTCTCTACATCAACCAAGGAGAGAGTCTACATGAAGAATTGAAGAGGAAGAGGTGGAGATCCAAGCGCCGAGTGATCACGTCGATACTTCTAGAGGACGGACGCGTGAATGGCTTCGGAACAATCTCCAAGTGAGCATGTCAAGGGTGGAATAAGTTCCCCAAAATGTAATTTCAACATTTTGTTTAAAGATAGATTGTGAATTGATCGACTACACTTCCACATCCATTGAAACATGATTTCCATGGACGCACCACGGCACCGAACCCAACATTAAGAATTGGATCAAATTAATGCAAGAATTCTGGAACTATCCCATAACTTGATTTTGACAAGTAAATTTTGAAATATGGTAAGTAATGCGGATCAACGCTCTAAGCAAAGTAATTATGCCCTCAAAACATCAATAACTAAATCCCAAAGCTTGAAGATTTCAGGCACTCCTATTTAAACTCTTCTCCCTCACTTTGTATCACATCTTGCATTTATGCTTCAAAATTTTTGTCGTTAGCCTATTCCATCATATTAATTAGATCCATGCTTTTTATATAACATTGTGTAAGAGATATTTCAATTTTTATCAAGATTGTTGGAGAAAAAGGCACCATTTGCCCCTTGGGGGAAGTGACAACAACGTTTTTGTGATCTCCAATATAATTGATTTCAATTTTCTTACCTTCCCAAGGTGTAAACATTTCAGTGGATAGAGTACAAGACAAGCCTTCCAATGTATCAAACCATAATAAACAATAATAGAAATTACAGAATTTTTTTCCACTACCCGTCACTGTCTACTTCTGCATGCTGGGAGTGCACCAACACCTGCCTAATAAACAATAATGGGTTTTTGAAGTAGGTCTAACAGATCACTTAATGCCCTATTTATTTTCCTGAGCATTGAAAGAAGCATGTTGAGACGTTACAGCTGCATTAAAAGAGGCCTGTTTGAGATGTTAAACATGCATTAAATGAGCGGGAAAGACAGAATTAATAGATCTTTTATCTTTCCACTCCTTGACCATGTTAAGCAATAAAATTTTAATCTTTTACCTTCTTTCTCATCCAATATTACCAAAAACTCTAGATCACTGTGATTCCCTCAAACCATGCTCCCGTACTTCAAGATAGGCGCTTGACTTCTACCTTACAGTATTCTTACAACTTAATTGCTGATAAATGCTTGCCAGTTGAATAACCCACAACAAAAGGAAAGAATGAGAGATTTGATAGGTGGATAATACCATTAAATCCAGCCGTTTAATTCTCAACCATTACAAGCAAGATTGAATTTCAGGCACCTCTTTATTGTTTTGGTATTCAAGGCCACAAAAGACCTGGATCAACATCATCCATCTGTGCCGCTTTATTATTACAACTAAATTGTTGTGCCTGTAACATATTTTCACCGCTTGTCACATTATTGAACCAGTAATAGCGCTGCCAAATCTTCAAAACCATGTCAAGCTATGTTAGTGTTCATACGCCACTAAACAAATTTCTAACTCAAGCTTGCCAAAAAAAACCAGGATCACCAAGATTCTTTTAAACATCCCTCGTTCAGAATGGGGATAAAACATGAATCGTATCACAATCGCATCTTTATTATTACAGATTAATTACGGAGAAAGGGTTGGCGGATGCGAACCCATTTCACTACATGATGACGCACACATTGAATCTGCTAGTCTTCCAGCTCAATTATCTTCACGACGGATGAGTCTCCAACTTTTTGGCAGATAACCACGCGATCATGCGACTTGATGACTCCTGACGCCTTACCGTGGTCCAGCGCAACTCTCAGCACCGACTCATTCGTGGCGTTGGTGGACTCCGCCTGCAATTTTTTTATGACAACATTAGCAAGAAGTTGTTAAAAAAATAATCAGTTATATTTTATATTTAAGATTATTAAACGATTTTTCCATTAGCTCATTCCCTTTTTATTATTTTTTAAAAAAGGCTACCATCAGAAAGAACGAATATCTTACCGGATGACGAGGGTCGGCCAGCATGGGGAATAGTCCTCTGACGATGAGTGACTGCCTAGCCTGCATATTTCATAAATTAAAATTAGTAAAAATAAATTTTAAAATATTTTAAATTAAAAGCATCGCCCAGTATGTGGGTGAATATTAGAAGTGCATATTTCATAAACCAAAGGAATAAAAAAGTTTGCAAATAATAAAATTTAGGAGAAATCATTTTTCTTCCTGGAAAATAAGATAAACCAATTATAAAAGTCAATGAAGCAGGAGGAAATCAGAGGTTCAAAAGTATAGGCTTGCCTCAAATGCACCCGTAAAACTCCAGCGCAGTTGGTTCGTTTTCAAGCGAGGAATGACAACTGATAAAACGGGCATTGTCGGCCTGTATTTGGCAATTAATCTGTACCAGACAAGCGATTTTTCTAGCTTTAAGATTTTTGGTCAGGAAGAATGATTTCATCACTCAGTAATCCAGAAAGTTACCTTGCCGCCCGTCCGGATGATGTGAACACAATAATCACAGATGCTTTAACTTTAATTGCAGCACGCACCTGAATTTTTAATGAAAATATTATTTCATCGCACCAAGAAGGCAGAGGATGATTATGAATGAAATGAATAAACGCCAAAAAGGAATGTAATGTAAACTTAACCGCAGATGAGGCAATTGACTCCAGATGAGTCATGGGCTCTCCAACATATTTGACAGTCTTCTTGAAATAGAGGTCCTGATTGTAAACCTTTTCTGCCTAAAATCAAAGAAAATATGATAGAGAACCCAGTTAAATATTTAAACGATGAAAACACTCAACGCTCAGCTCAGTTAAATATATAGCACAGAAAGATTTTTTTGGAAAAAAAGCACCTCAGCACAGATCTTGCCAACTATTGAAATGGTTTCTACGGGATACAACCCTCGGAGAGTCTCCGCACCAAGAAGAATGGCATCACATCCTGGAAAGAGATAAAGGAAAAACATGTCAAAATTACTGGACTAGAACATGAGCTCAAGTTTCAGAGCAACCATCCAGCACTGCATTTGCGACATCTGTGGCTTCAGCTCGAGTTGGCCTCAGGTTATCGGTCATGCTGTCAACAACACGAGTGATGACAGCAGGCTTTCCAGCCATGTTGCACTTGTAAATAGCAGCCTTCTGGAAGAGAAAAACCTGCCACAGAGAAACTTACTGTCAGAGGATGGGTACAAAGGAATAATAAAAAATAGGAGCTTGGCTTGACCCAGATGGGAGTGTCCCGCCCTGCCCTGTCCTAAGGATTCAGACATGGGCAGGACATGGAACTGGAGCTTATGGATTGGACAAGACCTAGTTCCATCTCGTACTCGTCTGACCACGTGAGAGACACTTGTGTTAAGAGAAAGATATGCAGGAGAGGGAACAGAAACGCCCAACACGCAACATGGTCCATGCTGTACCATTCAGGATGCATGCCACATTCCATCCAGAGTACTTGGAAGCTGGACAGGACATGTGGATGCCCCATCATGGATGCACACCCATTGAGATAGGGTGAAAAAAAGACAGAACACAAAACAAGGGTCATGTATAAATATGTGCTGCATCCCATTACATCCATTCCTTGAGTCCCCCTTCCCGGATGCAACGAACCGTTGTCAACTACACTATAACCCGTGGTACATCTATTAAGAGAAAGACATGTTTCGAACCTTCTCAGGTGGGAGATCGACCCCCAGAGTTCCTCGCGAAAGAATGATGCCGTCCGCTTCTCTGAGAATCTCGTCAAAATGAGTCAAGCCCTGCATAATATGCCCCACCAAAAATACAATTTGCCATAAGCAAAACCCACAACGAAAATTTCAACTAGTGATGATTAAACTATGGCAATAAACTGATTTAATTTGGGATAATGTGCAATAAAACCTGATGAGTAATGTAGCTTTAAAATAATTATAAATTAAATCGTAATTGAAATAATATCCCTTCTATAATCCGGGTAGAAAATAAGACAGGTGAGAAAAGGAATGAGCCAAGAAAGGTAAGCGGAGTAGAGAGCATTACCTCAGTGTTTTCAATCTTTGCAAAAATTTGTGTCTGACGAAGATCTCCCAACTTAGAAAGAAAATCACGCGCCTGTGAGAAAAGAAAAGAAAGAAAAGCCAACAGCAATCAAATCCGCTGATCAGAAGTACCAAAATTTCGCATCCCAGTAAATCCTGTCCACATCAAAGATTTATAAGGAAAAGTTAGAACAGTCAGCAGCTCACATGCCGGACATCTTCTGCATGTCGGGTGTATGAGAGTGACAGAAAATCAATGTTGTTCCTGACGCCCCATTTGCTGATAACCTGAAAAATGATATTGAAAGACAAACCATGAGCCACTAAAAAGAGGCCATAGTACCAAAACCATTGAAAAGGGGTCTAACGAATAGTTAAAAATAGATGCTTTGAAATAGCTAGTCAACAAAGCCGATCCATACTTTCTCAAGCAAACTTCAAACATTCATAGGATTAATAGAAAGGACGAGGAAATTTTGGATTGTAAACATGGTGATGCACTTAAGCAATAAGATACTGGACAAAAAGTGGAGACCGTCAGTTAAAAACATTGATTTTCACACGACATACAGTTAAAAACTAACTATTCCATGCTTCCAAACATTGAAAACCAGTATATTAAAAAAATCATGTAAGAACTCTGACAAGGTACTAAACATATCATACAAAAGAAGACCCAAGAAGGAACGGATAGATAAGGGTCAACCAAGGGCTGACCCAGAGTCATCTGCATAAAAAGTCAAAAACGGGTGTCATGTGGAGGGCACATGACGACCTTGCATTAAACGGGCTAAATCAGGCCCATTAGTAGAAGACATAAGCCAGGCCCACTATTGAATAAAGGCGGGAAGAAGAGGTATATGAGAAGAAAAGAGGGGGAATGAAAGGTATCCCCCGACGGCAAGAAGAAATCAAGAAGCGGTTGCACAGGCTGGCTCCCAGAGCTCCGGGTTGCATTCGACCAGGTGTAAGGGAGCGGCGGAGCGCCAAGTCTTGAAGCTTCCTCCGAGGTGGTTCGCTGGCATCGACACACTCCTGTTCCAGATTGACATTGGTTCTCGGCTAAACCGTAGAGGTGCGTTTGTTGTTGATTGATGCATTTTTCTAGCAAACATCGTATCAAACTCATTTGTCGTCATCCAGACAAGAACAGCATGTCGCCCAACCAACATACGAAAGAGATTCTGCATCAAAAAATATGGATCAAGAGTGACAAACGTCCTCCAGTTACCTCTTTGTCGGCATCTGTCAAAGTGGGCAACTCAATGTGAATTTGAGAAATGTGCAGCGTGAACAATGCGCCAGCAAGGGTGGCGCTATTTTTAATCAAACAAACAACGTTTTCTCCTTTCAGCTCTGTTACCTGAAGTCGAGCACAAAGGATAAATTAAGTTTCATGATACATGCAAATAGAATTCAAGACAGTCATTACACCAACTCCCTTTCAAATTTATGAGAAAAACATTATATTTCTAATAAATCTCACGGGTCATCTCCTAAGCTCTAATGAGTGCAATACAGTCCACGGAATATATGCAAAATTCATCATTTATGGTAAACACTATGCATACCTCCAACCATACAGACGTAGTTTCACTGCCAGTGAACAAGTATTGACCAATAAATATGGCATCACCAACATTCACTGCCTGCAGTGAAAAGAAAGTCGATCCAACAAAAATTAATCGACTATCACAACATATTCTTGTCCAAAGAGAATTCGTGAAGCGAAATAAGCATATTCTAAACAGAGTACAAATCTGAGAGTGAGAGGGAAATGATTGTGTGCCGCAAAGACAATTAGCCCTCGGATGCAAGATCTCTAAAGGGGATTCTTTGCGAAGAAACAACAATAGACATATAAAAATAATAAGGGAATGAATATAGAAAGAGTATAATTGTGATCAATGTGGACCCCATAAATCATGAAAAACAGCTATAAAATGGTTTGTTTCTTTATGGTAAATGTTGCCAGAACGCCTCTGTCCTGAATTCCAAAAACTAGACATCGTTAAGAAAGAGCAGCACATATTCTGAAGGGGAAGATAAAGAGTCACACAAGTGCACCACGAGGATCTTATAACATATTTTAGAACTTAGGGAAAAATTAAACGTATACTACTGGAGAGAATTGCATACTTTCGAGAGACCAGTATAATTTATCGGCAGTAGCTCTGATGAGGCTTCGACTTCGTGACTAGGAGTCAAAATGACATGCCCATTCTCCACAAGAGAGATTGCACGCTCACTTTTGTTTACCACCTGCAATTCAGGCCCAACGGTATCCAACATGACCTGAAACATACATAAAGGAGAAAAGAGTTTGCATTTTTTTACACCAGACAACACAAAGAGACCATTACTAAACCACCATCTTCGAGAACAATTTTTCATCGAGCTGTAGTCTGAGGGCATCTAACTCCATTTTGGCACAGGAGAAAGAAAGATATGAAATCTAAGCCAGTCACGTACAGCGCACAACTTCTTGGAACTCTTGACAGCGAGCTTGAGATTTTCCAAGGTCTTCTGGTGGTACTCGACATCCCCCCAGGAGAAGTCAAAGCGGGCCACTGGATAGAAAAAAGAACTGTTGACTCTACGATCGGCCTCCATAAAAGCAGCAGACAGTAAAAAGGAAAGGAAAAAGGAAAAAAAGGAAGCGAAGAAGAGATAAAGCAGGCGGCCGGAAATACCTGACATGCCGGCCTTGAGGCAAGAGGAGATCACCTCAACGCTACTTGATTTGTGTCCAAGCGTCCCGACGATCTTAGTCATGGCAGGGAAGAAACTCTGCGGAGAAATCCCAAAAAAAAAAAAAGAAAATGAAACCGAAAATCGCAACAGAAATTTCGAAAAAGTTGAAACGCGACGACGAACAGCAGAAAACAAGGCTTAAAATGGCCAGATCTTCAAAAAAAAATACTAAAAAAGGAGTCAATCGCGCACCGGCTTGGACGGCTCGAGAATGGAGGACATCCGAATGGGCTCCTCCAGGAGCAGAGGCGCGGCGTGCATCTTGGCGGTGGATTCCTTCCTCGGGCGAGTAGCTGCGGCAGTTCGATGGCGGAGGCGATCGATCGATCGATCGAAGAGGACGGCCGATTGACGAAGTAAATGTAAGAGAATAGGCAGGACACCTGTCCACTGGCGCTTTATAGGTTTTCCCGGTCAACGTAGTGGCGCTCTGGCGCTTTACGACCGTCGGATCGCCGATGAACGCACGAGACGCAACACGGGGAATCTTCCTGATGGGCCGCGGCCAGCGAAATATCTCCGCGGCCGGCCCGTTACCGAGTGCGCTTGGTCAAGACCCGCGGACTCGGCTGAAATGTTTTAAAAGTCCTCCAAAAACCTAATAATTAGACGAAAACGACCTTCCGTTTTAACGGATTTTAATTAAAATCTTTTTTAAAACATTATGCCACCACGACTTTCTGTATTTTAAAAAAAAAATTTGGAAATTGCAGTTATTTCTCTCTTGGGCCTTCGCCGACAAAGCAACGAACGTCCGGACTTGGAATATTACAGAATATTCGACAGGTCAAAAGACTGGCAAACCTAGCGACAGATGTCTCTTTATAGGTGAGCAGTCTCTTCAGCTAAATTTCAAAGAATTGTACAAATCATTCCTGTGTGGATAATTTTTCCTGCAGAAATTAAACTGGGACATAAAGTTGAAAACATTGGACTTTCAAATCCCAAACAAAGCCCCAATATTTCTCATGGATCATATTTAGTCTAAGAATATATTGATATATAATGAGACACTCATTAAAAAAAATATTTGGAGGATTTCCCCTGTATCTATTAGACCAAAAGTATGTCCAAATACTAGAGTGATTGGGGTTAAACTGTTATTTCCTAGCTCACTAACCTAGCATTGACACGTTTGACCCTAGAGGAGAGAATGAATACAATGGACACCAGGATTATGGGATTCTAAATTTAATAGTACAGCAATCTGCAGTATGTAACCTGTCGCAGAAATTCCCCCCTTGTGCATGCCCAGGTTCATGTGGGCTAGAAATATGGATGGACCTGCAGCCAAAAATTCCACTAGCCTACAAAATAGATTTCTTGAACATAAAATTTTGCAGTTGAGCATTCTAAGGTGAAGTACTTGTGGTGTGGTGAGCACTCAAAAACTCCACAATTTGCACACACAATGTGAAGCCAACAGTAGATAAATTTGTTTGAAAGAGACCAAGCTCACTTGATTCAACAACAACCTAATCTTTTAAACTTTGTGTTAATTGCAATTTTCATGAAATAGTGCTGATATTTGGATAATCTCAATTCTTTATGTCTTCAGAAAGCAAAGATTCAAGAATCACTTACTTTGACTCGCAGATGAAAGAATAGTAATCTCTTATGAGATCAATATCTACAAAAAATTGAAGAACTTGTGAGATCAACAGCAGAAAGCAAGAAGTTTATTCCCGTTCAAGAAAGGAAAACGAGGGCTTCTCTTTTAAAACCAGAGTGGGATATTTATGCAGTCTTTTAAGTCCAGAATAAAGGGAAAACATTTTAAAATTACAACTTATGAATGTACCCTATTTTCCTATTAATAAATCTTGGCTTCCAGGCCCATCCAGCTTAGTAGTTGGTCCTCCTTCACAACATTCTTCTTCTCAACACTCCCCCTCAAATTAAGTGTGGATTCCCTCCATCATGAGCTTGTGAATAAGCTTTAAAATTTGAAGTCTTACCAGTCCCTCAAGGCTCATTATAGTGCACGTGTGATGCTTATAATGAAGTCCATGAATACATGATCGGACTTAGTGAATTATGATGAGATTGTAATACGGAGATCACTAGTATTTAAGCATGTGTTCTAAACATTCATATTCGAAGGATACGTGATTGATACATGAGCCTTGAGGGTCACACGCAAATGGTCTTTTGAACATCGGAAGATATAAATAAGTTTTAGGGGTTTTATGAAAAATACCCACTTTGTATAAATAGAGGAAGGCCCAAAACAAAATTCACCCAATCCAGAATTTTTAGGGGCCTTCCCCTTCTTCTACCTTCTCCCACATACCCTTTCCATGCTCGATGAGATCGGGACGGCGTAACAACGACTATGGAGGTAGAACGGGACTCGTCAACGAGAAGGAGGAGATTCGATGTGCCGAGGATCGCGTGGATATGTCTAGAGGCTGCACACTTGAGCAGTTCGACTCGTCTGACTCCAAGATCCAAGAAATCACGAATGTGATCCATGCCAAGGTATTTTGTTTCATAAATTTATCGATGTCGTTTTGATTATGTTCAACTCTTTTTCTGTGGATCATTTTAATTTCTTCATCCAGATCTAGGCCTCTAGAAACCAACAGTTTGCCTGTCCTGACACCAACATTGGATTACGGTAACGGGACGGATGCTGAATATCAGGATAATAATATTCAATTGAACATCGATTTTGGTCTCGATACCGTCCCGATATCCAGATATTGGAGAACGATATCAAATATTGGTTTCTATAGTACCAATATCCGAAATCATTATTTGTCTCGATGTCGTCATCCGCCTCCGTCTCTGGGGAAGGATGACGTTATTGGAAATCAGAGTTGGATATCGAAACTCGATATCCAACATGGAATGGCCGTAAAATACATTTATTCGTTGAAGTTGTCATCGTGCAATGTTTTGGAGAGATTTTTTTGTTTTCTTCCATATGGGAGAATAGAATTCGGAGGCAAGAAGAGAATTTTTAAGTTAATTATTACCTCGTTTAATATATATGCTTCAGAATTTTGAAGCATAGATATAAAACAAGGCAATAATATTAGTAAAATATTTGGGCGGTGTTAACGTTAAACATCTAAAATCATGTTCATTATTGATTATTTCTCTTGATATCAAAAGTTGATATCTGGTATTCGATATCCATCTCGTCCTTACCTATTCGATATCCGTCTCGATATCCATTTTACACATGACTGTCGATATGCGTTCGGTATCCGATATCCGATATCAGACACAGTCCTTATTTTTTCTAGATATCGGATGTCCGATACGGGATATCAGATGGATATCGGACGGCCATTCCCTAATTTTAGGGGATGTAATATCGATGCCTTCAGTCTTTCTTTGATGAAATATCGATCAATGTCAACCTGCTTTGTTCCTTCACATTGCACTGGATCATGGACTTACCGCTGATTTATAGTTTCCCCAATAGCTTAATTTTGCCCGTCTAGGTATCTATTTGATTCACTAAACATACCTGTTATCCATTCATATTCACTTACTTCCATCTTCAAAGGTCTTAATTCATCTATGTACTCAATCTTGGTATTGTTTTTTTTATGTTTCTTGTTTTTCCAAGTAACTAGATTTCCTCCTACAAAGGCACGCATACCTGTAGTTGACCTACGATCTACTAATGAACTTGTAATATGTGTGTCAGTATAGATATTTAAATCCAAAACGTCATACATGTTGAAGACTAACCCATATCTTATAGTTCATATTAGATATCTTAAAATTATGAAAGCAGTTTTCATATGAATAATATCAGGTCTTTGCATGAATCGACTTAAATTATTGACAATATAAGATATATTTGGCCTAGTATGGGACAATTAAATCAGATTACCAATGAGCCTTTGATATACTCCCTATTCATCCACGTCAACATCTTCTCCCATCTTCAGTTTGTGATCGGGAGCAATCAGTATATCATTAGGTTGAAAGTCTTGATAACCTATTTCTCTCAGAAAATCAGGTGTATAATTTTTTTGATAAAAAAATAAAAAGAAATATATGAAACTTATATATCAAGAAAATATTTCAAAAGGCATTAGTACTTTCATCTAAAAATCCTGAAATAATTTCTAGCCTAAGCTTTCTATCTCTTCTTTATCATCACCAGTAGCAATTATGGCATCCTGATAAACTATTATGATGGTAACCTTCATCATTATATTTTGTTTAAAATATAGTGTGCGATCACGGTTAATCTGTTTATACTTAAATTGTTTCATTATTTTAGTAATTTTTCCAAACCATGCTCTTGATGATTGTCTCAAACCATAGATCATCTTCAACAATTTGCAAATTTAATCACTAAATTTTTATCATATCCAGGTTGTCTATTCATATATATTTCCTCCTCTAATTATCCATGTAAAAATTCATTCTTGAGATCATATTAATGTAAATTCCAATATAAAATAGATGCTAGAGAGATAATTATCCTCACAGTATTCATCTGTGTTACCAAAGCAAAGGTCTCAAGATAAGCTGTACCATAAACCTGTATATATCCTTTAGCTATTAATATACTTGTAAATGCTTCAAAATCTCCATTGTACATATATTTGATAGTAAATACCCATTTACATTCTACATTTTTATTTGCTTCAAGTAAAATAATGATTCCCCATGGATAATTTCTCTTTAATACATCTAATTCGTCCTGCATAGCTTTTTCTACCTTTGATTTTTATTTTTCCTATATGTTAGTTATCTTTTCTTTGTCCAACATGGTGAAGAATGTTTCATGTGCAAATGAGGGACATTTACAGGTCAAATAATCCTAGATATGATATTTTTTGTTGTACCTAACTTGTTTC
The DNA here is from genome assembly GCF_029677425.1 of Wolffia australiana. Taxonomy (NCBI): domain Eukaryota; kingdom Viridiplantae; phylum Streptophyta; class Magnoliopsida; order Alismatales; family Araceae; genus Wolffia; species Wolffia australiana. Next base: position 146,798 of record NC_135841.1, on the reverse strand, counting down.
ATTTCCTTAAGGCTATGAGAAAGTTCAGTTCTTCGGTCTCTCTTTGATTACATTGTCTTCTTCGGAATTTTGGTTTTCAAAATCAGATTCATTTATCTGATCTTCAAAGTCATTTTTTTAATTCTCTTTGAGCTGATGGAAGTGAGTGAAGACTTTCATTAGGAATAATGTTCCTTTTAGTGTTTTGGGTATCCAAATTTGGGATATCTCCACATTTACTGTGAATCCTTGAAGTTGTAGGCACAACACCATTGTCTGTAACAGTTCTTGTGCTAGTAATATAATAATACATGGAATTATCATGAAAATTAATGTGTTTTATACAAAAAATCCTCCGATCAGGAGAAAAACATTTATACCCTGTTTGGGTGTTAGAATAACCAAAAATATGCATTTAATATCTTTTATTCCAACTTATTAAATTCTACATTATGTTTATGAACAAAGCATACACATCCAAATATCATTGATGTGAGATTATTCTTCAGATTTACATGAGGATAAAACAAACTCGTTTTACTAATAGCAGACCTACTGTTATCACAAATCAATGGTAACCTATTAATAAGATGAGTGGTGATTAACACAGTTACTCCCCGCATATGTTTTGATGCATTGCTTTCAATTAGAGTTATTGTTTTTCCAACAGTGTGCTCTATCTTCCTCTCAGCAAGTCCATTTTTCTAAGGTGTATGGATACATGATGTCTCCTGTATGATACCCTGTGTTTTTTAAAAATTCATCAATTTATGATTGCAATAATCCTTGGAATTATCTATTTAGAAAGCATTTAACTTATTATTGTATTACTTTAGAATTAATTTGAAAAATAATGGAATAATGTTTGAAACTTGGAACTTATTTTGAAGTAAAAAAACCCATATGGTTCTGATTTTGATGTGCCATTTTGTGGGTTTTTTATCCTTAGATTGAACAATAATTGCTGAATTTGAAATCTGGTAAGGATTCTGAAACTGTTTTACCGATACTTTCAATTGACTATCTTTAGGATTTACAACATGTATGTCATCTTCACTCGTTATCTTGTTAGGCATATTGAAGATTTGAACTCAAAATGCCCCAAATTCAGGATTTAGGCAAAGTAATAAATGGGATTTAATGTTTATCTTGAAGGATATATTGTGTAAAACCAAATATTTATTGTCAAGGAGATAGGAAGAGGGATCCCGCTCAAGGCTCTTTTGTTCTAGACGTACAAATGCCCTGCGATCATACTCTAAATATCCTTTGGCAATTATATTGCTTGCATATTCCAAAATCGACCTTTGAGATTTCTTAATCTTGTAAGAATATGATATTAATTCAAAAATCTTTGCCTCGTCTTCCATTTTGTAATGTCTTCGGGGGAGCTGCTTCCCATTATGCCTTACAAGAGGGTTCATATTTTAACAATTCCCCAACTCCAAGATCCATTGATTCTTAGAGCTAGAAAACTAGTAGATAATTCCCAAAAATATAAATTAGAATTTCAGATGTATATGTTGTGGATCTTAACTTAATGGAGCCTAAAATATGTATCCAACCAACTTCAAATCCACCAAGAGAATAGGGATGAGAGTAGTGTTTGTCCAACCAAAATCCGTCTGATATCTGATATCTACAAAAAAACCGGGACAGTGTCTGATATCAGATATCGGATATCGCTCGATATCCATCTTTTAGATGTGGACAGATATCGGAAATGGCTATTGGTTAGCTAAGGATGAAACGAACCTCAGATATCATGTTGGGTTCTAAAGGCCTAGATCTGGATAAACAAATCAAAATGATACACAGCATAAGACATTTGCGAATCAAACGGCATCATTAAAACTTTGAAACGAAGTACCTTTACATGGATTGCATCCCTGATTTCTTGGATCGTAGAGCGAGCCAATGGGCTACTCAAGCGTGCAGCCTCTAGACGTATCCACGTGATCCTCGGCACGTTGGACCTCCTCTGTGTTGACGAGCCCCGTTCTACCTACATCGTTGTCGTTACACTATCCCGGTCACATCGGACATGGAGAGGGTATGTGGGGAGAAGTGAGAAGAAGGGGAAACGCCCCTGAACAATTCTGGCCTGGGTGAATTTCTTTGATGGCCTTCCCCTATTTATACTAAGTGGGTATTTTTCATAAAAATACCCAAAACTTAAGTAGATCTTCTGACGTCCAAAAGACGATTTGCGTGTGACCCTCAAGGCCCATGTATCAGTCTAGTTAATGACTCCAGTGGCCCAATAACCTTTATTGGCCTTCCAAATTAATTAACTATATCATTATATAGATTTATTAATGTCGGATTGATTTAACCCCATCGATAGGTCGAGTCTCCAACACGTGGGGCGCCAAGCTACACCGCGTGTTCTAGAAGATACAAAGGAGTGTGCATCGACTCACTTCATGGAACGTGTTCATCATCGGTTACCGTGTGTGTATAATCCCCCATCCACTTGACGCTCCTTCGACGACTTAGGGTATGGTCAGCTATCAAACCCTAATCGGTCATCCAAGTTAGAACTGATGCATTCAAAAATCATCAGAGAAATCTTCTCCCGATATTTCACTGCCTTGGCCAAGGACTTCATCGCATCATCTTCCTTGAGTTGTCACCTCTTATACAGAGGGTGGACGGTCCCATCTTGACCACTCAATCATCTTCGTGAACTTCTTGATGTACCCAAACTAAGACCATTTAGAGTCCCATGATTAGAGACTCGTCGGCCATAGTCAAAGTACAACCGTTCGTCCACAAGATGTCTTTGGTTTATCAGGTCTAAGGACCACGTACACAACCATGATATGAATCGACCTGATTGACATTTTGGTATAATACCATTCAGGGATTTGTACGGATCAATTCAATGAACTCTTTTCACTAAAGAACACCCGCTATCTATCCTTAGTGTCTCCACAATAATGGCTACGGGACCAGCCATACTCATCATATGAGTGAGGCTAGATTGTGCTATTTGATCCGGATACTTCGATGTCCTTCTAGCATATCCTTCGAATAGGAATGTTTAGAACACATGCTTAAAGACTATTGATCTCCGTATTCCGATCTTATCATAATTCACTAGTCCGATCATGTATTCATGGACTTCATTATAAGTATCTCACTTGCACTATAATGAACATGTTCTACGAATGAACATGGAACGAGATGTGGAATGTGAGATTTGCCTACCGACCACATATATTTATATCATATCAGATATTGGTTATCGATATCCAGAAATCAAAACCAATATCCAGATCTATATCCGTAATCCAATTATTTTTCCCAAACCATTGTAATCCCATATGGTAGAATTCTAAGTTTTTTTAAAGTTTAAATGTTGTCTAGCCATTTTTCATATAAACCCCTGTATTACGTTGCACGTGCAAACAGATGCTGTCTGTGACATTATTAAAGAAATGCCCCTCCAACTCTATATTCTCAAAATACGACTAGGAAAACTATACGAATATAAAAAATTATTCTTTAAGCCCCTATAAATAATTTATTTGGATTCATACTCACGCAATGTGTAACATAATTTTTTTTACGGGGCTTATTTCTAAGGAATATTTAAAATATTTACCTCGAAATTAGAATTAAACTAAAAGCTTATTTTTATTAAAGTTATATCATGTATGTAGTGAATATGTCTCCTTATCCACCAATAAATCCGCAATAAAATCAAGAAACTTTATGGGAAATGTTTTAAAATTCTATAATTAATGCCGACACTATATTGATCTTATACATGATTTAAATACATACATACACACCATATAGCCAATGTCACATTAGTGAATTAAGTGCAGGTTTTAAATATTTATATGAGTATTTTTGCAGGATCCACAATCGGTAATTGGAAATTATTAATCTTGAAAAAATCTAGAAAATTTTAGGGAAATGTTGAAAATTCTGCTATTAATGCCCCCAATATATTGATCTTTAACATGATTTAAATACATGCATACACATCATATAGCCAATATCACATTAGTGAATTAAGTGCAATTATTAAATATTTATATTAGTATTTTTGCAGGATGTACAATCGGTAATTGGAAAATTTTAATCTTGAAAAAATCTAAAAACTTTTAGGGAAATGTTGAAAATTCTGCAATTATGTTCACACTATATCGATCTTAAACATGATTTAAACACATAGATACACACAATATAGCCAATATCACATTAGTGAATTAAGTGTACGTTTTAAATATTTATATTAGTATTTTTGCAGGATCTACAATTGGTAATTGGAAATTTTTAATATTGAAAAAATCTAGAAATTTTTAGGGAAATGTTAAAAAAATGCAATTAATGCCCACACTATATTGATCTTAAACTTGATTTAAATACATAGATACACACAATATAGCCAATATCACATTAGTGAATTAAGTGCAAGTTTTAAATATTTATAGTAGAATTTTTGCAGGATCTACAGTTGGTAATTGGAAATTTTTAATCTTGAAAAAATATAGAAATTCCTAGGGAAATGTTGACAATTATGCAATTAATGCCCACACTGTATTGATCCAAAAATGAGAAGAAGGAATAGGAAGAAGGGAAGAGAAGAGTAAAAACATGGAGAAGAGGAAGAAGAGTAGTAGAGGGGAAGAAAAAAAAACTGAAGGAAGAGGAGCGGAGAAGAATATGAAAAAAAAGGGCACTGAAAAACAGGAAGAGGAGAAGAAGATAGAAGGAGAAAAAATTAAGAAGCAAAAGTAAGAAAAGAAAATAAGAAGAAAAATTAAGAAGACGAGAAGATGAAAAATTAAGAAGGGAAGATAAGAAGCAAAATTAAGAAGACAAGAGAAGATGAAAAATTAAGAAGGGAAGATAAGATAAGAGGATGAGTTATAGATATTTAACAATTCCCAAATGCATTGGAGAACATTAAATAAATAATCAACACAAATTAAAAGATAATGGGTGAAATATATCATGGGTGAAAAGGTTCAAACTAAAACAAAATTAAAATTAAAAGACTAGAACACAAAAGCTAAATGCATTGAGTAATATAAATAAATTATCGTTACATATACTTTAATTTGAAATGAAATTCTTGAAATACATGCACTCAGGATGGAAATTTCAATATTTTTATGAAATGAACCCATGTGAATTACAACAAATAATAGTAAGGACAAGAATATGAGAATTAGCGGAACAAGAAGAAGATGAGAATTGGCATAAGAAGAAGAAGATGAGAAATAGCAGAAGAAGAAGAAGTGAATTCCACAGAGAAGAAGGGGAAGAAAGGGAAGAGTAGTAAAGAACGTGAAGAACAAGGGGAATATGGGGAGTGGGAATGGGGAAGAACAAGAAGAAGAAGTGACCACCGTCCGCCATTCGCCGTTCGCCGTCCGCTGATGCCACCGTCGTTGCCTTCCGCCGATGCCGCCGTCCGCCGACAGCCACACCATCCGCCGTCTGTAAGGCGCCAAATATTTTGAATTGAAAATCAGGTAAGTATGTTATAGATGTTGGATATCAAAATTCAATATCCAACATCGATAACCGATGCCGTCATCCTACCCTTGAGACGGTGGCGGATGATGGCATCGAGACAGATATTGATATTGGATATCGTTACTATAGCAACCGATATCTAATATCGATATCCGATATCCTGATATCCAAAAAAATGGACACCGGAAATTTCCTTTCCGGTATCCGATACAGTATCTGTCCCGATACTATCATCCATACCCTTATTGGGACGGGAGATCACTAGATGAGAGTAGATAAAACTCACACACTGATTGGAGAAAACAACCTTCTTGAATGAGATTATCAATGTTAACAATAGAGGTCTAAAACAGCATGATGTCAGACGTCATCAACGTCTTCGTCTGACGGGTCAATTCACTATGTGAATGTAACTACGTGATGCGATTGTCTTAAGTGAGACGTACATGTAGGGGCCGACGAGTGGGTTCTGCCGAGTTCCGAGCCTCAAAGTAGACAACCGGTGACGTTGACGGGGACCTTTTGACCCTCGTCGGAGTGACTATGGCAACTTCGGCACCCGACGGAAGAATTCTGTAGGGGCTCACACATAACGGACGGTCTCGACCCATACCTGTGAAGACACTCAACACGTAGTTCTCTCGATAATTTTCTCTCACCTAATCTAACCCGAGCGCAGTAGAGCACAGTCGAGAATATACTGTAAGAAGTAATACAATTGACGAGCAAGGGAATGGCGTACCTCGTCGGGGCGACGTTTGGCGTTGGTGTCTTTGATGGTGCAAATGCCCGTTCAGGTTGATGCAATGAAAGGCGTATTGTGGAGGGGTATAATCTGGGTAAACAGGCGGCGATTGAGCAGTGACACAATTTCTGTGGGTTAGCTGAGCAGGGCATCACTAAGAGAGGTCTCACGATTGCCACAAGTTTCACTAGGCGCTGGCCAAGCACAACTCCCCACTACAGAGCCGTACCAAGAACTCCCAGGTATCGATGAAGCGATCAACTCACAGAGATCACGATGGCCCCTTCGTGCACTTTGACCTTACGAGTGAACGCCCTGGAGAGGAAAAAAGGTACAGTGGGGAGCGGGGAAGCTGAACGATTTCAGTGGTTGTTGACCGAATTGCAGGCCATCCAACAATCAGAATGCGGTGACAGTTTAAACGGCCAGTGGAATTCCCGCTAGCAGCAGTATTCTCGGTCAACCTGGAGGAGAGACGGGGAGGGAATGAGGGGAGATTTCTTCCCAAATTTGATCCAGGAGCAGTTGATTTTGCCTCCCATGTCCAGGTCTTAGAGCTATCCGACAATCTGAGGCTGAGATCGTTCAAACTACCGATGGAAATCTGGCAGGCGTCGGCATCTCCGTTCAAGTTAGAAGACAGTCAGAGAAGGGAACATGCGGAATTTTTTCCCAAGAGCGGTCCACTTTCTCTTCCCACGTCAAGGTCCAAGAGCTGTCCAACGATTAGAGGCAGCGATCATTCAATTTGCCAATGGAATTCCGCCTGGTGCTGGCATCTCCGTTTGAACTAGATGATGGACGGGGAAGGGATCAGAGGGAATTTCTTCCCAAGATCGATCCAGGAAGGGGGGGGGGCGGTGATTTTCCCTCCACATCAACCCTCTAGAATGGTCTTCCATCTTCTTTCTTTCATTCTGATCTTCACTCGCATTCCTCTTCAACTTGTTCTTCTTCTTCTCGACCTCCTTCTTGCGCTGTCCTTTCTCTCAAGGGGTGAGATCTGAAACTGCGTGTAACTGCAAAAGAGAATTCCAGACTGAACGTGGGGCTCATCATGGCCTTATATAGGGCCATGATGGGCCCCTCACAAAGAGTCCAACAAGGGGTCCAATAAAGACCCCATTTTACAACATAAATAAGAAAACTAAGAGATAAAATGATACGAAATTAAAATGATACGGATGCATCACGATGAGTAGGAGCACTCGTCGTGACAAACACAAGACAGAAACCAACGAAAACAGATAACGAAAACACAAAGATACAGGCACGGACGTGCTCTACTCCGGGTATTCAAACCCGGGCGTCTTCACGGATGCTTTGGCGTGCCGGTCGGGCTGGACACGGACCGGAGGTGATGCTGATGACGGTGATGATGGCTCCACTGATGACTTGTTGGCATCGTCTGAATGCGCTCCATCACAACAAGTACAAAATGAGAAAAGAGAATGAGTTCACCAAAGTGACTAATCAACAAGAAGATACATACTTGGTGTCACCTCCTCACAAAAGCTTCTTTGCAAGATGCTTTGTTGTCACCAAGTCTTCTCCAACTCTCCAATATATGTCGTCACCAAGCTTAGCTTGAACCCTCCAAGGTCGCTCACAAGTACGCTCTCCAAAAATTCTCTCCAGAATTCTCCATTATAATTCCACCTCAGGATGAGACAGACACCTCATTTTATAGAGCTCATTGGAAGCTTCTAGAGATCTCCTCTCAAGAAGATTTTCACACCTTTCTAGAACATCTAGGAGGACCTACAAGCTTCTAGTAGGATCCATTAGCTTCTAGAACAGAGATTCCATAAGATTATAGACGCATCTAGAAGGCTCTAGAAGTATGTTGAAGGTTCTAGAAGCATCTAGAAGATTCTAGAAGAGTCCAAAAAATTCTATACGAAAGCGTACAGAACATTACAGTTGAACAAGTAGACCCCTCACAGTATCCCAACTTATATTAATAATAATAATTATTATATATGATTTTAATGTCAAAACAATCTATAAGCATGTATTACAACTTAAAATTTTATTTTCTTGAAGATTATGTCGTTTAAAAATCCTTAAAATACCAAAAAAGCAAAAGAAGATGATGGTTCACCAGAAAGATGTAAGAAAAACACTTTTGATTTTTTATTCATCACCAGAGATGGCTTCCAACCTTGTTATGCTTCTAAAGTTGAACCTTATACCTTTTTTGTGAAGGAGGGTGCGAGATAACATAGTAGAATCAGCCCAAACCAATATCTCGAAAAGGGCGCCAATAATATATTATATCTTTTTGTTCTAATACTCTATCCAAGAGTTGTCTGTATTTATCAAATATTTTCTTATCTAACGGAAGGGTCTTGGATCAAATGGATATCACCCTAAAAATATACTCAACAAATTAAGGCTTGATAGCATGCATTAAAGTAATATATTTCATCCTATTAATGTAATCACTAGCTTTTATCAATGATTAACATAGATCAAGACTAATTGCAGGACCAAAATAGTATGATCTCTAATCCAGATTTGTGAACTAGATGGAACTTGGGAAAAGGATATCATTAATCCAAAAATAGCAAATATAAATTCTTCCAAGAATTTTACATAGAATAAACTTTATGCAATGTCAAAACAAATTTTGAATAGTCCTTGAATGAACATAAAATATTTGTTTCATAAAATTCATTTGATACCAACTTCAGTCAAAAAAAATGGCCTAAATGATTGAGTTAATGGCATAAGAGTAAACTTTGAAAATTAATATAATTATATCAACGAGAGAGAAAAAACAGGTACAGATGGATGTCTATTATTAAACTAATATTTGATGACAATAAATCATGGAGTATGTTGATGATATAAAACCATCTGTGACAATCTTATAGTAATAAAACCCCTAATTATGCTAGTATCCATTCAATTTGATGATGAATAAGTTTGGCCAATTTGAGTATTCACATGATAAGGATATTTCATACTCCACTTCCTGGCTCAAACTAACATAAATAACTTTGGATCTCCAACAAAATTAGATGTATCGATTGTTGAAATGTCCATTTTTAGCGCTTAAAATGGTTATTGAGGTATTATTAATGGGATTTAGGTTAAAAATATTATTTGAAGGTTATCATTTACTCAACCAAATTTATAATAATTTTCTTACTGAGGGTCTAATGCAGAAAGAGCATGTATTAAAATCTTAATTTTCAGTTATAAATTATTTTTTATAATTTTAAAAGTTTTTTAATGATTTTATGATTCTCAGACTGTTTATAAGAATTGAATTTTATAAATGGAAGCAAAGAGTGAAAATTAAATCGAACTAATTTAAATACTCATGGAAAGTATTTGTTTTAATTTTCAAAACCTTATCTGAATTAAAGTAAATATTTTGGATTTTTTTTTAATTGAAACATAAATGTGGATGCAAACCAAAGTCGTCGATCACACTAGCCATTGTGTGATCTCCAATGGTGGCATGCAGGAGCACTGATAAACCCAAAATTGATGTTAATTACATCATGTAATTCTTATGATTTATGTCAAGATATTTATAATTTTACTTACAAACACAGAATAAGGTTCTATTCCTCATGTATCAAGTATTTAATAAGAAATTTTTCAGTTAAATTTACATTTATCAACATGTTATGAGATATTCAAGAGTTTAATCTAAATTTAAAATCAATCAAAAAATGAACTGGAATGATTCTAAGACGATGATAAGTAATTCAAAATTTATTATTTTTAATAAAATAATTATAGGAATTTATGGGACTTTTTGGAAAAAATTCATTAAAATAAAAATATATTAATTGGGCTTTCAATAATGCAAGGTGGCAGGAAAACATGGCGAGAGGAGTAACTGTGATGTATTGATCTTATCATCGCATTATACACCACTGATGTTGGGTGATGGGCACTGACAAGTGGTGCAGCGAATGAGTGATACATGCTTGGCTCTATAGATAGCAATAGATATGGAGGCAGCTACATGCGGAAGAGCAATGTGCATGATGGTGAACCTATGATAACTTTAATGATAATAACCTAGTAAAAATGACAAAATGTGAGTCTAAAATAGAGAGATAGGAATAGAGAGAGAGAGAGATTACACTAATCTCCTTATCACAATCTCTACGTTATGAGTGGTGCTTTCTCTTCATGAGTCTTGATCTGAACGTCATTCTTTCAATAATCAAAGGATGTTTTGAATGAACAAAACACTACATTAATCCAGGGGTTCCTTTTTCACAAAGAGGACATAGTCTGTTTATAGATCAAAAACCATGGATGGATAAAGGAGATAAAAGGCAGAGTCGCACTTAAAATATCAACCTAAAACTCCTATATTATTAGATATCATGGTTTGAAGTTGGAGAACTCTGTTCCATTTATTTTTCTCTCCTCTCATTACTGATGACCACTGTCGCATGGAGCCATCAAACTTCGCAAAGATCCCACATCATATTCTTTATTTGAAAAATATGATTCATTTATGAATTAACATGTGTCCTTAATTAAAAAAAAGCAACAACTATGTGTATCTTTCCATCCTTTCAATGCCACGGAAAATTAAATGGTACACCATGAGCCTAAAAAAATAAAACTAAACTGATATCACTGCATTAAACATACATTTTTCATTTTTTTCCAGAAATATGATGCCACATGTATTTGTGTATTTATGAAAACTAGGTGCATTTATTGAAAGAAAAGATGTTCTTATTTGGTATTCCTAGAGTTATTGATAGAAATATATGTGCCCAACAAGCTATTCACGCATTACACATCGTGTTCACAATTCATTAATACAATGTTTTCATTACGGTGCAGGTATGATGTGACTTAGTGAATTATAATGATATCATAATATTTAAATATATTATTTAACCAAGTGATTCTAAATATTCCTATTGAAATGATGCTTGAGGACGACATTGGAGTGTCAATGAATTCATTTGTACGAATCCTTGAATGGTGATATACCAAACTGTCAATCATGTTGATTCACAACATTGTTTTGTAAGTGGTCCTTAGACGTGAGACACCAATGGTGCATTGTGAAAAAATAGCTATCCTTCTGACTATGGCCTACTATTTCCTAAGAATGTAACTCTAAAAAGTCATAGTTTGGGTGGAGAAAGAAATTCACAAAGACAATTAAGTGGGTTCACCCATCCTTGGTATAAGAGGAGACAACTCTAGGAAGATGATGAGATAAAGTCCTTGCCCAAGACGATGAGAAAATTATTAGAGAACTCTTCTCCCCTCTCCCTTTTGCTCGTCACAATTCTCGATGTCATTGGGACGGCGTGATCACAATAGTGGACAATAACAGGACTTTTGATTGTAACAAGATTTTTCATGCCAAGGGTAATGTGGATACAACTAAGACTAGACTAATGTGCAGCTCAACTAGTCTTTGTGGGGGAACAAAAAATTCAGGGATCCAATCCATGCCCAGGTAAATGGATCGTCATTTTGTCACCACATACCAACTATCTCTTATCCACTTGATGAATTTTACAATCAAAAGTTCTTAGAGAACTCTTCTATTGTAAGTATCATTACGGTTCCAGTCATAGTCTTGCATTGTGTGAATTGCTTTAGTTTCATCCCTAACAGAGCCATATAACCAAATATGACTCTAATACCGAGGGTGGACAATGTCATGTTGACCACATAATCACCTTGGTGGACTTGTAGCTACAGCTGAGCTAGGACAATTTATAATCTCATGATTAGAAACTTTTAGGTCATAGTCAAAACACAATGGTCCATCCACAAGGCATCTTTGGTGTCTTGAGTATAAAGACTACTTACACAAATGTGACATTAATCATCCTAATTTACGATAAGTAAAATACCATTCACGAATCCATATGGATGAATTTACTAAATTCTTTCCCCAAAAACTACCCACTATATGTCCTTGAATGGCTTCACCCTAATGGTTATGGAGTCAACCATGGCCATTTTCTGAGTGAGACTATGAAATGTTATTCTTTCAGGATATTTTTTTGATCTTCTCGAGAATCCTTTTCCATAAGAATATTTAGAAAAAATATTTAACTACTAATGATCACCGTATTATAATCTCACCTCACCACAATTTACTTAGTCATTGTATGTATTCATGGATTTCAGTTATAAGCATCTCGCATGCATTATAATAAATATATTATATTAATGAATGTGGTATGAGACCTAGAATGTGAGATTGGCTTAATCTTTCAAGCTTCTTCATGAAGATCAAATGACTGACATTAAAATTAATAACCTCCGTCTTTTATGTTCTATGGCCTTGATTGAGATGAAACTCAATTGACTCACGTAATGTAAGACAAGCTGAGGGTTTGGAGATTGAGGAAGACTTTTTACTTTATCAATTTGACGATTTTTCCTTTATAAGTGTTAATGATGAAATTAAGGGAAAAAAGATCCTCAAAAAGATAATGAATCGAATATAGTTTTTATATTTAACTGTTATTCATGAATTAAAATGAAAAAAATAATACCGGGAAGATACTGAATTTAATACAGTTTGGAGATACGTTTGATGAGAAATTGAGCAACAAATGCAGCATACTCATCCTTCTATTCATCATGATCAAGATATCTTGCTATTCTAACCATTCTCCTTCAAAGTTTCAGGTTTCATTTGTAAAACAAATGTGGCACTCTTCTCAAGTTTTAAGTGCGACTGAGCGAGAATCCTCAAGAAGTACAGATTAGAGGAATTGAAATAAAAAACCATGTGAAAAAAGAAACCTTGAGATCAAAATTATTATCACGTTCGTGATTCTGATGTAGGGAATGGCACGTCTGGGATGTGACGCCCCGGACGTGACGGGATGGATGACGACATGTTACAAACGGTGACGTGATGAACTGTTCATCAAGTCACCATCTCGTCACACGTCTGAGGATTTTAATAATTTCCGTCACGTTCCTGTCACGTCACCATTGATCATCTTTTCGTCACGTTGCCGTCACCATGGCGCTGTCACCATCACCGGTGATGCAAATAATGTAGTTTATTTTACTATGTTAATGAACATAGTAAAAAAATAAAACTATTCGACGATCGATTGGTCGAATAGTCGAATAGTCGAATGGTCGAACGGTCGAAGTCTCCTACTCCAGTCTCCCGTTAGGTGGAGTCGAACTATCAAAGTAGAACTCACTAGCCACTGCCACTCGCCAAGTCAAAGTCAGAAGTTGGAGTCTTTTGTTGGAAACCTGTCTGCTTTCGAAGACAAACTCGAAGTCGTAAATTTGACTGCCGAAGATCATGTTAGTCTTCTCTGGCAAGTTGCACTTTTTCTCTCTCTCACTGTGAGTTGTGCTATATTTTTGTTTTTCATGAAATTTGAGATAGGTGGAAAGAGATGTAGGGATGTCTGATATCGATTTTCAGTGGTTGTAAGAGTTTTGAAATTTTATTTGCCAGTTTGATTATATGTTTCATGTATGAATTCATCATTGAAAACCGTTTTGATGTCAATCGTATCATGAAAAATTTCAACATTATGGTTCTTTGTTCCAAGTTTTTTTGACCTTGAGGTGTTCCTTTGAAATTTGAAGAGAAATTATGGATTTTGGGTATCCCCAGAATCTGTCACCACAAATATTGAAACTGTGCATCACTCAAGAAGGGATCAGGTCTCTGTTTTCTTCCAAGGTACGATCTCTGTTCAAAATGGATACACCGTAGACTTTTTGAATTTTCATTCAATTAATCTCTTTCATTCTTTCAATTATGCCTTTGATTGCATAGCTTGTGGAGAAGCCGGTGCCAAACGCTACTCTTCAAGTAACAGGAGCAGTTGGTTGGAGCCTGGAGGAGAGAGGGCCTTGTTTACAAGAAAAATGAGGTGATTAGATATTTTTACAGTTTCAAATTCCTTTACCATTACGTTATCTTGATTAAACTTCAAAACAGATACGTTTTTTATAATCAGTTTCTAAATTTTGGCATTTTCTCTATCGTTATATTAATTTATTATATCTTTTCTCTATCATTGGTGAATCACTAAATCATTCAGTAAATTATTAAATTACAATATTAATATGACTTTTTGAAGACTATGTCAACAGGTTAGTTATTACATTCATAATTTCACATTCTTAAAAAAAATTCTAATTTTTTCAAAATATTTAGCTAATTATTTGAATTCCCGACCAAGAACTTAAATCTTAAATTACTTATATTCCCAATTTTACGTCAACAATTTTGTTATCGTAACATATTAAACCACAAGACAGTAAATACTACAGTTTTCCAACATGATATTAATTTATTAAATTCTTATACTCGGAATTTTCATTATTTAAATGTAACTAAAATTTTTAAATCCGCAAAAAAAAGTATTCAATTCTACTGTACTTTGCGTTAATAAATCCTTAATTTCTCGTTCAATAAATTAATTAGTACAACAAATTTGTTACATCCCCTGGCAAGTGGCAACAAATTAGTTATTTAACTGTATATAAAAAATATATAAATGTCTTCACTTTTCTATCATCAAATTAATTATTATATTCTTCAATTTTTCAATCAAGAACTTAATAAATTATCTACATTCCAAATTTTAGGTCAATAATTTGATTATCATAACATATTAAACCATGCATCTCATATTAAACAAATCAATTATTAACATCTATTTAATAAAAAATATAATTGTATTAAAATTCCGTTATGGACGTCATCCGTGATGGACCTTTCGTCACGTCACGCATCCAGACTACCCCATCACCGTCAGGGGCAACCCGTCACACGTCACCGTCACTGTCACGCCTCATCTAATTCGTCACCGTCGACGTCACATCATCCGTCACGTGGCCGTCACGGTGACGTGTGACATGACGGATGACATTTGACGATCCCTATTCTGATGCCGCAGATGAACCATTCACTATTGTTAAGCTGGAGATCTCTACGTCAGATAGTTGATGGTGGAAGGAAGTCTCAGGATCAGAAAGAAAGACACTCAGATTTTTCATTTAGGTTTAGGCACCATAAATACAAGGGTTATTGGGCAGAATCACACATGGCCCAATTCGCTTGTGCGACGCCTATCCTATCGGCTAGTACATCATTTCTTCAACTACTCTCAGTGCTTTAGGTCATCGTGCTCGCGAATTTGAACTCCCCCCCACAACATCGAATTACATGTCTACTTATTCCGTTTTAATTGATCTAGTGTGCGCTGTGCAACCAAAATCATTAATTGATGAATTGATGAGAGCAGTAGATCTTTTGCAACCAAAATCATTTTTATTCTCGATTGACCCAAACTGCACTGCCCCTTCTCCATTTACTTTGACTAGTTGACTAGTTCAGGTCAGTGGGCGCCCATCCAGATCAAATTTACATATATTTTTCTTGTTTAATATTTATCATTAAAAAGTGTAATATAAGAGTTCATTGTAACCCTAAAATGAAGCCGTGTCCATTCTACACGATATTTTTAGATAGAAAGCAGCCAATAGTGCATACTACTGTCGTCAATCTATCTGTATGTAACAAAAAGAAAGAAAAGCACTCTCGAAAATGGGTGATTTATCCGGCCGGCCTCTCTTTTAAATGATCTGCTTTGGAACTTGTACACATTTTTTAACCGTCAAAATTGTTCGAACAGTTGGATTAACCATACAATCGAACTAATACTTGGGTTTAAAAAAGACCTTGAAAATGTCAAAGCCATAGAGAAGCGCGCGCTGCAGGGTAGACCAGAACACTAAGATAAATCATAATCTTCCTCGTTTTCTTTTGGTTTTTTTCTTCCGGCGACCAAGATTAGCCTTACCTTGCGCAGGTGCGCTTTCTTACCAGTAGTCTCTGCAGGAGCAGACGCCGTCCTTGAAGTGGTGGAAGCGCTTGGCGTCGCGGATGATGAGCTCGCGGCCGACGGCCTTGGACATGACCTTCATGTAACTATGGCAGTCGCCGCATATGCGCAGGTTCTTGATTATCCGGATGGGCGACCTGGCCGAGCTGCTGATCAGCCCGTAGGCCGTGGCCAGCCGCTCGCTGTGCGCCAGCAGGGCCTCCTCCTTGGACTCCTGCTCCACGTCGTGCAGCACGAAGCGCGTGTCCGGCACGTACCCGCCTTCCCTCAGCGTGCCCGCCAGCCCCCTGATCAGCGCGTAGATCCGGTCCTTCTCCGGGTGCGACGTGTCCCCCGCCCGGTACTCGTGCACCCGGCTCCGCACCTCCAGCTGGCAGGCCCTCCGCCTCCTCTCCTGCGCCACGTCCGCCGCCTCCACGGGGAGAATCCCCGACGTGGCGTGCCCCGTCAGCCGCCCCGGCGCCAGCGCCTCCACGATGGCCTGGCACCGGTCGCCCAGCTCCACGTCGCCCTGCGCTCTCGCGCAGTTCATCAGCGTCTCCCAGACCAGCGCCGCGCCGCCGGGCTCGCCGCCCGCCGCCGCCGCGGCTCGGCCCTGCGCGAACTCGAGGGCCTCCGCGACGTGCCCGGCCTCGCCCAGCATGCGGACCACCCCCGCGAAGTGGTCCGCGCCGGGCGCGATCCCGTGGTCCTTGGCCATGGACTCCAAGTGGAGGAGGCCCTCGTCGACGGCGCCGAGCGCGGCGCAGACCCGGAACACGGCGAGGAACAGGCCCCCGTCCGGGGTGAGCTTCTTCGCGAGGAAGGCGTAGAAGAGGTCCATGGCGTCCTCGCCCAGCCCGTTGTCCGCAAGCCCCAGCATCATCGTCTCCCACGACGTGAGGTTCCTCTCCGGCATCGTCTCGAACAGTTGGCGGGCGTCGTCCACGGCCTCGCACCGGAGGTAGGCGCCCAGGATCTTGTTGTGCGCCCTCACCCCGACGTCCCCCATCGTCCTCGCCGCGAAGCCGTGCACCCGCCTCGCTTCCTCCGCCGCCTTGGCGTCCCCGCAGAGCTCCATCAGCTTCAGGCATCGATCCATGTCCACCGCCGCTCCCCGTCCCTCGAGCAGCCCGAGGACCTGCGCCGCTTCCTTGGCCTTTCCCTCCGTCAGGAACCCGTCCAGCTCCTCGATCGTGCCCGTCGGAAGCGCGCCCCCGTCCGCCTGATCAGCCGGCGGCGATTGGAACAGATCGAGGTCCTGCCTCCAATCTCTGGCCGGCTCGGGGCTGGACTGCTGCTGGAATCCGCCATGGCCGGGGCTCCAGTTCTGCCCGCGAGAGAGATGATCGATTGCCGCGGGTTGATGAGCGAATCCCCCATCCGACGGTCCGCGGAAGCCGCCGTGATGGAAATTCCGATCGGACGGCGGCGGCGGCGGCGGCGGCGGCGGCGGCGGCGGCGGCGGTGGAAACTCCGCCCGCTCGGCGACGCCCGACAAGTAGCGAATCCTTCCCGGGAAAGCGGAAGAATACGATGGGGAGAGGGATGAGAGCAGCCTGGCCAAGAGCTCCGCCCTCTTCCTCGTCGACATCGTCCCCAACCCACGCCCAGCCAAAAACCCTAGCGCCATGACCGACTGCAACTCATCTCGCCCTTCTCGGACTCTTTCTCTCGGAGATTTAAGTACTCCATACTATTTATTCTAGCTGTTATGTGTTGATTTAAATTATTTGGTATTTGCCTGCATATATATTTAAATTGTTTTATTTCATGGGTTTTGAAGCCAAACATATAAACAGTTGAAATGATATTGGTAGGCTTGGGTTTGTGTTTGACTCAAATTAGTTGGAAATTGTCTGCGTATTTATTTAAATTGTTGTACTCCCCCAGTTTCAAAGAATATATATATATATTAGAATCGTTCCGAGTAGGCTTTGGTTTGTGTACTGCACTTTTTGCTGGCGATGGCGAGCGCGAACGAGCAGGAGAAAGAGGAGGGCCTCCGTGGAGTTCCCACGCCGCAGGCGGACGCGAGGTCGCACTGTGAGTTCTCCTCTTCCATTGAAGCAACTCTTTCCTGGAAAGCTGTTTTTGGATCGATAGTTGAGCGGTCGTGCGTTTCATTCTTTTCGGCGCTTAATTATCGGGGAAACCGCCTTGTCCATTCCCAAAGCTTGATCCACGAGGAATGAAATTACCAAGAACGATCGCACAGCTAAACCTACCACCGTTGCGATCGAATTCCGCTGTATATTGTACGTCACGACCGTTCGAGCTCTTATTGCGGGTTGATCGGTGCCGACTTACAATATGCTTGGGGATTGAATGGTATCGGCTCATGCTCAAATCCTTGAGGATCACGCCGCAAGTGGGCAGCCCGAGCAAGGAACGCACACGAGCATGCCCAAGTACGCTTCTGCGGCTAATGACACGAACGCATGAATCAATGGCTCGGAAGATTCCGTTGAAATATTTTGAATCGACCGATGATAAACAACGAATATTTATAGATAAATCCTGCCAACGGATTGCAGTTTTTCAAGTCAATTCAGCTCGCTTGGTCCTTTCTGCCTTACATTTTGGGAATTTCGTTAATCATTTATTCGTCTCGCACGCACCATTTTATTTTTCCAACTCCGCTGGGTAATTTAGCGGAAAGAAGTTTCATTTTAATGGGAGGAAATCAGGCGAATGATGCTCTGTGCAACGCATATGACGATGCATCCTCCTTGCTCCTCAGCTCCGGTGCATCAGATACAGCAATATCAGAGACGTGGAGAAGTTGACTGTGGTCTCGAAAAACCGAATGCTTTCTTCGATTGTTTGAGACTGAGGACAAAGAAACCTTTGGAAACTCAGGTTAGTCAATAATTATCTTTTAAATGAATTTTGCTTTAAAAGTTCGTGACCTTTGTAATTTTTTTAATTTTACATCTTTTGTACTTTTGAATTCATGCCATACAATGATGCTAGTCTTCAGTAAAACCTTTCTTTAGAGATGGACTTCCCGTTTCCATCCCAGTGCTCCTGCCTGACATCCGTAATATTCAAAGGGCTCATGTTCTTAACAAGTATTGGCTCCTCCCACCTGCCATATCCTTCTAGTTCTGCAATGTTGATCTCGTCATCAATGTAGCGATATAGCCATTGCCATAGTCTAAATGTTTCAATTTTACTTTTTGTCTTTTTAAAAAAATCATGATGTTTATATCAATTTACTTTCTGTCTCATCATCAAAGTCTACCATTAATTTATATTCTCTAACAATGTATTTCAAAAAATAAATATCCTGATGTTTGGTCATCCACCCCACAGGTTTCAGCTCCCTTGCAAGCGCCACCTCCTCCTGCTTCATCAGGCCACCTTCCGTTCGTGTCCCGCACTGAGTTACCTCACAATAGACTTTACGACTTTGCCAAGACAGCCCTCATCAAAATATTTGTGTCCCCATATGCCTCGGTGTGCATTGAACTTCACCTTCAGTCTCCATACTTTCCCGTCTATTTCAAACCATAATCTTTCCATCTCTCTCACTCTCTGTCAATGGAAGGTATGTGATCTTTACTGCGGCGGTGGCTCTGATGCTGACAAGTGGGATGAAGCCCAAATCAGCCACTACATTGGCGTGGGTAGGTGCTTCCCTTGCTGTCCTTTCATTTCTGATACATTCATGGAGCTTTTACTTTGACATTGCATGACTTCAGACGCTTCGTCATCTGGCATTAGCGATGCTCGAGAAACGTGGGAGAGTCACAGAAAACCCTACACGGCTGAATTTCTTGACCTAGACCCGTCTCTTGTAAGTTATTCTGGACAGGCGCCAGGTCATGGAGTGTTCCCTAGACAATTAGCCGCAATGTGTTTTGCAGGAAAATCTAGAAACGCACCTGGAAGACAAGGGTATTCCAGTGGACATTGTCTGTTGCTTGCAACATCTGCAGGCGGGTTGGTTTTGCTTGATCAAACAGCTCATGTTATTGCTTTTGTGGTCTCCGTTTGCTGACTGCAGCAGGATTCCTGCAGCTTTGTTTCGAAAGTGCCGAGAGAGCAAGAAATCTTCTACGCAATGTGTCGAATATGCTGAAACCAGGCGGCTACTTTTTTGGGATCACTCCCGATTCTTCCACCATATGGTACTTTTGGGAACCTATTTTTTTCATCTAAATTCTGTAATTCTTTTTGAAAGATACATTTTGTAATTTTCATCGTCTGAAGAATTTCATAGCAACCAATAGTTAATGGGCAAGTGTTTGTCGCCTAATAATTGGAGACATCACTTTGCAAATAGTTGAGAATGTAACTTGGCAGTTCCTGCATCTCCATTTTCAATTTTCACATTATTATCGTGCAACATTGAATTCTTCATCCTTAAATTAAAAATATATATTTCTTCATTATGTGGAGATTATCTAACATGTGTCTACTTTCTATTACATCTTCCCCCTCAACTTAATCCATTTCCTTCTTCCTCGAAATTAAAATTCAAAGTTAGAGTCCTGATGAGTACTCATCACAGACGACCCAGTCAACAAGTTTCAGTCAATGACTGAGCCTTAGGGGAGAAGATAACTGATTCTTAAGATCTTAGGGTTATACAAAAACCATTGTTTGGTCATTAGACACAACTTTTGTTGGACGATCATTTTGTGGTTTTTTTTGGCACGAGTAGCTTTATCTGGCTGGCATGAGGGCAGGAACTCTGATTGGGGAGTTCTTGATGGCCAGGCCATTTTAACTTCTCATCTTCTTTTTCTCTCATCTTTCCTCCTAACTTCTTCATCTTTTTCTTGATTTTCTTAAGATCTCCATGGGGATCTTGACAAAAGTTCTATAATGACTACGATTGCAGGACCAAGTACCAGAAAAATGTCGAAGCTTCACATAGTAAAGCAGGCGGCACGAAGCCCATTGTTGCAAATTGCATAAGATCAGAGAATTACGTCGTCACCTTTGAAACGGAGGAAGAGAAGTGGTGTACAATTACTTGGGAACTGTTATTTTTTTGTTTCTGGCGTTATTTCCTCGTGCAGATGAATCAAATTTACACTATATTTTATACTCTGGGGTTTTTGCAGATTTCCATTATTCGGAAAGAAATATCATTTGAAATTTGCCAACGATATTGCATCTGAAAACCATTGCTTGGTCCATTTCCCAAGCTTAATCAGGTAAACAAAGTAGTGAACTATTTGTTTCATTTTGTTTTACTTCTGAGATACACCCGTGTCCCTGAGGTAATTCAAGGAAGCTTTCATGAACTTTGGCATTGCAGTATTGTCACCCGTCTCGCCGAATCAATATGTTTTCTTCTGTTGTAATTGGATTCTCAGTCGTTGCGTGTTGTTAACACCATGAACTTTGTTGATTTCTTTTGAATTATGCTTTATTTGATCAGGCTTGCCAGGGAAGCTGGTCTGGAGTATATCGAAATACAGAACTTAACTGAATTCTATGATGATAACAGGTATGATAGAAATTAGAACATCCATCCATTTTGACTAGTCGTTTAGTTTGGGTGAAATATGAAGACTGCCCCTGAACGAATGAATAAAGCTCAGGACACCCAATGTGCCTGTCGCCACTTGACATTTTACAAAATTTTTGTGAAACAATTTGTAGCTTGGCTGTTCTCATTTTGATAAAACATGTGACTTGAGCTCACAGAAAGATGACGAAAATTATGTCTCTTTATTACAAGATAAATCTTAATAAATCCAACTACAGATTTCAGTAAAATTTGGTTTTGGAGGCGGCATGCTAACGGCTGTTGTGTTTCTGAAGAGCGCAACTTGCAGGTATGCTCTTCAATTTTGGCGCTACTTTCTTAGATCCTAGAGGAAAGCTGCTTCCAAGATCATTTGATATTTTAGGTGGGAAGATCCTCACCCGATGCCCAAGAAAAGTTGTAATTTTTTTGTCATTTTCTGGATGAAAATATGATAATTCAGCTATTTATGAGTCTGATGAACCCATCGTGCTGCAGGGTTATACACCACGTTTGTATTTCAGAAACCAAATCCTAATATCACCACCCCAGTTTCCACACCCATGATTTTCCAAGAGGCAAAGCCCTCACTTGAAGAGGTGAGCTTCTCATGTCTCTCACCAGGGCATAAACCTTTGTTCCTGACTGAGGGATTGTTGACCGTACTCCAGGATTGGTCTACGAGCAGTGCTGTGCCGGAAAGCCGCAAAGGGATCCTTGGGCCGGGCCCGTCTGACCTTCGTTACTCCGACCCTTCTTTTTAAATCAAGGTGTTTTCCTTTACTCGGCTGGACATAATTATCCTGTTAAAGCGAGGTTAATATATTTCTTGGTCATCGGATTTCGTAGAGCCGGTGCTGCGGCTGCCTGCGCGTAGGGCCACCCCCAACTCCCGTCCCGGCTGAATGTGGGATAAGATCAGTAATTCTGACTTTCTTTTTATAGCATACAGAAAATTTGAGCTTAGGAATTTGCCCATTATCCAATTAGTGACTACTGAAAAATGCTGGTGTCCTCATGAACCATTAATAACTTTTTGATGGCCTTAAACCCTTCAAAATAAATAAAACAATTTTGAAATATTCTTCAGTTTAACTTCACAAGATTCCTAAAAGAATACGACACAAACTAGGCATGATATTATTCATAACCCACTCGAGATACAAATTATTCAATATTTATCTAGTATAAAATAATAAATTTAGTTGATGTAGAAAGGTTATGTGCTAGGAACGATTTTGACATTTAATTATCCAAATAATTTCTTGAAAGCACCACTTGGTGATATTAAAGCTTTGTCTTGAGAACTTCAGATATAAGTCAAAGATCAATCAAACATATATAGAGTAAAACAGTGTCAAGTGTGTTCGTGCCCATGAAGATATCAGTGCTAAGTCCACATTTAATTAATTTTTATTTTCTCTTTATTTTTCAATTTATTGAGGTAGTTTGTGCATTTTGACGCACTTTACAAAAAGTATAATTACGACACTCCACTTAAGGAGGTTTTTCATATGAAGTCATTTAACATAAAAACATGATGAATTTTCCGAAAGGAAAACAATAAAATTAAGATCATGTGCCACAAAAATCTAACTCTAGGTTATATGGCATAAGAATGATTTTCTCCTTTATGTCTTGAGATAATTAAAAATGAGGAGCCAAACTTACAGAAAAATCTCAAGGCTAGTATGGTTTTCCCTTGGAAATCCAATTATTTTACAATAGTATTGATTGATGTTCTGAAGTATTAAGAATAAGCTTGGTGATACAGATCTATGACCTTCGTTACAGATTTTTAAGCCTTGGATGGACCAATGCGACCCTCTGGTCTTTGATATCAACTATTAATTATTAAAGGTGATGGGATATGTCTCTTTTACTTTTACTTCTTTCTTTGAAACTTCATGCATCACTTGGGAAGAGGTTGGTCATGGGCATTTAGATCAAGATGGATGAGTTTATTTGCTGTGTGATACATAAAGATATACGTGGTGGGATATACTTCCCTCAATATCTTGAAAGGAGGTAGTTTATCTCTTGAAGACTAGGGTAATAAAACAAGGAGGTAGAATATCTCTATAATGAGGTGGTCCTACCATGAGAGAGAAGGGGATAAGAATGCAAAACAAGGGGGGAGGAAATATTTTGTGTTCAAGTTAGAAGGTGATACCTCAATCCATCAAGTTTCCTTAATGTGTTATGTTTACTGAAGGCTAGAGTTTAGAAGAACAAATACCTTATAGGAGAAAATTGGTTTGTCTTGGGGGTATGTAAGGTTCCATCTATCTACCCTCTCATCTCTCTATCCATTTTATACCTTTATCTTTTTAGTTCCCTTTTATTACGTAGATCTGTCATCATTCATATTCTCAATCAAATGATATTTCATACATTCTTTTATACTGATCTATTATCATCTTCTCACCTTAAAATATCTCACCCATATCATATTCACAGTAAAATAAACAAACATGCTTTCCTCAATATCGCTACTTAGTACATGCTCTTTTCCTTAGGCAACAAAAACTCACCATTATACACTTTTAGATAAAATGAAAGAAATATGCTTACTTGCCAAGCATTAAATGAAAATACAGATGCCACATTGCTCAAGCCAGACATAGGTCGACGAATGCAGAGCGCACGTGCCAACACGTGACCGACGAGGGCTAGTGCGCAAGTAGCAAGACCGAAAAAAATGAAGTATTACCAAGAAACCGTAGGGAAGGGCTACCCTCTCATCAATATTCATTACATACCTTTAACTGTATCATGCCCGTTTATTACTTATATCTGTCATTATTCATATTCTCAATCGAATGATATTTCATGCCCGTTTATTACGATTGCCTTCTTACCCCAACTTATCTCGCCCATATCATATTTACCATAAAATAAACAAACATGTTTTCCTCTCTATCGCTACTTAGTGTTCTTTTCATTATCCATTCTCCGTACTTAGACAACAAAACTCACCATTATACAGTTTAAAACAAAAATAAATAAATAAATGTTTTTAACCAAGCACCAAAGGACAATCCAAGTGCAACATTGCTCAAGCTAGACATAGGCCAACCAATGCAGGGCACACAAGCCAACACGTGACCGACGAGGGCTAGTGCACAAGTAGCACAAGCCAACATAAGGCCCACAACGCCAAAGAATCAATGCAAAGTTGAAGTGGTATCCTCATGCTTGAAAGGGGAAAGTTTTGAATATTTATTATTAGGTCCCCAATTGAAATTTATGTAACAAATTATTTTCTAAAAATATCAGATATGAGATGACTTACTAATAAATTTATTTCATCTCAGCACTAGGTGGGGACAACAAGAAGAGAAAAGCATCACATCCCAGCGAGCCACGATCTTAAGAGAAGAAGAAAGAAAATATGACCAGTCGACCCAACCCAAGAGCATGAGTCATAACAAACATATTTTAAATCAACCGACTTAAAATCAGTCGTCTGATGTTCTTGAAGTGGATCAAACAGTAATACTTAAAATACACAAAATGCTCACCTTTATTCTCTTTTAGGTTTCTGTTTTGTCATCAATTACTTACGGGATTGGTGGGGCTGCACAACAGCCCAATTGGAGGATTAACTTCTAATGCAATGGATGACGATGTAGATGGTCTAGTAATAGGGGTACTCTGTAAGAGATGGATCCATGGTTGTAACTTAACCACAACTTTTGGGCCCATCCAATGGATATCAGATAGTTGGGGGTGGGGGATGTAAACATGACCTCCACCAACCCCACCCCTCATCATCCCAATTTCCCACTTGGTGGAAGTCAGCAACGAGAGGGCATAATCCAATCCACCTGTCCTAGGGGGAGTCTTTGGTTGGGTGTGTTGGGTTATGAAGGCCTAGATCTGGATGAGCATGACAATTACATGTAGTGTAAGACATAACATAATCCTAACATCATCAATTAAAACATGAAACGAAGCACCAATGCGCGGATCACATCCATGCTTTATTGGATCTTCAAACAAGACAAGTTGAGCTGCTCATGTGTGCAACCTCTAAATATATCACGCGATCCTCAACATGTCAAATTTCTTCCACCTTGGTGAGCTCCATTCAAACTACACCATTGTTCTTATGATATCTCGATTGCATCAGGAATGGAGAGGAACCATGGAGAGAATGGAGAAGGGGAAGGCCCCTGAACAATTCTGCCTTGGGTGAATTTCGTTCAAGGCATTCCCCTATTTATACTTAGTGGGTAGTTTTCATTAAAAACCCCAAAACTTAAGTATATATTCAAAGTTCCAAAAGATTATTTTGTGTGACCCTCTAGGCCCATGTATTATTCTAGTTAACGACTCTAGTGACCAAAATAACCTTTATTGACCTTCCAAATTAATTTAATATATCATCATATAGATTAATCAATGTCTCGTCAGTTTAACTCATGGAACTTTTTTGTCATCGATTATTGTGTACTTATAGTCCCTTGTCCACTTGATGCTCTTAGGATGACTTATGGTATGGTTAACTGTCAAAACCTAATCAGTCATCCAAGTTAGAATTGATGCATCCAGAAATCATCGGAGAACTCTTGTCCAATATTTCATTATCTTGGCCAAGGACTTCACCACATCGTGATCCTTGAGCTATCACCTCTTATACCAAGTGCGACCAATCCCTTCTTGACCACTCAATCATCTTCGTGAACTTTTTTATGCCCTGAACTAAGACTACTTGGAATCCCATGATTAGGGACCCATCGTTCATTGTCAAAGTACAATTGTCCGTCCATAAGAAATCTTTGGTGTCTACAATCTAAGGACCACTTACACAATAGTGACGTGAATCAACCTGATTAACAGTTTGGTATAATTCCCTTCAGGGATTCTTACGGATCAATTCAGTGAACACTTTCCACTAAAGGGCACCCATTATCTATTCTTAGCTCTTCACACTAATGGCTATGGGAACAGACATAATCATCATATAAGTGAGGCTAGATAGTGCTATTGGATAAAAATATATTTTTCGCGCCACTAGTGTTCACCGTCCCGATATCCGTCCGATATTCGGTATCGGACAACCGATATCTGATATCCGGAAAAAAATGGGACGGTTCCGGATATCGGATATCAGATATCGGGCGATATCCGTCTATCAGTGGTAAGATGGATATCGGTACCGGATATCGGAGGGGGAGGTAAGACGGATATCGGACGCCAGATATCGGTTTTCAATATCCGAATATCGGTTTTCGATATCCAGATATCGAAAACCGATATCCGGCAAATTTTTTTCAGTCGTATGCAATCCCATATGGAAATCTTCTAATTTCCTTAGGACTTTATATTCTCCCCAGCCATCTTACAGTTAATTCTCATCTTCGCCAGCTCGCCGCCCACAGAAAATACCTCATAAAATTTTAAAAAATTAAAATATCATGATAACGAGGGTAAAATTACGTAATATAGTTAATAAAAATAACAATAAATTTAATATTACATAGCAACTAATGTTATTAAGAAATTAATATATTGTTATTTTAAGAAAACAAAATTGTGTTATATAGATAATAAATAGAATAATAAATTTAATATGACGTAACAACTAATGTTATTAGGTAATTAATATATTGTCATTATAAGCAAATAAAATTGCATAGTATAGTTAATAAAAATAACAATAAATTTAATCTTACATAACAATTAATGTTATTAAGAAATTAATATATTGTTATTTAAAGAAAACAAAATGGCGTTATATCGTTAATAAATGGAATAATAAATTAAATAAATTAAATATGACCTAACAACTAATGTCATTAGGTAATTAATATATTGTCATTTTAAGGAAATAAAATTGCGTAATATAGTTAATAAAAATAACAATAAATTTGATATGACCTAACAACTAATGTTATTAAGAAATTAATAACATTCTCCCCAGCCATCGTATAGTTAATTCTCATCTTCGCCAGCTCGCCGCCCACAGATAATACCTCATGTAATTTTAAAATTTTAAAATATCATGATAACGAGGGTAAAATTGCGTAATATAGTTAATAAAAATAACAATAAATTTAATATTACATACCAACTAATATTATTAAGAAAATAATATATTGTTATTTTAAGAAAACAAAATTGCGTTATATCGTTAATAAATGGAATAATAAATTTAAAATTACCTAACAACTAATGTTATTAGGTAATTAATATATTGTCATTTTAAGGAAATAAAATTGCATAATATAGTTAATAAATGGAATAATAAATTTAATATGACCTAACAACTAATGTTATCAGGTAATTAATATATTGTCATTTTAAGGAAATAAAATTGCGTAATATAGTTAATAAAAATAACAATAAATTTAATATTACATAACAACGAATGTTACCAAGAAATTAATATATTGTTATTTTAAGAAAACAAAATTGCGTTATATAGTTAATAAATGGAAAAATAAATTTAATATCACCTAACAACTAATGTTATTAGGTAATTAATATATTGTCATTTTACGGAAATAAAATTGCATAATATAGTTAATAAATGGAATAATAAATTTAATACGACCTAACAACTAATGTTATCAGGTAATTAATATATTGTCATTTTAAGGAAATAAAATTGCATAATATAGTTGATAAATGGAATAATAAATTTAATGTGACCTAACAACTAATGTTATTAGGTAATTAATATATTGTTATTTTAAGAAAAAAAAATGGCGTTATATAGTTAATAAATGAAATAATAAATTTAATATGACCGAACAAGTAATGTTATTAGGTAATTAATATATTGTCATTTTAAGGAAATTAAATTGCGTAATATAGTTAATAAAAATAACAATAAATTTAATCTTACATAACAATTAATGTTATTAAGAAATTAATATATTGTTATTTAAAGAAAACAAAATTGCGTTATACAGCTAAGAAATGGAATAATAAATTTAATATGACCTAACATTTAATGTTATTATGAAATTAATATATTAATATTTTAAGAAAAATAAAATTGCGTTATATAGTTAATAAAAGGAATAATAAATTTAATATGACCTAACAACTAATGTTATGAAGAAATTAATATATTGTCATTTTAAGGAAATAAAATTGCAGAATATAGTTAATAAATGGAATAATAAATTTAATATGAACTAACAACTAATGTTATCAGGTAATTAATATATTGTCATTTTAAGGAAATAAAATTGCGTAATATAGTTAATAAATATAACAATAAATTTAATATTACATAACAACTAATGTTACTAAGAAATTAGTATATTGTTATTTTAAGAAAACAAAATTGCGTTATATAGTTAATAAATGGAATAATAAATTTAATGTGACCTAACAAATAATGTTATTTGGTAATTAATATATTGTCATTTTAAGGAAATAAAATTGCATAATATAGTTAATGAATGAATAATAAATTTAATATGACCTAACAACTAATGTTATCAGGTATTTAATATATTATCATTTTAAGGAAATAAAATTGTGTAATATAGTTAATAAAACTAATAATATATTTATACTTACATAAAAATTAATGTTATTAAGAAATTAATATATTGTTATTTAAAGAGAACAAAATTGCATTATATATTTAAGAAATGGTATAACAAATTTAATAGGACCTAACAACAAATGTTATTAGGTAATTAATATATTGTCATTTTAAGGAAATAAAATTGCGTAATATAATTAATAAAAATAACAATAAATTTCATATTACATAACAACTAATGTTATTAAGAAATTAATATATTTTTATTTTAAGAAAATAAAATTGCGTTATATAGTTAATAAATGGAATAATAAATTTAATATGACCTAACAACTAATGTTTTTAGGTAATTAATATATTGTCATTTTAAGGAAATAAAATTGCGTAATATAGTTAATAAATGGAATAATAAATTTAATATGACCTAAGAACTAGACATGGTCGTGTGGATCCCTTTGAGCGGATGTGTGCGAATTGTGCGTTCTGTTCGGATTTTCCGAACATAACGCACAATGAAATGAACCGCACTTCGCACAAACCCCTGTGCAGTTCGTTTGTGCGAATTGTGCAGTTCATTTTTAAATATATTAAAAAAGTAAAAAAAATATAGGAGTCCTCAGTCTCCCGCCAGTCTCTCGCTCTCTCGCTCTTTTGTTCTCCCGCTCTCCCTCGCCAAGTCGCCAGTCGCCACTCGACGCCGACGCCGACGCTGCTGACGCCGCCGACGTTGGTTGACGCCGGTGTCCAGTCCCCAACGCCGCCGCCCTCGCAGAGTCCGCCTTGGCGTCCCCGACCAGCCGCAGAGTTCGGTGGCGGAGAGCGATTGGCTGCCGCCGGATCCAAAAGCGACCCCCACTCTCAGTTCGGGCGGCGATTCAAAAATCCCATCAAACGACCCCTTCCTCGCATACCCTTGTCAGAATCTTGCCCCATCCCCACTCCAAAAAGTCTGTTTTTCATTCTTTTATTGTTCTATACGGTGATTTTTCTTTGATTTTGGCACTCGGGTTTCTGAGGAAACTGTTCGATTTGGAAAAAAATGCGTCCTAATTCACATGAATAAAGAAGATCGTAGTACCTGCAGCTCTTTTTTCAGCATCATGTCTGAGTAAACCTTCTCGAGTTCATTGACACGTCTCTTCCTATCTTCCAATTCTCGATAAGAACTATCTCCCCAACAAAACTAGAATACATCATGAAAAGTGAGAACTGTCTCCCCAATTCAGTAGTCTCATCTCTCTGATATGACCAAAATCAAGTCGATTTCTTCATGGATAACCAGGAATAAGCAATGACAGTGGATGTTCTTCTTTTCATCCGTCCTCATTCGATTAGGAAAAAAATGCGTCCTTCTTCGTCCTTGTCGATACGACCAAGGCCTACCTCCACTTCTTCTTTCGTGATTACTACGCCTTTTCTTTTCTAGTTTTAAAAATCTTCTACATAACATTCTTCTCCAATAATCGCTCACAAGTATCTTTGATTCAAGCGCATGCCTTTTACTTTAATTTCTTGACTTTATTCACAGATCGTCTCTTATTAACTTCGTATGGAGCTGGATGTCTAAACAAAGTAAAGAGAGGGACACATTCTATAAAAGCTCTCGCTTTAAAATTGAGAAATCTGTTGGAAAGTATCTGGACTCACATGATATCTTTATTGCGTAGATACGCGAATATCATAGACGACATCCAGTGGGACCTGTTGCTGAAGCTGCTGAGGAGTATGAAGAAATGCTAAAAGAACCCATTGTTGCCCTTGCTGTTGAGGAGTATGAACAATATGTTATGACAATTTCAGATCTAATAGAGCGTTTCAATTTGTTATTCAGAGCTGAAGTGTAGCCTATTCGTTTAATATTTCTTTGAGCAAAGCTTCTGATACGTTGTGATGGTGATGTTTGTTTATTCTGGAAAGATGGTTGCCTGTGACAACCCCAGCGTAAGTCCCTCACCACCTTTCTTTTCCTTCTTTATTTTTACCTCTTCTTCTTCTTGCACTCGCTTGCCCCTTCTTCTCTCCCCCCCCACCCCATCATTGAGAATTCCTGTTTTTTCTCTTCCTCTTTGTCTCCAATCTCAGTGGCCATTCTCTTTGAAAACTTATTATTATATTGACTTTTGTTCTTCTCCTTGTATCCCACATTAACTGGGCGTTCATGTTTTTGGTCTCTTCCCTTGCTCTCTCTGTTTAGTTGTCTTTGTCTCCTTCTCTGTTCGTTCTATCTATCCATCAATCTTTTAATATTTAACTATACATCTCTCTCAATCTATCTGTAAGTATTTATACATCTCCCAATCTTGCTCTCTTTCTCTCTATGGCTCACTCTCTTTCTCTGTCTTGCTATCTCCCTCGACCTCTTTCTCTAACCCCATATTTGGTAGCTCCCGCTATTATCTTACTGATTTTGTCTTCCTCTCTCTCTCTCACACTCTCTCTTTCCATCTCTATCATCATTTATCTACTTGCATCTCAAGAACCTCGCCCCCAACTCATCAAAACTCGCAATGTCTATCCGCTCCTTTCTCTTTCCTTAGTTTCTATTCTTCCACCCTACTCCGGAACATGAATCCCTCCCTCACTTAGTTTCCATTCTTTCCTTAGTTTCTATTCTTCCATCATCGTCTTCTTTTCTCCCACTACTCTTCTCCTCTATTCTTTTCTTTTCTAAACCCCCTTTAATTCATTTTCTTGGCAGAATGTGGAGTCTGGCCTAAGCCTATGGCAGATGGGGACTCTCCCACCAGCACTTATCGCCTTCCATGGTCATGTTTACATAATTGACCATCAATGGCACATGCTGGGACTTGGCTACCAGGAGAAGACAAGCTTAAAAGAAGCAGAAAAGGCTGCTGTGATACATTACAATGGCAGAGCCAAGCCATGGCTGGACATTGCCTTCCCACATCTCTCTCTTTCCTTTATCCTTCTCTGTTCTTTTTATCTGCCCATCCTCTCTCTCTCCCTTTAGTGGACTTTCCTCTCTCTCTGTATTTCTGTAATTCTCTCAACGGAGGTCTTTTTTTCACACTCTATTTAGTGTCCTCTTCCTCCAATCCCCAGTCGTTGGTAGTTCTTGTTTCTTTCTCCTCTCCTTTCTCAGGGGTCATTCCTTTTTCTTCCTCTGTTTGTCGATGTTCTGTCTCCTCCTGATCTCCATTGCTGTCGCACTCTTTGTGGGTGATTATGTTTCTCCCAGTTCCTCCTCCGTGGCGATTCCTTCCTCTTTCCTTGTTCATTTGCCTCTAGACTGCCCCATCGTAGATTGTACTGGAACTCAATAACTCTAAAAAATTAAACCAGAAGAAGCCCACAATTAATTTTAACAATTAAACCACTGCCTCGTACTTTAATTTTAGTGGGGTTAGTTGCCCCTCACTTTTCTTAATGTTTGTTCCATAACCCTCAACTTATCTAAACAAAAATTATACACTACATTATCAAGTAGTCTTCTACCACTAAAATGAGACCTCTTCCAATAAAATTTTTTAATTAATTTTATATTAAAACTGCTCATCTGGATGATAACATATCAACTAGGATATTATTAAGTCAGAATATTAACCGACACTATTTTATGCAATTTGCAACAAAAATTTTCAAATTTTCCAAAGATTGGTGCGAATTTTGTGCAGTTCGTGCGAATTTTGTGCGGATGTGCGAATTTTGTGCGCATGTGCAAATTTGTGCGGATGTGAGAATTTTGTGCGGATGTGCGAATTTTGTGCGAATGTGTGAACTGTGCGAATTGTGCGTTCTTATTTTCCCTCATTAAACGAACAGAACAAAGAACAGACCCGTGTGCGGTTCTTTTCTGTGAATTTTTTGTGCGAATAAAGAGAACAGAACAGAACAACCATGTCTACTAACAACTAATGTTATCAGGAAATTAATATATTGTCATTTTAAGGAAATAAAATTGCGTAATATAGTTAATAAAAATAACAATAAATTTAATATTACATAAAAACTAATGTTACTAAGAAATTAATATATTGTTATTTTAAGAAAACAAAATTGCGTTATATAGTTAATAAATGGAATAATAAATTTAATATGACCTAACAACTAATGTTATTAGGTAATTAATATATTGTCATTTTAAGGAAATAAAATTGCATAATATAGTTCATAAATGGAATAATAAATTTAATATGACCTAACAACTAATGATATGAGATAATTAATATATTGTCATTTTAAGGAAATAAAATTGCATAATATACTTCATAAATGGAATAATAAATTTAATATGACCTAACAACTAATGATATGAGGTAATTAATATATTGTCATTTTAAGGAAATAAAATTGCGTAACATAGTTAATAGAAATAACAATAAATTTAATATTACATAACAACTAATGTTACTAAGAAATTAATATATTGTTATTTTAAGAAAACAAAATTGTGTTATATAGTTAATAAATGGAATAATAAATTTAATATGACCTAACAAGTAATGTAATTAGGTAATTAATATATTGTCATTTTAAGTAAATAAAATTGCATAATATAGTTAATAAATAGAATAATAAATTTAATATGGCCTAACAACTAATGTTATCAGGTAATTAATATATTGCCATTTTAAGGAAATAAAATTGTGTAATATAGTTAATAAATTAATATTACATAACAATTAATGTTATTAAGAAATTAATATAGTGTTATTTAAAGAAAAAAAAATTGCGTTATATAGTTAAGAAATGGAATAATAAATTTAATATGACCTAACATTTAATGTTATTAAGACACTAATATACTGTTATTTTAGGAAAATATAATCGCGTTATATAGTTAATAAATGGACTAATAAATTTTATATGACCTAACAACTAATGTTATTAGGTAATTAATATATTGTCATTTTAAGGAAACAAAATTGCGTAATATAGTTAATAAAAATAACAATAAATTTCATATTACATAACAACTAATGTTATTAAGAAATTAATATATTGTCATTTTAACAAAATAAAATTGCGTTATATAGTTAATAAAAGGAATAATAAATTTAATATGACCTAACAACTAATGTTATTAGGTAATTAATATATTGTCATTTTAAGGAAATAAAATTATATAATATAGTTAATAAATGGAATAATAAATTTAATATGACCTAACAACTAATGTTATCAGGTACTTAATATATTGTCATTTTAAGGAAATAAAATTGCGTAATATAGTTAATAAAAATAACAATAAATTTAATATTACATAACAACTAATGTTACTAAGAAATTAATATATTGTTATTTTAAGAAAACAAAATTGCGTTATATAGTTAATAAATGGAATAATAAATTTAATCTGACCTAACAACTAATGTTATCAGGTAGTTAATATATTGTCATTATAAGGAAATAAAATTGCGTAATATAGTTAGTAAAAATAACATTAAATTTAATCTTACATAACAATTAATGTTATTAAGAAATTAATATATTGTTATTTAAAGAAAACAAAATTGCGTTATATAGTTAAGAAATGGAATAATAAATTTAATATGACCTAACATTTAATGTTATTAAGAAATTAATATATTTTTATTTTAAGGAAATAAAATTACATTATATAGTTAATAAGTGGAATAATAAATTTAATATGACCTAACAACTAATGTTATTAGGTAATTATATATTGTCATTTTAAGGAAATAAAATTTCATAATATAGCTAAGAAATGGAATAATAAATTAAAATGACCTAACAACTAATGTTATCAGGTAATTAATATATTGTCATTTTAAGGAAATAAAATTGCGTAATATAGTTAATAAAAATAACAATAAATTTAATATTACATAACCACTAATGTTACTCAGAAATTAATATATTGTTGTCTTAAGAGAACAAAATTGCGTTATATAGTTAATAAACGGAATAATAAATTTGATATGACCTAACAACTAATGTTATTAGGTAATTTATATATTGTCATTTTACGGAAATAACATTGCATAATATAGTTAATAAATGGAATAATAAATTTAATATGACCTAACAACTAATGTTATCAAGTAATTAATATATTGTCGTTTTAAGAAAACAAAATTGCGTAATATAGTTAATATAAATAACAATAAATTTAATCTTACATAAAAATTAATGTTATTAGGAAATTAATATATTGTTATTTCAAGAAAATAAAATTGAGTTATATATTTAACAAATGGAATAATAAATTTAATAGGACCTAACAACTAATGTTATTAGGTAATTAATATATTTTCATTTTAGGGAAATAAAATTGCGTAATATAGTTAATAAAAATAACAATAAATTTCATATTACATAACAACTAATGTTATTAAGAAATTAATATATTTTTATTTTAAGAAAATAAAACTGCGTTATATAGTTAATAAATGGAATAATAAATTTAAAATTACCTAACAACTAATGTTATTAGGTAATTAATATATAATCATTTTACCGAAATAAAATTGCATAATATAGTTAATAAATGGAATAATAAATTTAATATGACCTAACAACTATCGTTATCAAGTAATTAATATATTGTCATTTTAAGGAAATAAAATTGCGTAATATAGTTAATAAAAATAACAATAAATTTAATCTTACATAACAATTCATGTTATTAAGAAATTAATATATTGTTATTTCAAGAAAACAAAATTGTGTTATATATTTAAGAAATGGAATAACAAATTTAATAGTACCTAACAAAGAATGTTATTAGGTAATTAATATATTGTCATTTTAAGGAAATAAAATTGCGTAATATAGTTAATAAAAATAACAATAAATTTCATATTACATAACAACTAATGTTATTAAGAAATTAATATATTTTTATTTTAAGAAAATAAAACTGCATTATATAGTTAATAAATGGAATAAAAAATTTAAATTGACGTAACAACTAATGTTATTAGGTAATTAATATATAATCATTTTAAGGAAATAAAATTGCGTGATATAGTTAATAAATGGAATAATAAATTTAATATGACCTAACAACTAATGTTATTAGGTAATTAATATATTGTCATGTTAAGGAAATAAAATTGCATAATATAGTTAATAAATGGAATAATAAATTTAATATGACCTAACAACTAATGTTATCAGGTAATTAATATATTGTCATTTTAAGGAAATAAAATTGCGTAATATAGTTAATAAAAATAACAATAAATTTAATATTACATAACAACTAATGTTACTAAGAAATTAATATATTGTTATTTTAAGAAAACAAAATTGCGTTATATAGTTAATAAATGGAATAATAAATTTAATATGACCTAACAACTAATGTTATCAGGTAATTAATATATTGTCATTTTAAGGAAATAAAATTGCGTAATATAGTTAATAAAGGTAACAATAAATTTAATCTTACATACTAATTAATGTTATTAAGAAATTAATATATTGTTATTTAAAGAAAACAAAATTGCGTTATATAGTTAAGAAATGGAATAATAAATTTAATATGACCTAACAACTGATGTTATTAAGAAATTAATATATTGTTATTTTAGGAAAATATAATTGCGTTATATAGTTAATAATTTGAATAATAAATTGAATATGAACTAACAACTAATGTTATTAAGAAATTTATATATTTTTAATTATAGTAAAATAAAATTCCATATAATGTGAATAAGGTTACTAGGGTAGAGTGTAATATATTAGTGGAATGGTTATGAGAATGCCTGACAAGTGACAACTAATGTTTTATTGAAATTAGTAAACTATATTTTTATGTGAATGAAACTGCAGAAAATGAGTAATACCATAACTAGATAGTTGTAGAATTGTTATTTTTAACTAACAACTAATGTTATGAAGAAATTAATATACTGTTATTTTAAGAGAATAAAATTGTGTAATATAGTTAATAAATTTAATAGACGAGTAAGTATACTTCTTGGCAGTATATTTAATTACAGGGATTAATTTTTTTGATTGATATTAAGATTATTTATTGGATAGTTGGAGGAATATAGTAATGCCGGATATAAATTTATAACAAGAACAGAAAGTGCCTATTTAAATTGATATAAAATTTAATATTATGGATTCATTTGAATCGTCGTAGTAATTTAGGGATATTCAATTACATTTTTGGAAAATGTATCAAAATTTAAATAAATTCAAAATAATCCATACACGCCGTTAATTCGACATTTGTAGCAAAATTCA
Organism: Wolffia australiana; assembly: GCF_029677425.1. Classification (NCBI taxonomy): domain Eukaryota; kingdom Viridiplantae; phylum Streptophyta; class Magnoliopsida; order Alismatales; family Araceae; genus Wolffia; species Wolffia australiana. The sequence continues at coordinate 109,557 of NC_135841.1, read as the reverse complement.
TATGTATGCTATGACTGTGGCTCTGTCAAAAAAACGTTGTCCCAACGGCTTTGTCAGAGATTTGTGCTCACTTGATCATCACCTGCGTTGCAGAAGATAAGAGATCAGTAACGATAATTACGTAGCAATAAGAACATCTAGTTCAGTTATGTGATGTGTACCTCGAGCACATGCGACCACACCATCTTCTCCGTTGTCAGCATCCTCATCTAGCTCAACGTCATTGTACCACCGTTTGTTGTCCGCACGGAGCCAACACTTCACAGTGATTAGTGTCTTGATGCTTATTGGTGACAGACCCGATCGCTTGTACGTGACAATAGCATTGCCAACCGAGAACATGCGCTCGGTAGGGGTGCTCGTCGCACATATGGATAATAGGTCCCTCACAACGGCCGCAAGTAAGGGGAAACGCTGCGACCCTGTCGTGGCCCACCAAGATAGCGGAGTGAACACACCCTCATTTGGCACAGTCTCTGCAAGGAACTGGTTGAACTCGTCCCACACCGACCTCATTGTCACCGGTGCCGATTGCATGTGCCGCATAGTGCTGTTAAGCCACTCGTCCAACTCTTCACCTCTTGGCTGCCTCTCCTCAGTGGCCCCTCTCGGGCCACGGCTTGACCACTCACCGGGTAACAACGATCGTACGTATGCGATGGTCGCTTCTCGGACGCCCGGGAGGAGCATTGACCCTTTGTGGATTGGATCCATCAATGCCGCAGCCGTGATCGCCTCATTCGCCCACAATATCTCAGCATACTGTGCAAGCTTGCAATGCATCGCTCTACACGCCTGCGCCATGTTCGAACAATCTCCTTCGTGCAAGCGTCGAACGGATGTGAAGAATGTTCCATCTTCGATTTGCTGGACCACTTCCTCCATGTGAACCTTGAGGCCATCTATGAGATATAGGACATCGCAAATCGCCGGTGTCACTATCTTGCAAACATGATCAGTTGATACAGCGAAATGACCAAGGATGCAGCAGAACTCTTTTACCAACTCCCACTCGTCCTTCGACAACTTTGACGATGTTGCCTTCCGGCCGAAAGCCGATGAGACTTCGTCAAGTACATCACGCTTCTTCACGGCGGCCGCCAACATAGTGTACGTGTTGTTCCATTGGGTTGGATAGTCTAAGAGACCATGTTGGAGTCCCTGACTTCGGGGTCGTCTTCATAGGCCTGTGTATAGAGTTCTCTTCATTGCGTAGAGCTCCGAATACTCCGCACTAGAGTGCGTACCTTTGCAACTGCATCACCCAAACATAACGGCTTGCGTGGTCCCTCATTGTCATCAGACACTAAGTATATATCACTGAGATCATTGTCGTGGTCGCTGTCGTCGTGCTCTGCTGTCCTCGTCACGTCGTCTTCTTCGGGTTCCACACCCTAGGCTGAAGGAATACCGAAGATTTTTATCGCCGCTTGCACAACAATATTCAGAATGTGTGCCACACATGGGACGTGCCTCCTGGCGGTAAACGTCGGGTTTACGCTGTTCAACTTTCACGCCATCAATGCCAACATCCTCTTATTCGCCGTGGCATTGTCAGTAGTAACGGCGTAGACCTGCATAATTACATCGCACATTTAAAGGCACAAGTTCAACTAATAAAATGAGATAGACGCTAAGTGCTGACCTTTGTCTGCAGACAGAATTCATCTAGTGCTTGGAGAACAATGGACACCATGTTCTCCCCATCGTGCTTGCCGACGATTTCTTGGATGGTAAGTACCGGCTCTCTGTACGTCCATGTGTCGTCCACCCAGTGGACGGTGAGGCCTAGCAATCCAGTCCCATTCTCCGCAGTCCATGCATCTATGGTGAGTGACACTTGGGCCAGACTCTCCCAGAGCTTCCTCACATCATGTTTCATTCGGCCGTGCATTTGGATGGTTCACCTCTTTATGACCTTCGCACTTGGAGGATCCAAGTCGATAAGCGTCGTGTAATGCCACATTTCCTTGAAGGTGACATTGTCAACAATGCTCTAGGGTGAATCAGTCAGGCATACGAATCTTGCAATGAAATTCTTCGTCTCATCTGGAGTGTGCCCTCTAATCGGCCCTCGTTGGCTAGGCTCTCCCTGTTGTTTGCTCTGCATTCTGTCAGTGATGCGTGTCTGACCAGGGTCTTCAGGGGCTTCGCCTTTCAGTTCCGCGTGATGAGCTGGATGGCAGGATTTGAAGTGTCGCCAAAATACGTTTGTGCTTTTGTCGGCTTGCCTCTTTATGGGTTTCCTCTTATTGTGCGGGTTCAACTCCCGGCACAGTAAGCATGTATAGTATCCATCTTCCATCTGTTCGAAGTAGTCAATGATGACTGAACGATTCAAACGAGGTTGACTCTGTACGACACGAGAAGTTCCCACCTCCGTACGTTGGGGGCCTATAGCTCCTGACCCAGATCTTTCTTGGGCTGGGTCATTGCCTCTAGGTGGGTTCATGTTTCTGATGTCATAATTTGGTAAGCAAAAAGTCAACACAACGGGATCACATGATGCCAAACTGCGATTTAAGCTATGAATTACGTAACGGGTGCAATGAATACGACAATTTAATAAATAGTGAAAAAAGGAGAATGGAATATACAAGTAAAGGAAGAACGATAGATATTCAAGCAAGAATTATTGAGACAGAGAGCATGATAATGAGGTGAGATGAAGAAAGCAGAATTATAGAATTGAAGAGGGGGGAGAGAACGTAAGAGGGGGGAGAGAACGAGATGGGAGATGTAGAGGTAGAGAGTTATAGATGGTCAGAAAAGAGTGAGGGAGAGTTGGAGGTTGGAAGATAAATAAATAATCATAAGAGAAGAAAGTAGAAGAAGAATATGGGGAAGAAGGGAAGAAAGGGGTAGAGGAGGAGATTGAAGATGAAAAAACAAGGGAGAGAACGGCATCACATGATGCCAAACTGCGATTTAAACCATGAATTAAGTAACGGATACAACGAATACCACAATTAAATAAATAGTGAACCAAAGGAGAATGGAATATATTGATAAAGCAAGAACGTTAGATATACCAGCGAAATTGAGATGGAGGTGCGAGGAAGAATGCACGTTTATACAGCTAAAGAGGCGGGGTCAGAACATGAGGGATGCAAAGCGAGGGAAAAAAACAAAGAGAAGAAAGAGGAGGAAGATAAAAATAGAGCAGACGAATGTAGAAAAGGAAATTAAAGAATAAGAAGAAGTGCAAATAATAAGAAAACGGAAGAAAACGGTTGATGAAGAAATTAAAGTAAAAGAAGAGAAAACGGAGGGAGGGGGGAAGGGGGAGAAGAAAAACGTGGAACAAGTAAAGGAAGAAGATGAAGAAGAGTGAAAAACCACAGAAGAGGACGAAGAGAGTAAATGCAGAATGGCACAAAAAAAAAGAGAAAGAGGAGGGCAAAAAAACGAAGAAGAGAAAATCGAAGAAGAGAAGAAAATATAGAATAAAAAGGTCGAATAGGAATTTAAAGACGAAGAAGAAGAGAAAAAAAGAAGAAAAGGGAAGTAAAAGGTAGGGGATGAAATTAAAGAAGAAGAAGAAGAGAAAAACGAGGGGGAGAAAAAAAGAGAGTAAGAACGTGGGAGAAGTAAATAAAGAAGAGGAAGAAGAGGGAAAAAACAAAGAAGAGAAAAAGGAGAAAGTGAAAAAAGAAGAGATTAAAGCGGCAGAGTTGGAAAAATAAGAAGAAGAGTAAGAGAAAAAAAGAAGAAGAAGAGAAAAAAACAAGAAAAGGGAAGTAAAAGGTAGGGGATGAAATTAAAGAAGAAGAAGAAAAGAATAACGAGGGGGGGGGGGGGGAAAAAAGAGAGAAAGAACGTGGGAGAAGTAAATAAAGAAGAGGAAGAAGAGGGAAAAAACGAAGAAGAGAAAAAGGAGAAAGTGAAAAAAGAAGGGATTAAAGCGGTAGAGTTGGAAAAATAAGAAGAAGAGTAAGAGAAAAGAAGAAGAAGAAGAAGAGGAAAAAACAAGAAAAGGGAAGTAAAAGGTAGAGGATGAAATTAAAGAAGAAGAAGAAGAGAATAATGAGGGGAAAAAAAAAAGAGAGTAAGAACGTAGGAGAAGTAAATAAAGAAGAGGAAGAAGAGGGAAAAAACAAAGAACAGGAAGAAGAGAATAAAAACCCAGAAGAGAAAAAGGAGAAAGTGAAGAAAGAAGAGATTAAAGCGGTAGAGTTGGAAAAATAAGAAGAAGAGTAAGAGAAAAAAAGAAGAAGAAGAGAAAAAAACAAGAAAAGGGAAGTAAAAGGTAGAGGATGAAATTAAAGAAGAAGAAGAAGAGAATAACGAGGGGGGGGGGGGGAAAGAGAGAAAGAACGTGGGAGGAGTAAATAAAGAAGAGGAAGAAGAGGGAAAAAACAAAGAAGAGGAAAAAGAGGGAAAAAACAAAGAAGAGAAAAAGGAGAAAGTGAAAAAAGAAGAGATCAAAGCGGTAGAGTTGGAAAAATAAGAAGAAGAGTAAGAGAAAAAAAGAAGAAGAAGAGAAAAAAACAGGAAAAGGGAAGTAAAAGGTAGAGGATGAAATTAAAGAAGAAGAAGAAGAGAATAACGAGGGGGAAAAAAAAAGAGAGTAAGAACGTGGGAGAAGTAAATAAAGAAGAGGAAGAAGAGGGAAAAAACAAAGAAGAGGAAGAAGAGAATAAAAACCAAGAAGAAAAAAAGGAGAAGGTGAAAAAAGAAGAGACTAAAGCGGTAGAGTTGGAAAAATAAGAAGAAGAAGAAGAGAAAAAAAAGAAGAAGAGAAAAAAACAAGAAAAGGGAAGTAAAAGGTAGAGGATGAAATTAAAGAAGAAGAAGAAGAGAAAAACGAGGGGAAAAAAAAAGAGAGTAAGAACGTGGGCGAAGTAAATAAAGAAGAGGAAGAAGCGGGAAAAAACAAAGAAGAGGAAGAAGAGAATAAAAACCCAGAAGATAAAAAGGAGAAAGTGAAAAAAGAAGTGATTAAAGCGTTAGAGTTGGAAAAATAAGAAGAAGAATAAGAGAATAATAGAAGAAGAAGATAAATTATTAGGAATAACAGAAGAAACAAGAAGAAGAAGAAAAATATGGAGAAGAAGAACAAAAAAACCAAAGAAGAGGAAGACGAGGAGGACAAAAAAGAAGAGAAAAAAAACGTAGAATAGGTAAATAAAAAAGAAGTAGAAGAAGAAAAAAACAAAGAAGACGCAGAGGAGGAAAATAAAACAAGAAGAGAAAAAGGAGAAAGTCAAAAAAGAAGAGATTAAAACGGTAGAATAGGAAAATAAAGAATAAGAATAAGAGAAAGAACATGGAAAGATTCAAAGAGTGTGATAGGATCAAGGGAACGATTCAAAGTGTCATTCCACTTCAATGGAATGACAGAAAAGGTGAGTGACAGAGTGAGAGAGAAGGTGGAAGAGAGAAAATTGAAAGAAATAAGTAGGGAGTAAGGGAGAATGTAAGAAGGGAGGGAGACTCATAGAGATAGAAATATAAAGAGGAACAGAGAATGCGATAGAATTCGATAAGAAAGGGAGAATTAGAGAAAGAATTAGAGAAAGAATTACACTGGAATTGGATGAGAGAAAGGGAGAGCCACAGAGTGAGATAAAGGGGGCGAAAGAAAGAAAATCAGGAGAAAGAATTAAGAATTAATCACAGAGTAGGACAGAATGAGAGAAGAAAGGAAGAGTTAAATATTAGAAGATAGAAAGAAACATAGATTGCGATGGAATGAGAGAAGAGGAGGAGAATTATAGGAATAATTCCAGTAGAATGTAATTTGAGAACGAAAAAAGGATAGTAAGAATGAGAGAGTAAGAGAGAATAAGGAAAGAAATTCCGCTCAAGAATTAAGAATAATTCTGCTCAAGAATTAAGAATAATTCTGCTCAGGAATAATTCAAGCATAGCAGAAGAAAAAAAATTCTCAGCACAACACCTACTTGTGATGGATCGTCTTTCTCATTAAATTACTACTTTGTCTCCTTTCCATTCGAAGATCAAGAACAAAGTCACGGATCAGATTTCAACAAATTAACAAAGCGAAAATAAGAAGATCATTGCGTGACAAGATTTTTTTCATCTTTTGAGTTTTACTTTCTCTATTTTCCATTCTAAGATCAAGAACAAAGTTTCACATCGCAGTATAAAAAATTACAAAGTGGAAATAAGGAGATCATTCAGCAGGATTTCATTGCGCTACGAGATGAAAGCAGCAGGAAATGAATAGAAGACCTACCTCTGTAGCCGCAGCCGTCCTCCCCAGTCCTCCGCCGTCTAAGCCGTCTAAGCTCCACAGAGTGTGTCCCGATACCGAGTCACCCAATGTCACCGAGTCACCGTGTATTTTCAATTCAAAAATTTTGAATAAAAAATACACAGTCAATCTTACGAAAATTAAGAATAAGGTTGATCCGATGTGGATATCGGTTTTCGATATCCACATCCAATATCCGATACCGGCATCTGTCCCTGTGAGACGGAGACAGATGCCGAATCGGAACGGATATCGGTATCAGATATCGGCACTGTAGCAGCCGATATCCAATACCGATATCCGATATCCGGATATCAAAAAAACAGGATACTGGAATTTGCCATTCCGGTATCCGGTAGAGTATCCGTCCCGATACCGGCATCCGGTACTGGTATCGGGACGGGCAAACACTACGCGCCACGTGTACTAATGGTAATTGAGATTATTCAATAAAAATATATTTAATTTCACTTAATTAAGAATATTTAGTTAGTGATGAGTATGAATCATCTCCACTAGGAATGATGATTAAGGATTTAATTTTCTCACTATAATGATTATCGGTACGAGAATAGATATCAAGGAAATATAAGTAGAATTATGCAGAGTGTTACAAGAATAAGGTAGAGGGTGCGCTGTATATGCTAGTGTTCGAATGCATGAATGATATGATGGTAAAGATAGAGACATTATAATGGGGACGTATGATAATAAAATGATAAATGAAAGGATGATAACAAAATATAATTATTGTAGCAATGATGTTGGGAGAGGTACAAAGTAAGGCGAAGACACTTACCTTAGATCCTTACATTCCGTTAGGATCAAGGCAATTTACAAGAGTCAATGAGCTCCCTCTCTTCTCTAATGCTTCTTCCCACACACCCAAGACACAAAGAACACACTTGATGGATCTCAAAACTCACTATCTTTCAATCAGCCCACATAAGTAGGAAGCAATTTCAAGATGAATTTCACAATAATCCAAGCTCCATTTAAACATCATAGGGTATATATGGAAAGAGGAGGGGAAGATGAAGAAATAGTGAAAATTTCAGCTCAATTAGAGTTGTAGATCAAAACCTATGGCCGTTTGAAGTTGAGCCAATCCGAGTTCTTGATTTTTTTGCTCTCATTGTCATCCGCTCCCTCATTTTCTGTTTTTGGTTAAAAAAATCACGTCGTTTAAGTTTTCGTGTCTCCTCACCTTCTATGATTGATTTCTCATTTTTCGCGCCCCATGTACCTGAAAAAAAGGCAAAAAGAAAGGGCAAAGTGATAATAAAAAAGGAGAAATAAGATTCTTTCTTGAGGTTGATGTGGTGGTGCTTTAGCGTGCGCCACATCACTTTTCTTTTTTTATTTTGTTTTAAACGAGTGGAAACAAGCACGCCACATGTCATTCATCAATGCAATCATCGCTTTGCGAATCGCGAAGCGATGATTCCCTTGTTAATGATTGGCTGATGCAAATCATCAACAACCCTACCCTTCGTCGCCGTTTGAGGAATCGAACAATGACACGCGACAACGTGAATAAAAAGGCTAAAAAATAATTTCAAATTCATATTTAATAAAATAAAATCCCAAAAAATACATATAAATATGTATTTCAACTTAGAAAAATCATATGTTTCCCACTATGTCGAAAACTTCCAGAAAAATCATATTCTGTCTTAAAACTGATTGTTTTAGAATCTATAGTCATAAAATTCTCCAAAAATGTATAAAAATTCAGAAAATTAAGAGTTGTTTTCTAAAAATAGATTTAATCATTATAAGGGTTATAACATGAAAATATAAGTAATTTAATGCAAATAAACATGTAAATATGATCATATAAGGTATTAAATATACATGTTATTACTACTCTATCTGGATACTTTGTGTATCCTTTGAATATGAATATGTGAACTACATGATCAAAGAATAGTGGTCTCTATTTTACAATATAATCACAATTCACTGAGTCAGATAATGGATTCATAGACTTCATTATAAGCATTACACATGCAATATAATGAATATGTTCTATTAATGAACGTGGAACGAGATGCGGAATGTGTGATTAGCTTGGCGGCCACATATATTTCCATCACCATAAAGGGTGCAGGAAGACGAAGATGCACGCCAACACTGAGAAGAAGAGAAGGGGAAGCGCACCGAGGTTTGTGTGCAGAAATCGGAAACCCCCACCCCCATTTCTTCAAATCAGGGCAGTTCCAATATCTTCCTCACTCAATCTTGATGAAACCTAGTTAATGAACATCTTAATTTACAAAAATAATTATTTCAATTTAAAGTTGAAGTTGGCTTGTGTCTTATTTTAGAAGATCGACTTCCTTAAGGCATTTTTTATCATTTACTTCGTATCTCTAATATCTCTAACAAATATTAATTCTAAAAATAATATAATAAATTTATTATCTAATAAATATATTACCTCTACCTTTCGCTGTTTCTTTATATCTCTACCACTTTTTCTACTAATTACTTATCTTCCACCCGTTCACCATCTTCATTATTATCACTGTATCATTTTTTTGCTTTACTACATTTTATTTTAATATCCTTATTATTATCTTATTTCACCTAACCCTCACTCTGTGTTAGAGCTATCTTAAAATGTCAGTCCTAGTGTAGAGGACCTCACTCCTACTTTATTTTATTTGATTTAGGAAGATCAAATCAAAAGTGGCATTAAAAAAACTCTAATTTTCCTCTGGTAGTGCCCTTCCCTCATATAACTGCAAGGATGTATTCTTATATACATAGTTCACAAAATTTCAGTTCACATGCATGGAATTCCTCAATAACGTGGTTCATCGTAATCAGTGGTGTGCAATTGAAGTATTTTAAACATGTTGAGTGTCTCCATGTAATCTAAATTATGTGCTTCCCAAATATGGTCACGCCAAGATGTAGATTAACCAATTACCATTAATTACCATTCCATGGAGTATTATATGCTTCTGAGTTTGCCTCTAGCATTTTTCTCATCATGTCCCTTGAATAACTTAATCCACACCCTCTCCAAAGTTCCCCTTAATTAACTTAATATAATGAATATTTGTTGCATCTCTGTTTCCTTTATTTTTTCTCATGTTTCCTTAATTTGACGGATACTTATTCTCCCATGAGTGTGTGCAGCTTTTCATCCATCTCTAGTTTTGCTTTTGACTGTGTTTATCATCTTTAACATTACTTACCCAACGATCCCAAAACTGAAGGACCTGTTTCTCATGAGGCAAGTGAACAAAAGCAGAATCAATCAACAGGAAAATTCATATGTCATCTTCATCTTAAAACCTATGAAGATAAATCTAGTAGAAAGGGAGGTGCCCTCGCAGAAGCTAAGTTGTCCACCATGTTTGGCAATGCGAGAAGGTACAGTCTTCCTCATGTTTCATCAATATGCTCAAACATATAGTAAAATTTTGAAACCATAACTTAAATATCCCCATGTTCGGTCTCATTTTTTTTACATATCACATTATTCTGTCATGCAGAGATCAAAAACTGATAGCCCATCTAAAAGCATTAGGGGCATGAGACTTGAATGCTCTCTTTTCTTCTTCTATACCCTCAAATTTATTAACTTTTATCCCAATCGATTTTTGTGCAGGTTCTTGGTGAAAGCTCAACATCGGAGACAAGAAATCAACTATGAAAACTTGGGTCAATAGAACCCCACCCGCACCTCTCGGCGCGTGGTGAGCGGCGGCCTTGCGCCGGCTGTCGTCCCCAGTTTTCTAGATGAAAACTATGTGACAGTGATGTTGCCATCTCTAGTAAGTGTTTGTGATTTGTCGACTTATCAATTTTTTTTTCATTGGGAGCATTGAACAACACCAACGAAGAATGAACAATTATTAACATTTTTTTCAAAATTGACAGAAAATAATACGTGGACTTTTCAACTTATAGTGTGAAAGCAATGATCTGACAAATTATTTTCCCTAATTTGCCCCTCGTTGTTCTTCCTTAAAATCTCATATGCCACGATTTCAAAGTGACGACGGAGCGGTGATATTTTTGGGACAATCTGCTCAAATATCCATCGATGATTGTTGTTTGTGGAGTCAACTTCCAGCATGAGTGCACTGGAGCGCAGCCGCTGTCACAGATTGCTGTTCATAAGGTGTCACATACGTGAACGCTTCGCCTTGGCTTATTGATTTGCAGGTACTTCTTTTTAGTACCTAGTAATGCTAACAAGAGCAACAAACCATTGTCATTCATAAATTTGATGATAGTATTGAAGGTTTTTTTTTTTGAGTTTTAAACATGTATGACTTTGATTTATTTTGGATTCAATTCAAATCAAGGTGCATTTGAAAAATTGCATGTTTTAAGAGAATTTCAGAAAAGTTGGTGAATTCTATCATGATTGACTTAAAGTTAGTAAGAATTTATTAAAGTTTGAGCAAAGAATATTAGTGAAAGTAGGATGTTTCAGTTGGGGTTTGAGGGACCAAAGTGTGGTATATTGTCTATCTGAAATCACATCATTCAATAGGACCATCATTAATGAAATTTCTTCTTCTCGCAGAAACAATTGGAGACAAGGCAGGTACACTTTGCCACAAAGTGCATGAATCTGCCGGCAGTGTTCCAGAAAATAGAAAAATAATAGTCAGAAAGCAAGCTCTTGGTAACTAAGGATCTTGTTGAGTATGAACGGTTTGTTCTTTGATCTAGTTGCAAAGAACTGCCCATTTAATTGCAGTTGTTCTGCGTAGTAGCCCAATGGGAAGCTCCCAAGATCGAGTACATGGAGGAGCTATCTAAAATAATAAAGCTCTAAAATCAAGTTGAAGAAGCAAAAGGAAACATCAGAGTGTTCTGCCGCTATTGTCCACTCACTACGGAAGAGATCTCTGCCGGCCACTTAACGTCGCTTGTCTTCGAAGGCACAAAATACGTTGATCTCAGACTGTCGAGCTTGTCAAGTTTGAGGAAGACATTGAAGTTTGACCGAGTTTTCATGCCCAAGGAAGATCAATCTGCGGTGTACGACGATGTGTCGCCACTGGTGGTCTCCGTCCTCGATGGCTTCAACATGTACATATTTGTGTACAAGCAGATGGGCACAAGGAAGACCTTCACCATGGAAGGCCCAGAGCATAACAGAGGCATCAACTACAGAACTCTCGAGGAGCTCTTCAAAATCCTTCTCCTACGATGAGAAGCCTTCTCCTACGACGTCACCATTAACATCCTCAAAGTAAAAGTAAAGAAGTTACTAAAAATTAGGGACTCGATCGCGTCGTCCTCCATGTTATCAAAGAAGTTGAAGGTGATGGATCTGAAGTCCCCCAAATAATAGAGGTGAAGGTGGAGAGTGAGGAGGAAGCGTGGGATGTGCTTTGAGCTGGGAGCAGCGTGTGCGTCATTAGGTCGAACAAGTCAACAAGCACAATAGCCGATTTCATCGCGTGCTTGGCGTGCGGGTGAAGGCGAAGAGCTTGGTGAATGGGGATTACATGAGCAACAAGCTCTGGCTCTTGGACTTGGCCTTAATCGAGAGGCTGGTCAACACTCACACACAAGGGGAGCGTCTTAGGGGAGTACATAGCATAAACAAGTCCTTGTGTGCCCTCGATGATGTGATATATGTGCTCGCCTACAAGAGTAGCCACGTTCCTTATAGGAATTCTAAGCTGACCCACTTGCTTCAAGACTCACTAGGTAAATTTCAATTCAGTTTAGTTAAGTTCCTTTTATCTCCTTGTTTTCTTTGGTTGTGTTCATTGCTGGGATTGCATGTGGATATTCCAAGGTGCTGATCTTTGTGCCAATTAGCCATCGGAGGAATACAACGAGACGTTGAGCCCTATGAATTTTGTAATTCGGGTAAGAGGATTGGAGCTTGGGCATGTGAAGAGGAAAATTCAACGAGGAACTTAAAAAGACCAAGAAACTAGTGAGAAGAAAAATAGTCATCCCAGTTCTAATATATGATTCAACTGAAAAGGAGAATTCTGTCCCCCTCAAACAAGTGTGGCGATTGAAAGAAGAATCCCTCAGGAGAATGGAGGAGAGGTATCAAAGCTTGAAGGGTAAACTCAGGAATAAGGACCAATTGTGTAGAAGCCTGCAACAAAACGTTTTGTCACTAGATTTCTGTACAGAAAAATAGAGTTTTCCTAAATTTTGTTGACTGAATTTTTTGGCACAAATGAAGTTTAAAGATTTGGAAGGGCAGCTCCAGGCAATAGTTGCTGCTAGACTGTGCAACAGAAGATCAGTATAGCTTCTCAACTAACTTCTCGAACACCCTCCAATTTCTGATAGATGACCTTGATGAACCGACCAGGTCAAAGAGATAGAGAGTAAATTGAAGGAGCAACAATCGGCGATGTACATGGTGAAGGAGCTCAAGTGCAGGTTCAACAAAAGGGAAAGCGGAGAATATCTTCTTGAGCAAAAGATATGATATTCTAGCATGATCTTTCAACACACGACTGTCATGGCTAACCAGTTCTTTTTCAGTGTATCAATGGTCTTCAGTGGAAACTCAAGGAAGTCAGTTGATGCTTATTGGTGAGCTCCAAAGCCCAGGTGATAAAACAAATTAAACGTTGACTTCATTACATTTTTGTCTTTGATGAGCAGATCACAGCACAAAGAGGAGAAGTACAAGTACAAGTACAAGTACAAGTACAAGTAAAGGAAGTAGAGGAGGGCGCCTACGGCCATATACTGAGAGCATCAATGGTGGATAACAAAGGCGACACTGCCTAGACAGATTCAGAACGCTTTAAAATGGTTGAACCTTTGTAACACGACGAGAGAAGGTGTGAAAGTTAGACAGAGAAAGAGGGCTTCAACGGCGACGACACCAAGAAGAGGAGGAGAAAGTTGCTTGTGCCCCACACATTGTTTGGCTGTGAGATGAGGGGTGCTACAATAGCAACTTCGCCGATGGGTGGCCGCCACACCTCTGAAGCTGGCGGTGTGGGGCAAAGACAAGTAGAGGGTGACAAAGATGTGGTCTCGATATTGAGAGCCAAATCTGCAAACATTTCTGTTATTTTTGCAGTTTGTCAATCAGTCACTGGCTTCTTAAACCAAAGTTCATTCATAAAAAAAGTTTGGTGGGTTCCAAGTTGGTATCACACCATTGACCAGGGGTAAAACCTCACACATGAATTTGTGCATGCCCTCAATGCTGATTCAAGATTGTATGCAGGGATTGCCAAACGGAATTTTCTTGGGTTCAACAAGGCATGTCGATTTAAGCACTATGAGAGTAATGGGATAATTGTGGATAGGCAATACGTAGCCTAATCCACCTGGGTCAAGTCAAATTATTCACATGGATGGTTTAGTTCCACCATCCAATGTTATTATTAACTCTCTTGGAAGATATATGTTATCTGTATTGGTGAAATGATGTCAATCCACATGGAGAGTTTAAATCATTTTTTGTGTTTTTCAAGGTGGAAAGAGGTGTGACTATTTTAGAAATGTACTCTTCACTCGTGAAGAGACTAGCAGTTAGGATAAATTAAGGATCAAAGATATATGAATAAAGTTAAATAAAATATACAATTAAACATGGGGCTATGAGTCAATGTAGAGGATGATTATAAGGAGTAGGGTTATTCTCTACAGATAAAAATGACAGTAGGCTGTTACAACACACTAAAATAAAGCAACCTGTGGAGCACATTATTTTTTGATAGTTGAGAAAGAAGTCTCAAAATGTAAGCAGACCCCTCTATTGTAAGTTTTTTCACTGAGAATAATTCCAAATTTGAACTCATGGTACTTACATAACAAACGCCATTATTTTTTCCCACATGATCTATGTTGGATTTTTCTTTGCTTCATTTTTTAAGGACAATGAAACTGATAACAGCATGCACCTAGCATCCTTAAAGATAGACTTTACATCCTAAAATAACATTCATTTAAAAACAATTAATTATTGGCACAAAAACTTTGCTATAGCCTTTGGATGCACCACGTATCTACCCTCTGATGTCGGACGTCATCTAGGACGCCATCCAATCGACACCGAGTATGATGGCTCAGTGCTGATAAAGGATAACTGTATCGTACGTCGACATTGTTGTTGTCCGACGGTCAATGTAACTACGATGCGCAAAATGAGTGCCCTACGTGTCATACGTGCAGGCTCCGACTCGAGGGACGCGTCAAACTCCAAGCTTAAATAGGGTTTCTTGGTGGCAACGACAGTGGCCTCTCGAACCTCGTCAAAGCGAAGAAGGCGTCTACAGCCGAACGGAAGTTATCCGTTGGGCTCGCATGTAATAGACGGTCTCGTCCGTACAGGTAAGACACTCAAAGTTTTTCGTAGTTTTCTCTCAATACCTCTCTCATCTACCTAGCCCAAGCACGGTGGAGTCAAGACGAAAGCATTTTATAAGTGGTAAATAAATGAGCGACGGGAGAGGGGGGCATACCTCGTCGATGCGTGGCTCGCGGTGCAGAAGTTCATTGATGACGACGGTGATTCAGAGCAGGTGGAGCGGATAGACGTTGTAGAGCAGACGGCAGCTCGATGAGCAATCAATGATGTCAGAGCAGCTGGTAAAGGTCAGATGAGCCAAGGGTGGAGAGCGAGTCCGAAGGAGGCAGGATGTTTAGCTCGAGCTCGCATCCCATCTCCGCAAGCACGTCCTGCGCGACGGACCGTGGTGCAACCTGGAGGCAGTGGCAAGCAACATCACGCGTACAATAGGCAGGACTCAACGGTTCAGCGGCTTGATAGGTGCCTTGTCCCAATCAATCGGTGATCGAACAGGTGGGGTGCGTGATTTGGCAGGCGTTGGAGTCGTCCTACATAGCAACTGGCGAGATAGCGTGGTGCAGACCCTTGTTGGGTGGTTTCCAAAGGACGGTGTACCACCTCTTGGGTGATAGTTGCACTCCCCGCCTTTAAACTGGCATCTAGTAATCGCTCGAGTACGCGCCTTAGAGCGCTGACCGTGGGGCTCAACAATCAGGTGGCGCGAATGGCAGACGATCGGCGTCCCGCGGTCGAAGCACATTCTTGTGACGCCTCTGAAGGGCGCGGGACGACCAGTCAGGTTGACCAGGCAGTCCGACACTCTTTTCGCGATCCGTCGTGAAAGTCCAGGAGCAGTCCCGACTCCCGCTCGGGAAGATCCACCTCGACGTCGTACTTCACACGAGCGGGGCGACTCGCGAACGTGGAAGGATCAGCACAACACCGATAAGCGCCGACCTCCCAGGAAGAGAGAGGAACCCGATAAGGCTCGGGTTGAATCTGGAGCTTGCCATTTTCTTCCCTCAACCAAACCTAGTGCAGGCAGCGGGGGGCGCGTTGCACCGGCGTCCAACTATGGCCATTTGCTAGTGGGGCCTGAAGAGGGGTCGATCTAGATCTAATGATCAGATCTTCCTCTCACGGGTAGGTTCCCTGTCTTGAATGGGAGTGTCAACGTTGGTGGCTTCCCTGGTCTATCCCTTCTTCACAACCTCTCTTCTCCCTTAACTCCTCTCTCTTTTCTTCCTCTCTCTTTGTCATTCCCTGATCTTCCTTGTTCTTCCTGGTCAAAGGGATTAAGGGGCCCTCCTATTCCCTTATAAAGGGGGAGAGGATGGGACCTTAAGTGGGTTAACAAAGGGGGGAATTGGGTCCATTAGGGGGCCCTTATAGAATGGGCCACGATTACACATAGAGGGGGGAATTTCAAATTAAAAGAGAATGGAAAGAGGACTAGAAGCCCCTTCCCATGATGATGAAAACACGGGTACGGGATGCGTCGCAGTGCGACAAAAACAGGACGATGAATGCAGGAAAAACACAAAACACGAGGAAGAATGACAAAATGAAAAATGTGATAATCGAGTATTTATCACCCGATCTTCGACGACAGTGGCAAGCGGCGCACACGATGTCGTCGACGATCTTCGATGGCGTGCGCCATCACCCCCGCTCTTGAATTCAACAGTTTACAATAAGATAGTATGATCTTCCTATTTCATATCATATAAAGTGCGATATGTGTGTATCATGAAACTTTCTGAATTCTCATAAACTGACATGATTTATACCTATCAATATTTAAAAAAACTACTAGAAGCAACACAATCCTAGGACAAGGTACGCATCGTCCAATGATTAGAGAAATGATGGAATTGAATAACTGTTTAAATTATCCTGAATATCCGTTAGATTCCCATGGAAATCCTGCTCACAAGAAACTTAGAGAATTTTATGAGCCACCAAGTTTTGAAGAATACCTTGCACTCAAGGAAAACTCTTATAGGAATCATGGAGTAGGGAATCATAGAGATGATCCTAGGGAAAACTTGAAGGGTTTTGAAGAAGGAAAAACAGAATCTTTTGAAACTCTTAATTTTGAGTTTGAGGATCCTCTAGATTATCCTTGATATTAGAAGGCACCATCTCCTTAACCCATACACCATGGTATAAGTTATTCTACTAAAAGCATAGATGTGAGTTCTCCTATCCCTACTAATATCCCTACTAGATCAAGTTCTCCGATAACCAAGGAATCACCTATTAGTGCTCCTATCCCTGACCATTCTCAAATAGTTCCGGTTGTCCAAACTATGATATCCATGATGTCTCAAGTGAAGGATCATATGATGAAATTCAATGAAAGAATTAAAAAATTGAGAATTATAGATGTCAAGAACCTACAGGTGACATGATAAGCAAAGAAAATAGCGAAGGATTAGTAAAATTAGGAGATGAAGTAGAGGAGCAAAAACTCCACAACCCTCAAATCACATTAGAAAAACCTGTAGGAAAACCTCCTAGGAGAAGGAACTTATAGATGAAGTTGTTGGAACAAACAGAGTACAAAATTACATGTGAAATTGGAGGAACAAAATTCAAGAATGTAGTTATTGATCTTGGTTCCAATCTGAATATCATACCTTCTTCTATGTTTATGAGACACCCTATAGGAAAGGTAATGCCCTCTTCTGATGTTGTCTGTTTTGATGATGGAGTTCAGATAGCTACTAAAGAAAAAATCTCCAATATGTGCATTGATATAGAGGGGTTTTAATTCAGATCTAATTTTGTGATCCTTGAAGGAAAGTCAAAGAAAACACCCTTAGTTCTTGATATATATTTATTGAAAACAGCTAGGGCTATGATTGATATTGAGGAAGAATAGGTAATCCTTAGAAAATAAGATAATATTGTGTTCCTTAGTTTAGATATTTATGATAGCAAAACTGTACTCTACGAGAACCACATTAAAAAATTCCTAAGGAAGAAACTGCGGTAGACGTTCTATCATATCAACTTAGTTCTATCCTTGAAACAGTTGATTCATCATTGTCATCCGTTAGTCCACCTTCTAAAAACTTTTTTACACCATCATGCATATAATCTCAAGTGGGACTTTTTGCTTTATAAATAGTTAATCTCCACTTAAGAAATGATATGAATAAATTAAATGATCAAAAGAGTGAGATGCATGAAATTATATAGAATTTAAAAATGGAGAATGAGTCATTGACTAAAAATTTTGCTGCTTACTAAAGAAGGAAAATAGATGTATACATGGAAGGAAGATTACAGATTTTGACATGAGAAGGAGGTGTGGGGATCATGATCATGCAAAGATGAAACAAACCTTGATTTTGGATAATGTGGGCGTCAATTTCCAAATGGCTAGGGTGTCTAGTGTGTGTGTCGGGGATAGGAAAATCGAAGGATTGCAGCACTATGACTCAAAAAGGTAGAGAGTTGAGTGAATTGAGGACCCCCACCATGCCACCATTCACTGAGCCAATCCTACTTGAATGTTGTTTTCATTCATTGAGCCAATATTACTTTAGGGTGGAAGATAGGCATTTCTCCAAGTCTTTAAGCACAGAATTTTCTTTTTCTTGATTATCCATCCACCTTACAATTCCATTTGCCATTCCATTTGTTATACCATATGTCATATACCTTTCCATTTCTTTGAACCTTTCTCTGACCAACAGCCTTTCGTGGATGGTAGCCACCTCCCAAGCCATTCTATCACCTTTTCCATGGGATCACCTATATTCCACCTCTATTCCCATTTCTGTCTAATTTCGCTCTTCAATTTCTTAATACCTCTTTGAGTAAATGATTTTACATAATGCCCTCATTAGAGTAAATGATCACTCTCTGATCTCTACTTTTACACAATGTTTTAGTATGTTCTTTACTCCTTTGAATAAAAATCCCCAACTTCAAGCAAAATCTGAGGAATCAAAAAAAAAATTGTTGTAGGCATTTTAGTACATCAATCTTGATACAATCTGTTGCTATTGAATCTAGTAAGGGCATCACACATGATTTTTTTGTTCTATATCCATCTCTTCTTCTATGTCTTGGGAGAAGGCAACCTGAAATGATAAATCCTTGATGAAACCATACATTCCAAATTCATATCTTCCCCTTTGAGCATTCTATCTTTCATTTGTTCTTATTATCTTACCCATGCCGTCAAACCATTCGATATTATGTGCTAACTGGGAGGTAGAAAATGTCTAGCTTTTATCGTATAGTAGGAGGAAACATAGTGGAGAATTTTAACATAAAGTATCCAATACTCGGAAGAGAGTGACTTTGATATGAGAGGCGAGAGGTCCACCACTTGAAGAGTGCAGTAAGAAACCTTTAGATCAGTGTCAAATCTAGAGAGAAGTACATCTTTCTATCTCATTCCGTTAGTTCTACCCAAACCAAGAGGGATGGCACCCATATTCCTGACAAGGTGGAATCCAAATCCTCTAGGGGAGTTCCTTTTGAGCATAATATTGATATTTCTAACACTTCATGCAGATGAATAAGAGTTGATGGATAAAGAAGTCATCTAAAGTAACATTGGTACATTGCTAAGGGACTAGCGATGATTTAACTGGGGGGTATGATAACTTACAATTTATAATGTTTAATTGATGAATATTTCAGTACATTTATTTGTTTTAATGGCCATATTTGCATGTTATCATATATAAATGGAGATAAATGACTTACACTTTGATTTTATTATTGTTTCTAATTTTTTAGTCTTTTTTACGTGATATTTGACCTCTTTGTATTGAATTCATATTTTTTTACAGGGGTTAGAATACTTGGTTAAAGGTTGATATGAGTTTTACTAATTTTTTGGTTTTTTCCATATTTTTTAATAATTTTTTGGCCACGATATAGCAAAGAAATGATTTTATGAATACATATTTTACTTATTTGGCATTTTATAAAGAATTTTATAATATACTTTTACTTAATATATATCATGTGGCATCCACGTCATTAGCCCAAAATACGGACGCCTAAGTGGATGCATTTTTTATAATAATGAGGGGGAGAGAGGGAGCATTATTGGCTCATTGTGGTATCGCAAATCACGATGCCATAATGAGCAAATTATTGCTTTGAATGGAGTTACGCGGCACGTTGGCGAGAGAAAAGGGTATATTTTTTTTGATTTGCTTTGTTGTGCATTTATGATATGTAGAGTTGAATGCATATGGAATCAGTTACCCGCATGCATTTAATGCACCGCTAAACGACACATGTGCGTTTATATTCATAAAAGGACGTCTGTTATATTTAATTCATGCGGTGTTGATTCACTGCATGCATTAAATTCACGCAGAAATCAACTATGCATGTATTAAAAAAATATGGTAAGCTCACCTTATTTTGTCTTTTTCTTTTAAAAAAAATAATATAGGGCGATGTGGTGCTCTATGGGACATTAAATGAAGCATAATTATCCAATGATTGCAGTCTTTGAAGCACGCAATAACGTGGCAGCGCACGATCTCAGGATGGGGAAAATGAGAAAAAAATGCCAACCAATAGAAAAATGCCATTTTTTAAGAGAGTAAAAGAGATCCAACGGCCTAGATTAATCCTCAGTAAAGCAATGATATATTGATATCCAGATGTCTGATTGAGCTGAAATTTTGAGGGTATGTTTGCCTTTTACCCCTCTATGATCCATATGGTTGGATCTTTAAATAGAGGTCTGGAAAAAGGTGAAATTCACTTTTTGAAGCTCTCCCTGAGGATTTGGCCAGGAAGGACATAGGGATTTCTTTGGAAGTCCACACATGTTGGTTCATCATTCGAAATTGTAAGTTTCTAATTTGATTTATTAACTTCTTCTTGAACGATGCTAAAATGCCAAGGCATGGGCAAAATGTACATGCCCGTGAAGTTGTTTTGAAATAAAATTAGCATTGCATTTTGATTTTGATTCGAGATGTGATTTTTAATCTTTAGTTATACATTGATTCGGAGCATTTTTACATTTTTATATTTTCTGATTATGGTCGAATTTCATCTTTTCCCCAAATTCTTCTACTTTCTCTCTCTAGGTTAGATCTCTAACGTTCTCTCTCTATGTTTAAAAATTTATTATTTAAAACTTCAATTAAACATCTAAAATTCCTAAATCCAAAATTTCATAAAAAAGATCGTCCATCTTCAAGTCCAATTTTAAAACCCCTTTTTGTGCTTATTAATTCTCAATTTTAAATATATATAAATTTACTTGTAAAAATTATTTTTTTTGGGAAATTGATAATCCGAATTGATTTCATATTATAATCATAATTATCCTACTCAAGTGTGTCGACAGAAAATAATAAAAATCAAAATTAAGTTTCTACTTAATTTTGATTAATTATAAACATAATTAAAGTTTATCAAGTGCAAAACTAATTCATTCCTGAATTAAATTATTTAAAATCCGATAAAAATTCTTGCTTAGTGCATCCTTGTGGTTCGACCCCTTGCTTGCTCAATACATAGTACTTAGTGATTAAGGGTCATTATAAATTTTATTGCACAAGTGTAAAAGCCCAAACTACGACGTAATTACACATCATTTTTAGGCTTATCATCAGGTTACATATTAGTTGAGTATTTCCTTTAGAAACAGAGAGTGAAAGATGATAAGAAGACTTTGAGTGCTCATATAATGGAGGGACACAAAGTTTATCACGGTGTTGATACTGAGTTTTTGAGTAGGGCATCACTTGATTGAGGTCCCAAACCTAGTCGTATGAAGCTCTGAAAAGGGACATAGTTAAATCAAATAAGAATAGTAGGTTTTTGTACAAACAGGGTTAGGCAAATAAGTTTGTCATTTAGGGATAAATAAAATAAATCAGTTGAATTCAACCAAAATTTAACTCCATAAGTGTATATTAAAAACAGATATGCGTGCAAATGCTTTGGGAAGGATGACAAAGGTTTAGTAAATGGTTGCTTAGATTTATGATAACTCAATAAAAAGTATTAATTAAGAGTTCACTAAGGCACATTTTATATATGTTCATATTAAAGATAACATGGAGCATGTGCGTTTAGTGAAATATAATGTTAGAACCCTCCACATATATTAATCTTTTAAATAATATAAAAGTGTAGTTTTTTTTTTTACTTAATCTGACCCACTTTTTCAATCAGTCAAGTGGGCTGAATCTAACCTCTTCTTTGGAAAAATTTGGACCTTTTTCAGGACTTGAAAAATTATTATGGTGAAATGACCAAGGAATTCTTCACAAAGCCAAAGGTGATCTCATTGGGCTAATGGGCCTCCCTCTTGGGAGAAGACCCAAGAAGGAGCTCCAAGAGATCCTTGAAAAGGGTTCATATCTTCTAGAACCGGCTAATGGGCCTATGGAAGCTTGGCTGAACTCACACCCATCAACTTGATCCAATATCTAGAGCGTGCCTATAAATGCTTTAGACACCCGTGCAAAAAGACATCCTGAATTTTCATTTGGAGTTTTAGTGAAAGGGTGAAAATATTTTTTCTTTCTCTCTCTTTGTAGAATTATGAGAGTTGGTGAGAGCCAAGTGGAAGGTAAGCTGACAAGGCCTAGATGGGAGAGAGAAAATTATTCTCTCTACTCCGTCTCCTAATAAGTCATCCTCTCTCTATCTCTCTACATTGAAACATTCCTCTAATAGTGATTATAATGTGTTAAATTATAATGTACTGATTGTTTTACTCTTTTAATGGGAAGTTGCCTCACCATTTTGGACATAATTGATACATTACAGCCTTTAACTCTACCATCAGAATTTCTGGCAACTCACCTCATTTGATTTGGTTTTTGGATCCATTGTACACTTATATTTTCAAAATAATTAAATGATGGTTAGAATGATATCAAGAAAAAATAGAACTGGGTAAATTTAGGAGAAACCAAAATGATGAAGATGAATGATTATGGGATAAAAAACAATTACCTAGTCATCCATTTTTAATTGAGTGTTTATTCGAATCAGAACAATGTAAGTCTTTTGTCAGGTTTTTCCTTTTTGGAAACAAAAAAATTATTTCTATTTTCCCATTGATTTTCCTCCTGGTCAAAGAAACACTGACTCGATATTTGTAATGCCTGAATTTCCTACATAATATTTCAACTAAAGTTTAAAACTTATCATCCAACTAGGAGATACAATACCAATCAATAAACTTATTCTTTAGAATGTATGCTTTTTTCATTGGAAACATAGAGATATTGTTGAAAGAGCCTTCACATTGTTTCATCACCAAGAAATGCAAAACAATTGGAATAAAGCTATGGAGACATCTGGAATTCTTGTCAGCATTAGAATAACATATATTCCTAGAAAAATAACTAATTAATGACATTCGTAAATCCATTGCTGATTAATGTGAGTTTAGAAGGTTTAAATATTCATAATATCCATATCATAGGCTATATACACATCCAAAACCAGGATAATAAATTACAAAAAACTAGTTTTCTCAAAAATAATTAACTACATGGTGAACACATATCTCCCTCTAGATGTATTAATATTATGCTCAAGTTAATACCACATGGTGGGTGATTAGGAAAAGATTCGCAAAAACGTCCAAATAAAATCAAGAAAAGGATGGACATGAGTACAAATACAAGAAAAGGATGGTTAAAATATTAACTAAGAATAAAGATACTTCATGGCCACACCTTGTGTTAAATAGTTCTGGGGTCTCTTTTTGGGTTTGCTTCTGAATAATTTTTCTATTTCAGATATTATCTTAATATTTTTAATATTTCTGTTTCTAGAAGGTCATCGTTTTGGACTAGCCAAGGAATGGGGGATGCCCACAGTGGGAGGGCATCTGGTCGGGATGGTGATGTTATTTTGGATAGAACGATATCCATTATGCAGCCGCTAACCAAGGCCATAACTAAGTTTATTCATTTTCGTAAGACCTTGCCCCAGTTTATAGATTTCACTTATTGGTTCACGTGTGTACTGATGTGTTGGAAATGCCATGGGTTTAATTCTCTGCTTGTATCTTCTTGAGAAGGTTGTAGGGAGTGCCTTATCATGTTTCAAAGACTGAAATGTGGGAAAATAAATAAGCACAACCATATTCCAACACAAAACCCATTTTTGTAGAAACAATGGCGAACAACTAGTCGGCCCTTTTATTTTTATACTTGATAGCATCAATATTTAACTTTCGCCACTTAGTTTTCAGCCTCTTCGAATTGTGGCAGCAGGGGAACTTAAAGTTTGGTTATCAATAGCCAATTGATACTGATAATTAATTGAGGAAACCTTCTCTGGGAAGGAAGTTTAGGCATGGGTTGTTCAAATTTTTTTATGGTTATAAATAACACAGCGCCCACACATGATAAGAAAAAGGGTTTTCTCTGTATCAAATTTTTAACGAGCAATGCGGTATGATGGAGTGGGAAAATGACTATCTTTAACAGCTAGATGAGGAGATCCACTCTGAATCTCAAAACTTATCTTTCCTTTTCAACGTCTCCTCTCGTGCTCATATCATTGTCACACATGGTACATACTTAATTTTCTGCATTGATTCTTCTTGGAGGACCTTAACTCATCAGATCTCTATATATTGTAGTGCAGACCTAAATGAACACCAAATTGGGCGAATATCTCTGCTTTCATGGAACATTTATCAAACATTATCATCAGATAGCTGATGGTATCGTTTGTATTTAGTTAAAATATATATTAATAATTTGAATAGGAGGGTTATGAATATTTGGAATCCACGGTTTCCTTGTTTATTCCACGCCTCGGGAGCCTTAATAATTTTACTAGAAGCTAGACAACATAGACAAACTATATTTTTTAGGTGTAAATTTTAGTTTCTTAATTTAATTCTCCGTGATAATCTTCAAAATAGGCAATATGACCTGACTTAAGATTGTACTACTAATAGTGTATTTAAGGTAATTACACTAACACTGTTCTTTAATGTCCGTACCAAATACAAGGGCAGCCATAATAAGCAATAAGACTTCAATTGTTGGTTTATATTTCCTCCCTAAAATGACCATAGTTAGAGGTCATTATGAAAATTTCTACCAGGTCTCCTAACATGCGGAAACACATGTTTGACTCTTTGATGTGGGATACGAGAATGGAGCCCGTGAAATTGATAAATTAACACAATTATATTGTTAATCACATGTTCCTTGAGGGTGATCTGAATTCGGTTTAATCCTATAGAAAGGGACTAAGTTGATGGATTAGGTGTTTAAAAAGACATTTTAATAATACTTAAGATATTCCTTACTTAATAGAAATAGGAGATTTGAAATGCTCGACCAAAGCCTAATACCAGAAATTCTAAAGTAAACAATTGCTCAGAGCAAATTAACCATTATCATGAACCACAATTATTTCAAAGTTAAGGTGTCACAGTACCTCAGAGGTGGGAGCCAATTGCTTGAATGTTCTGATGTTGGATGGCCTTGATTGATGTTGATCTGCAGCTCCACGAGCGGACGCAGATAACGAGAGGAGAAGGTGGGAAGCGGATAAAAGGGGATTTGATGGGCACGAGAAGATGTTGATGTGTAATGTGAAAGGGGTGGAGATCCAGTGTGAAAAATGATTTACAAATTGTATGGAATAAGGCGTGGGAATTGATGAAGTTAAGAAGAAGGGAGACAACGAGAACTTGTTGGAAATGATGGGTGAAATGAAGGAGTGTATTCAATAATGGGGATGAAGGGGATACGATGATAGGCGAATGATGGAGAGGATAAAGTATGGAGAAACGAAAAGAATGATCCCAGGAGGAATTGCAAGATATCATTCTTTTCACATTAATTCACAAGCAAAATTGTCCATACAAGTAGGCTCATGGCCCTTTTCAAGGAAAAGAAACATTGCAGTTTCAAATAAAATAAACTGCCAATTCAAAATGGTGGTTTAAGAGAAAGTAGTAGAAATAATGGTGATTCACGTAGAGAAAGTTGTGGGGAAAGATGAGGGAGAGAGACTGGAGGAAAGTCAATTTGGAAGTATTAAAATAGAGAGAGAGAGAGAATTAGAGAGGGAAGAGACCGTGGAATAGTCAACAATAGTGGGCAGTTAAGAGGGTGAGAGAATGAATAGAAAGATAGAGAAGAAGTGGAGAAGAAAAGTCAAAGAAAGGAGTTGAGTGAGGAGAGAGAAAAAATAACATGAGAGAGGAGAAGAAAAGTGAATGAAGGGGGCTGAGTGAGGAGAGAAAAAATAACGTGAGAGACGGAGAAGAAAAGTCGAAGAAGGGGGTTGAGGGAGGAGAGAGAGAAAGAACGTGAGAGAGAGAGAGATAAAATAAAAGAGAGAAGAGAGAGAGAGAAATGCTTAGCTATTTCCCCTCACTCTTTTTTCCATCTATAGAAGGCAGTTCAATGTTGTAACAAACATGATAAACTGCACGAAAGGTCTATGGACAGATAGCCTGATTGACCGTTCCACATTCTAAACTTCAGGTGGTTCTTTTCGATATGTTTATAAATAGTATTATATCTGAACATGAAGATCTTTATAGTTATATTCAGAGGAAGAAAATACAGCAATGGTTTTGCGCCTTAACTTAAAGAATTGTATCATTATCATAGTTTTTGAATATTTATATGGTACATATGAGTATGAGAGTATGTTGAAATATGAGTAGGAGAGTATGTTTAAATATGAGCATATATATTAAAAGAAATATTTTGTCTGGAAAAAATCATATATTTGCTCTATAACTTCCAAAACCTTTTTAATTAATCGGCATATTCGTCGGACAAGTTATTTTATGGGCATGTCAGAAATTTGGCAGAAAACATAGAGTATTTAAGTTAGCTCAAAGATTGTCTTTATAGAGAAATGATTATTGAATGAGTACTTTATCCAAATCAAAATCTAAATTAACCCTTTTCTAATGATAAGATCTTACATAGAGTCAATTAATTTATGATAGCTCTATAATATTCAAGTTCATTTTATAATTACTAACTTATTGTTGAGTTCTACACCCCTACATCTGGAGGCAAACTTGAAAACAATCTGCAGTGGAAGACTGATAAGCCTAAAAATGCACGTAAAGATGTCGTTGATTTTTGATTTAGACTTATACAATAAAATTTATAATTTCCCTTAATCACTAAATATAGAATACAGACCAAGTAAGGGGTCGAACCACAAGGAGGCAACAAATGAGAATTTTAATCCAATTTCAATGAATTAACTCAAAGATGATTTAATTTTGCAATTAATAAATCTTAATTATCCTTAATAATGTTTTTAATTAATCAAAATCAAGTAAGACTTAAATTTGATTTTAAATATTTCGATCAGAAAGCTCAAGATAGGAATATTTCAATTTTAAAATCAGATTAATTCAGATTATTAATTTCCCAATTATTATCAAATTTTAAGACAATTTCTATGAATTAAAATTGGGAATTAAAGAATCAAGAAAGGGATTTTTAAATTGGACTTCAAGATGGATGAATTTTCAAATCAAATTTAATTTTTAGGTTTTTTATATATTAAGGATCCCTCCTGTGTCCTTCCTGGCCAATTGCTTGGGAGAGCCTCCAAAAGTGTTTTTTGCCCTTTTCCAGACCTCCGTTTAAAGATCTAATGTCTGGATTGTAGAGGGAGAAAAGACAATCCTACCTTCAAAATTTCAGCCCAATCTGACATCTAGATCTCAAGATATCAAGGTTTTAGTGATGATAAATCTAGGCCGTTGGATCGTTTTATCTCTCCTCCAAGAAACTTGGAAATGGCGTTTTCTGATTGGTTGCCATATTCTTTCTCGTTTTCTGCTTCCTCGGATCGCATTCAGAGGCTTCGTTGTCCGCTTCGGCCGCCCATAATGGTTGGAGATTGATTAGCCTTTTTCAATGGCTATAGAGAAGCCACGTCACCCTGTATATAAAAAAAATAAAAATAAAATAAAATAAAAAGGCCAGCCGCAATTTTTTAATCACGTGCGCCGCAGCCGCAATGTTTGACTTTTCTTTTTTTTTTATAAAAGAAGGGCGGTGAGCTTACCTTAAAATAATAATAAAAAGACTCGCTCTCTCTCTTTTAAATATATTCAAATCGTATAGCCGCAATGTTTGACTATTCTTCTCTCTTATTATTAATAATAATTATCCACTCATTCGCCCGAATTTCGGGCGAATGACGTGGATGCCCTTTAATATATAAAAAATATATCATAAAATTCCAAATAAATTAAATATGTGTTATTTAAATATGTAAAAATCATTTCTTGGCTATATAATGGTCAAACAATTATATAAAAATACGGAAAAATTCCAGAAAAATCATGAAAACACTTACCAACATTTAGCCAAGTATTTAAAGCCCTGTAAAAAATATTTCTTCACTGAAATGAGGTTAAATTCCATGTAAAAAATGATAAAAAATCAGAAATAATAATAAAATGAAAGGGTAATTGATTTATCTTTATTTTAATATGATAACATGCAAATATACTCATTAAAACACATAAATATAATATAAAATTCATTAATTAATCATGTTAATTGGCAAGTTTTCATACCCCCCACTTAAATCATTGCTAGTCCCTTAGCAATGTATCGTTATTTCTTTAGATGACTTCTTCATCCATCAATACTCATTCATCTGCATGAAGTGTTAGAATTATCAATAACATGCTGAAACGAAACTCTCCTCGACGATTTGGATTTCACCTTGTCAAGAATATGGGTGCCGTCCTCTTGGTTTTGGGTAGAGCTAATGAAATGAATAGAAAGATGTAGTTCTCTCCAGGTATTACACTATGATCCAGAATGTTCCTCACTGCGCTCTTCAAGTGGTGGACCTCTCTCCTCTCATATCAAGATCACTCTCTTCCGGGTAGCGGCTACTTGTGTTAAAATTCTCCACTAAGTTTCCTCCAACTATAAGATGAAACCTAGACATTCTCCGCCTCCCAGTTTAGCACGGAATATCAAATAGTGTGATGGCATGGGTCAGAGAAAAAGAATGAACAAAAGATAGCATGCTCAAAGGGGAAAAGATGGATTTTGAATGAAAGGTGTATCAAGGATATATCATTTCAGGTTGCCTTCTCCCAGACGTGGTTAAAGGAACGCTGCTTTTATAAAACTAGGAATTTCCGATTCTAGGAAGGGATTCTCCGGTTATGATATTTACTTTTAGGTTTTTGTACCTTTTCTTTTCTTGCTATTACGCTTAGCTTTGCTTCTCTTTTGGGATACGCGAAGGCGCTTGCGAGTCCTCTTTCTTTCTTGCCAGAACCTTTCTAACACTTCGCGTTACCTCGCCGTGACCTAGCCGCCAGCACTTCACTTATATATAAATAAAGCGGGACAGAGGTTCTGCAAGAAAGAAATAGAAAGAAAGAAATCATGAGTAATGCCCTTACTAGATTCAATAACTTGAAACAAAAGTAATGTACTAACAATGCCTATCACAAAAATACCCAATTTTTTTTATTTTTTATTTCCTCATATTTTGCTTGAACTTGAGGATTTTTCTTTTCTTCTTCTTCTCCTTTTTTTTTGTAAGGGATAAAGAAAATACTAAAAATTGTGAAAGAGAAAACAGAATGGAATTATCATTGACTCTAATAAGGGCATTATTTAAAATCATTGAAGAGAAGAAGAGGTAATAAGAAGTTGAAGAGCGAAATTAGACAGAAATGGTGATAGAGATGGGATAAAGGTGATCCCATGGAAAGGGAGATAGAATGGCTTGGGAGATGGCTACCATCCATGAAAGGCTGTTTGGTTAGAGAAAAGTTCAAGAAAGTGGATAGGTATATGGCTCATGGTTGAACACATGGAATGACATATGGTATAACAAATGTAATGTTATAGTGGAATTGCATGGTAAGGTAGATGGAGAATCAAGAAAAGGAAATTCTGTGCTTAAAGACTTGGAGAAATGCATATCTTCCACCCTATAGTGAGATTGACTTAATAAAAGAAAAACATTCAAGTAGGATCGGCTCAGTGAATGGTGGCGCGGTGTGGGTCCTCAATTCACTCAACTCTCTGGCATTTTGAATCATAGTGCTTCAATCCTTTGATTTTCCTATCCCCTACACACCCACTAGACACCCTAGCCATTTGGAAATTGACTCCCATATTATCCAAAATCAAGGTTTGTTTAATTTTTGCATGATCATGATCCGCTATAAAAAGGCAAACTTCCCTACATGTAATTCAAATTCATGGATGAAGGAGGTCTCCTAAATGTGGATTTTCAATTATACATGGAATTTATATGACAAAAACCAAACAAAGGTTTGCAATCCTAAGTACATGAAATGTTCTCCCCCCCCCACTAAATTATGCAATGTCCTCAATGCATGGGAACGGATCATAAATACAATTCAGAATTGCAAACCTGCTTAGGCGTGATCTTTGAATTTCTTTGAAGAACTTACTAATGATGAGTCGACATCTCGTTATCATGTGTGCGATATGTGCTTCTTCTTCTCTTTATTCCTGTAAAACTAAAAACCAAAGGCAAAACAAAATAGCAATCTAGGGAAATAGGTTAGTTCCCATAAAGTGAAATCAAAGAAAAATGCAAATAAAGAAAGAAAAAAAAAATGGAGAGCTAGATAAATTGAAAGTCATACAAATGGCTCTATGATGAACTTTGGAATCCATAATTCCTTATGCGATATTGTCTTAAATGGTTCTAAGATGGATTTGGGAATCCACACTTTTCTCCCCTTATTTTGGGTTGAAATACCTTTTGTGCTCGTCGACATATATCGCTTAGGGATCCATCTTTGGTGCTCATACATCCATTGATTCCCTATATACTCACTCCTATGATCCGCATATCTCCTTCTTATGTCAAAATCTGCAATCTTCCTTTCATTTATGCATCTATTTTCCTTCTTCAGTAAGGCAGCAAAATTTTTAGTCAATGATTCATTCTCCATTTTTAACTTTTCTAACCTTTCATGCATCTCACTCTTTTGATCATTTAATTTCTTCATATCATTTCTCAAGTGGAGATTAACTATTTTAAAGCAAAATGTCCCACTTGAGATGATATGCATGATGGTTTACAGAAATTTTGAGACGGTGGACTAATGGATGATAATGGTGAATCATCTGTTTTAGGAAAAGAACTAGGTTGAGAAGATAAATCATCTACCACTGTTTCTTCCTTAGGAATGTAATCCTCAAAGTGTACACTTTTGCAATTAGAAATATCTAAACTAAGGGACACAACATTATCTTCTTTTCTAAGGATTACCTCTCCCTCCTCAATATCAATCATAGATCTAGCTGTTTTCAAGAAAGATCTACAAAGAAATAAGGGGGTTTTGTTTGATTTTCCTTCAAGGATCACAAAATCAGATCTGAAACGAAACCCCTCTATATCAATGCAAATATTGGAGATTTTTTCTTTAGAAGCTATCTGAACTCCATCATCAAAACAAACAACATCAGAAGAGGGAATGACCTTTTGTATAGGGTGTCTCACAAACATAGAATAAGGTATGATATTCAGATTGAAACCAAGATCTATAACGACATTTTTGAATTTTGTTCCTCCAGTTTCACATGTAATTTTGTACTCTCTTTGTTCCAACGACTTCTTATATAAGTTCCTTCTCCTAGAAGGTTTTCCTACAGGTTTTTCTAATGTGATTTGAGGGTTTTTGAGTGTTGGCTCTCCTATTTTATCCCCTAATTGGACTAATTCTCCACTACTGTCTTTGTTTACAATGTCTCCTATAGGTCCTTGACATTTATCATTCTCTATTTTTGTAATTCTTTCATTGAACTCCATCATATGATCCTTCACTTGATACATCATGGATATCGTAGTTTGGACAACCGGAACTATTTGAGAATGATCAGGGATAGGAGCATTAATAGGTGAGTCATTGGCTTTTGGAGAGCTTGACCTAGTAGGGGTATTAGTAGTTGCGGTATTAATTTGGGAGAAACTACTCACATCCATAATATATGGACTTATGGCTATAGGAGATTGTGGCTTCTGATATCTAGGAAAATTTAGAGGATCCTGAAATTCAAAATTAGGGTTTTCAAAAGATTCACTTTTCCTTTCCTCAAGGCCCGTCAAGCTTTCCCTAGGATCATCTCTATGATTCCTATAAGAATTTTCCTTAAGTGCAAGGTATTCTTCAAAACTTGGTGGCTCATAAAATTCTCTAAGTTTCCTACGAGCAGTATTTTCATGCGAATCTAAAGGATATGTAGGAAATTCCATCATTTCTCTAATAGTTTCACGATGCGTACCTTGTCCAGTGAATGTACTGCTTGTTGGACTTCTATTTATGTTCCATTTTCTCCTTTTAGAAGATCTTCCCTTTCTGTAATATCAGAGGGTGAGAATGAAAAATAAAAGTAAAAAAAATTACCTCAATGGATGTGTAGAAATCCCAATTGTGATGACCACCTTCTTTGGTAACACAAACACTCAAGAAAAGATTAGTATACGTTAATCAAAAAATAAATAAACAAATCTCCGATATTTTATTTTAAAATTCCAATCTCTGATAGTTGTTTTGGGGACAAGCCAGATTATCTCAACAAGAAAATCACAACAAAAGAAAGATAATTGATAAATTTGGGATTCCCACTATTTGTTTTGATCACTAAAAATATATGAAAAATTAAAATCAATTCAAGAATGTATAAAAAATAATTTATCACTAAATATAATATTCTTGTTGAATAATTTAAAATTCCAACCGTGCCTCCCTGGCAACGGCGCCAATTGATAAGCCTAAAAATACATGTAAAGATGTCATTGATTTTTGATTTAGACTTATACAATAAAATTTATAATTTCCCTTAATCACTAAATATAGAATACCGAGCAAGTAAGGGGTCGAACCACAGGGAGGCAACAAATGAGAATTTTTATCCAACTTCAATGAATTAACTCAAAGA
The DNA here is from genome assembly GCF_029677425.1 of Wolffia australiana. Classification (NCBI taxonomy): domain Eukaryota; kingdom Viridiplantae; phylum Streptophyta; class Magnoliopsida; order Alismatales; family Araceae; genus Wolffia; species Wolffia australiana. The sequence goes on along the minus strand of NC_135841.1, from coordinate 77,141 downwards.
TGATTTAATTTTGCAATTAATAAATCTTAATTATCCTTAATAATGTTTTTAATTAATCAAAATCAAGTAAGACTTAAATTTGATTTTAAATATTTCGGTCAGAAAGCTCAAGATAGGAATATTTTAATTTTAAAATCAGATTAATTCAGATTATTAATTTCCCAATTATTATAAAATTTTAAGACAATTTCTATGAACTAAAATTGGGAATTAAATAATCAAGAAAGGGATTTTTAAATTGGACTCCAAGATAGATGAATTTTCGATTAAAATTTTATTTTTATGTTTTTTATATATTAAATTAAATTCCTAAAAAATAAAAATCGAAATATAGAGAGAGAAACTAAACAAATTAACCTAGAGAGAGAAAGTGATGAATTTGGGGAAAAGATAAAATCCGACCCTAAATTAAAAATCAAATGGAGCAGAAATGTTTTAAATTGATTTAGAATTAAGGATCAAAAATCAGATCTTGAATCGGAATCAAAATGAAGTGCTAATTTCATTCAAAACAAACTTCTAGGGCATGTACATTTCGCCCGTGCCTTGGCGTTTTAGAATTGTTCAAGAAGAAGATTGAAATACAAATCAGAGACTTACAAATTTGAGTTCAGAACTAAGATCTGTCGACTTCAAGAATCCCTCCTGTGCCCCTCCTGGCCAATTGCTTGGGGGAGAGCATCCAAAAGTGTTTTTCGCCCTTTTCCAGACCTCCATTTATAGATCCAACCGTCTGGATTGTTGAGGGAGAAAAGACAATCCTACCCTCAAAATTTCAGCCCAATCTGACATCTAGATCTCAAGATATCAAGGTTTTAGTGATGATAAATCTAGGCCGTTGGATCGTTTTATCTCTCCTCCAAGAAACTTGGAAATGGCGTTTTCTGATTGGTTGCAATATTCTTTCTCGTTTTCTGCTTCCTCGGATCGCATTCAGAGGCTTCGTTGTCCGCTTCGGCCGCCCATAATGGTTGGAGATTGATTAGCCTTTTTCAATGGCTATAGAGAAGCCACGTCACCTTGTATATAAAAAAAATAAAAAAATAAAAAATAAAAAAAACAAGGCCAGCGGCAATTTTTTAATCACGTGCGCCGCAGCCGCAATGTTTGACTTTTCTTTTTTTTTTATAAAAGAAGGGCGGTGAGCTTACCTTAAAATAATAATAAAAAGACTCGCTCTCTCTCTTTTAAATATATTCAAATCGTATAGCCGCAATGTTTGACTATTCTTCTCTCTCTTTTTAAATATACTTAAATCGTATAGCCTCAATGTTTGACTATTCTTCTCTCTTATTATTAATAATAATTATCCACTCGTTCGCCCGAATTTCGGGCGAATGACGTGGATGCCCTTTAATATATAAAAAATATATCATAAAATTCCAAATAAATTAAATATGTGTTATTTAAATATGTAAAAATCATTTCTTGGCTATATAATGGTCAAAAAATTATATAAAAATATGGAAAAATTCCAGAAAAATCATGAAAACACTTACCAACCTTTAGCCATGTATTTAAAGCCCTGTAAAAAATATTTATTCACTGAAATGAGGTTACATTCCATGTAAAAAACGATAAAAAATCAGAAATAATAATAAAATGAAAGGGTAATTGATTTATCTTTATTTTAATATGATAACATGTAAATATACTCATTAAAACACATAAATATAATATAAAATTCATTAATTAATCATGTTAATTGGCAAGTTATCAAAGACTTTAAAGGAATCAAAACTTCATGGATAAAACATTGAAATGAAGCACCTGTGCCCGGACCACATCCAAGGTTTCTTTGGTCCTTAAGTGAGACGAGTCAGGTTGCTCAGTTTTTCAGTCTCTTAATGTATCCACGCATTCCATGGCATGTTAATTGTCGTCCTTCATGTTGACGAGCTGCAGTCACCCTTTGTCATCATCCTTGCACCATCCCGATTGCATCGGGAGAGGAGAGGAGGTGTGGGAAGAAGGGACAAGAAAGGGATGTCCCTTGAACAATTCTTGTCTAGGTGAAGTTCGTTCAGGGCCTTACCCAATTTATTATAAGCGGATATTTTTCATAAAACCCCCAAACATAAGTATTACAGAATCCATGTCGTGAACATGATGATTCCATGTCGTGGAAGACGTATTACAGAATCATAACGGCATCAACAAAAATATGAAAGGAAGCACATGTGCACGGATCAAATCCATGATTTATTGGATCCTCGAGCAAGACTAGTCGATCTGCTCAAATGTGCAGCCTACAAATGTATCCATGTGATCCTCAGCACGTTGAATTTCCTCATCCACCTTGGTGAGCTCCATTCAACCTACGTCGTTGTTAATATGATGTCTCAATTGTAATAGGAATGGAGAGGAAGCATGGACAGAAAGGAGGAGGGGAAGGCTCCTGAACAATTCCACGTTGGGTGAATTTTGTTCAAGGCATTCCCCTATTTATAATAAGTGGGTACTTTCATAAAAGCCCAAAACTTACTTATATCTTCAAATGTCCAAAAGATCATTTCATGTGACCCTCTAGGCCCATGTATTCGTCTAGTTAACGGCTCTTGTGGCCAAATAACCTTTTTTACCCTTCAAAATTAATTAACTATATCATCATATAGATTAATCAATGCCTCATCAATTTAACGCATGGAAATTTCCTGTTATCGATTAGTGTGTACATATAGTCCCTCATCCACTTGACGCTCTTAACTGTCAAACCCTAATTAGTCATCCAAGTTAGAACTGATGCATTTGGAAGAGAACTCTTCTCCAATATTTCATTACCTTGGCCAAGGACTTCACCGCATCATCATCCTTGAGTTATCACCTCCTATACCAAGAGTGTACGATCCCATCTTGACCATTTAATCATCTTCCTGAACCTTTTGACACACCCAAACTATGATTGTTAGCAATGCCATGACTAGAGACTCTTAGGTCATAGTCAAAGTACAGCTTCCCCATCTTTGTCGTCTCAAGTCTAAGGACCACTTACACAATTATAATGTGAATCAAGTTGATTAGTAGTTTTGTATAAGACCTTTTAATGATTCATAAGATGAACGTGTAATGTTAGTATCTATGTGGAATGTCTCCACACTAATGGTTAGGAGACCAGCCATACTCATTATATGAGTGACGATAGATATTGTTATTCCATTCAGATACTTCAATGTCCTTCTCGAGCACCATTTGAATATGAATATTTACAATATATGCTTAAAGACTAGTGATCTCTGTATTACGATCTCACCATAATTCATGAAGTGTGATCATGTATTCATGGATTTCATTATGAGCATCACATGTGCACTACAATGAATATGTTCTATTGACAAACAGGGTACGGGGTATGAAATGTGTGATTGTCTTGCTAGCCACATATATTTCCATCAGTGACCATTAGATTGAGGGTTGAGAGAGGGTCTCTCTCTCTCGAGACTTAAGGTGTAAGCTACCTCCTCGTCACAAGAAGAAGACGACAACGAATACTGTTTTGGCGACATCTTAGCACGTCTCAGGTTGTGAAAAACGAAGAGGGGTTAGGAGATTCAAGAAGGTTCCATAAAGGGTGCAGGAAGACGAAGATCCACAACAACGTAGAAAATAAGACAAGGGGAAAGCACAATGAGGTTAGGGTGCAGCATTCAGAACCCCCATTTTTCCAAATCAGGTCAGGTTCAGTATCTTGCTAACTCAATCTTGATGAAACCTAGTTAATGAACATCTTAAACTAAAAAAAAATATTTCAATTGGAAGTTGAAGTTGGATTCTGTCATATTTTAGAAGATCATTCGCTTTAAGGTATTTTATCATTTACTCAGTATCTCAAATATCTCATAAAATATTAATTATAAAAATAGTAGAAAAAATTTATTATTTAATAAATCTCTTGCCTCTACCGTTCACTATTTCTTTAAAGCTTTATCACTTTTTTTTACTAATTACTTATCTTCCACCCTTTCACCATCTTCATTATTATCATTTTCATTTAATATCCATGATATTATCTTATTTCCCTGACCCTCACTAAGGTATTAGAGCTGTCTTTAATGGTTTGTCCTAGTGGAGACAACCTCACTCCTACTTTATTTTATTTGATTTAGTAAAATCAAATCGACAATGACATTAAAAATAAACTCTAATTTTCCTCTGGTAGTGCCCTTGCCTCATATAACTCAGAGGACTTATTCTTTGCGTAGTTCAATAATATAGGAAGGAAACCTCGTTCTCGCGAGTTACTGCTACCACAAACGACGAACTCTTTTGCCTACCTCTATCTTCGCGGAAACTAAAGCTCTCATTTACAGTTGAGTAATCGTTCGAGTAAGTCTTGAATGAGCCCCTCGAAAGCTTGATTTATGAAAAAGATCTCATTTTGGTTCGGCGTCTCCGAGCTGTATATCCTCGTCTAACTTCGGGGAGGCGGGGCGATTGAGCAACTCAAGTGAACCGAACTTAGTTTTTGGGATAAAAGGGAGAAGGTTGTGAAGGTGGCCTCGTTATCCACACATCTGGTCGGCAGGGGTGATTATATCACCACCTTGGTTTTCATGAGCGTTGGCAGGTCCTGGAGAGCCCGTTAAGGGCGCTAGCGCATAGCACGGGGTGATCATCACCACCTGCACATCACATCTCGGCACAATGGAACGTGTAACCCGCCTGCTGTCCAAGTCAACCACTCAATTTCCTGTCATCCATAGCGCCTAACAGAACGTGGCAGCAAAGGACAACCCACCCATACGACAGCCAGCGGGGAGGATGGCACTACTGGCAAAGACCGTCTGGCAAAAACGCTGTTGGCGCGAAGTGTGGTAGGTCTGCGCTGGGGGAGCAACGCATAGGTTCCGAAGGAAAGGGAGCCGTGACAGTGGAAGAGCCAGGGGAGGCCGGGTTTTGAATCTTTTGGTACCTACCATGAAATTTATAGACACTATTTAATAGTAAGAAGTGTCAAAAAAGAAATAAGTTCTATATACATTCAAACCACTATTGGTCATATTTATTTTTATCGAGAAATAGAAGAAGCGATACAAGGATTTTATCAAGCCTACTCGTATCCTAGCTAAACTAATTAATTAGGGGAGACTCATGAGAATTGGAGCTTTAATGATATCATAATTCCTGAATTTTTATGTGAATCAAGATTGAGGAAAGGAAGTTTTTGAATCACTGACTCAGACCCAGCCCAAGAAATAAACTCAGTGCCCATGGATAGTTTCGACATCAAAAACAACAAAAACAAAAGCAAACATTAGGTAGGATTTGAAATGCTAACCAAGCGTCCCCATGGGTTCTATACCCGATTCATAAGCTTAGCATACAGCCGATCATGAATATTGGACTATTATATATTGGTGTGCTGTGAGGTTTTCTGAAAGATAATTCAGATAACCTTCGGAACCTATCTACTCCCATGCCTTTCTTGGTCGGACCAACCCAATCGGCGATTTACGACAAGTCTTTCTGAATTTTAAGAGCGAGAAGCGGAACAAAAATCAAGCTTTCTTTATCGATAACCAATCCATTTTCAAATTTAGTTGGGAGACTTTACCCAAGAAATGGGTACATGAAATGGAAAGATCGGAACATGGGAATAGATCTGATACAAATACGGACTACCCATTTAAATTGTTGTTCTTCTCAAATTTCATACCTATACACGGGTTCAAGTTTTGATTGATATTTGCGGAGTTGATCATCCCTCTCGAAAATGAAGATTTGAAGTGGTCCATAATTTACTGAGTACTCCTTTCCCGCTGCTAAGGTTCAACATCTGAACTAAAGAAAATGATTGTTTTTTCATCAGCGCCCCTTTTTTTCGGGTACTAAGAGTCCTCTCACTACCAACCAGCAAACATTATCTCGCTGGGTCTTGCCGGTATCAACAACGATAAAAAAAAACAACCAAAACAATAACTAACTATGGCTCTTGGCCCAGAAAACGTCCTAGGCGTAGGGGAGATCTGAGCAACACGGAACGCCTAGACAAGCCCGTAGCAGTAAGTAGATCGAGAGGTCGTTCCGCCCCTTGTCCCCAAAGATGGGTAATATGTTCTCATACAATGTGTTGCTCCAACTTAATTCTATAGTGCGTAGCTGGCGAGCGATCCCAGTCCGCGACAAAGAACAAGACAGCAAGCGAGTGTACCTTTGTTCGCTTCTTCTCCACCAAGCACTGTTTTTTTTCTTGTTGGTTCTGATTCTCTAATTCAAGATATTCTTTTTTATTAGATCGTAGATTAAGATCATTTCCGTTGATGTTTTTATTTGGACTAATTTTGGTATTTCTATGAATGTTTAAAAGAAGAAATTGGATTGGTATAATCCATGGTTTAAGCTTATATGCATCATAAAAATAACCAAGATTCCAAATTCTGGGAATAACCAAGATTCCAGATTTGATATGGGACAATATAGCCTTTCTTTATTCATTCCCATCCAATCAAAAAGTTTTTTTCTTTTATTGGGTGGTTTTGTTTTTTGATGAATCGTGAGAGGATAAATATCTTTATTATAAATTTTTGGATAATTATGAGTTCCAGCTTTAGTATTTTTATTGATCTTGGTACCAATTTGCATATTAGTCCAGGTATCAATATTGATATTTTTTCTAAAACAAAATTGGAGAATTCTACAATCAAAGTATTTTCTACCCAAATTTTTTTCTCCATATAGACTAGATTCTTCTCCTAGATAATCACTAATATCTATACCTACTAGTGCATAAAATGATTCAGGTTTCTGTGTTTTTTGTGTATTGAAATTATATCAAATTTTTGGGTCCTTAGCCGATGCTTATTCCTCAGATAACATCATTGCTTCTTCTCCAAGAAAAGAAGTTCAGGACCCGTGGGCCTTCTACCTCCACGCGGCATTGCTCCGTCAGGCTTTCGCCCATTGCGAAAAATTCCCCACTGCTGCCTCCCGTAGGAGTCTGGGCCGTGTCTCAGTCCCAGAGTGGCTGATCATCCTCTCGGACCAGCTACTGATCATCGCCTTGGTATGCTATTACCTCACCAACTAGCTAATCAGACGCAAGCCCCTCCTTGGGCGGATTCCTCCTTTTGCTCCTCAGCCTACGGGGCATTAGCAACCATTTCCAGTTGTTGTTCCCCTCCCAAGGGCAGGTTCTTACGCGTTACTCACTCGTCCGCCATACAAAAAAATCATTCTCCTGTAATACACTTTAGATCGAAATACTTTTACCTTACCGATTCTAACAATTTTGACTTTTTCAGTTTAAAGTAAAATTGTTACAAATTTTTTTTTAATTATATATAGAGATATGTTTTAAAAAGTAGTCCAGCTTCTTAATTGGCATTAACCCTAGATTCGTCCCCCCGATATGATAAATCAATCATTATTTTATACTCGAGCTCATCGCGTACTATTTGCTTCTAACCCCCGAAATTAGGTCCCTAGTAAATCAGAATCACCACTCTCGTCAGTTGCTCCTAAAGTAGCGCCTGCCTTTAGATTGATACACAGTTGAGGTTCTGCAATAAAAATGAACACTACAGGTGTGGGAGCGATCCTGGTCAGGGAAGGCTAAGACGGCGCCTTGCATATGGGTAGCAAGAGGGCGCTTATGCCTCCGTCGGCCCTTATGGGGAAGGGCCCAGCCTAATAGGGACAGCACACCCCCTACTTTAAGCGCACCTCTGTATCGACTGAATGACTCTATCTAAGGGTGACGTCGGTGGAACCGGTGAACAGATTTCCTAGCAGCAAGGGAATCTGGGACAAAGGGCTCGTAGTACCCCTTCCTTCAGAAACTTTTCTTCGCTTCGGTAGTTAATCACCTAAGGGGGGCAGGCTTCCATACCCATACCAAAACTGTGTTAGGCAGACGGTGGACTCTTTTTTTAAGGAAGGGAAGAAGGGGCCTAAGCACGGCATCTGCCATACTCTTGAGTGAGATTCTTGCAGAACCTTCGGAATATGTCACTCACTCACACACTACACACTACACTATATTATATCTTTATATAGTATACAAAATATACCATCAATAAATTCTGAATTGGGGATACATCTGTATTCTTGACATACTTAAACGAATTCCATTATGGGTATCAAACCAATACCGATTCATACAAGCAAAATCTTCTAATCGATAATTGGGCCAAAGAAACAATTTTAATTTCATTAATTTGTTTTTATTTGGATCTGTATTAAAATGCTTGTCCTTTTTCAAAAACTGTCCACAGTTCCTTATGTCGTTTTCATTGAAAAAGATTAGATTTCTATATACGTCTACAACATTTCCCTTCCAGGAATTCAAACAAATTAGAATTCTCAACTCTCTACGACGTCTAATAGATCATTGATCTGGGGGAAAAGGAACCGTCTACAAGGGAAGCTAGACATCAAGGTTGTGGCTTGATGAGGATATCTAAGCTGACACGCCGGAGTTGGCTGCTAGCACAACAGGGTGGTGCCTTGCCGCACCGCAAGCGTACGCGTAGTAGAGTTTGTGGTGGTGCTTCAGGATTCCAATGTACTGCGTCCAAGATCAGAACGAGTTTGCCGGAACCTGTTTTTCTGGACATACGGTTCCCGTGGAAGATCAAGTTGGTGAGCCGTGTGATGGGAAACCTCCCGCACGGTTCGTAGAGCACTGAAGACGAATGAGAGGTTAACCACGCAAGGGAAGCTAGCTCGATTCGCAAATTGGTCCGACTCGTAATTCACTTCTGACCCCGTGTTCGATAGCCCGACCGTAGTGATGTTAGTTGTGGTTACATCCATAAGTAGCTTGGTCCATCTTTATTCCATTTCATATATGTCCGAGGATCTGCATAGCCCTCGATTTATGTGTTATTTATCCATTCCTACTTTTTTTATGCCAATGTTGGTGACTGGAGATAACTCTCTTCAATTATTCCTGGGATTGAAGAGAGTTATAATGCATGAAATTCATGAAATGATGTGCTACCCAAATATGGTCATGCCAAGATGTAGATTAACCAATTACCATTACTTACCAACTACAATAATGTGGAAAAAAGTTTCCATGGATTATTATGTGTTTCCCAATTATGGTCATGGTAAGATGTGGATGTTGCAATTACCAATTACAATGATCTTTCTCTATACTTCAAAAATATACCAATTAACCTGGGAGTGAATGAAATGCACTGGGTTTAAGAGGTGAGATTTAGTGCCTGGAAATCCTATCCATTCAAGGCAGAGTGGGGCTGGCCAAGCGATGTTTATGGTACATATCCGATTTGGAATGATAGGTGCGCATTATTTGGCCATTAATATTCCGTGTAGCTCCACAACACAGCTTCGTAGTTTCATAGTCCAGCTCAAATCTGATCATCCCACAATACCTCGAAAGTTTCACGAGGCCTCGACATCTTCTAGCCCTGGGAATCAAAGCGTCTCGCAGTGGAGTTTTTTAATTGGCGAATGACGCTGTGAGAAATCCACATTACAAATCGTCCTAATTGTTCTTCATTGGAAGAGAATATGGCCTCGGCGCGGCTCCTCTCCGGCGCCACCCAACGGTCGATGCGGCCCACAGGATCGGTCCATGGGCTTGATCGGGGGGCCACCCGCTCGACAAAAGGTCTGGTCGCAGCGACAGACGATGGCGCGCCGGAGAGGAGGAAGGAGGAGGAGGAGGAGGAGGAGAAAGCGCAGAATTGGGTTTTCCCAAGTCTCGGCACGCTCAACTCGCTCATGGCCGGGCTCTGCGCCCGCCGAGCGCTGCAGCTCTACGCGGGCATGGTCCGCCGCGGCTCGGCCCCCAACCAGCTGACCATGGCGGCGATGGCCAAGGCCCTCGCCGCGGCCGGCGAACCCCCCGCCACGAGGCTGCGCCTGTTCCGCTGCATGGGCCGGCTCCACGGGCTCGCCCCCACCGCCGTCGTCTACAACGCGGTCATCCACCAGCTCTGCCGGCGGGGCGACGTGCCCGCGGCGGAGCGCGCCTGGGCCGAGATGGCCGGGCGGGGCGTCGAGCCCAACGCGGCCACCTTCACCATCCTGCTGGACGCGCACGCCAAGAACGGGGACATGGGCCGGGCCCGGGGGGTGTTCGCCGAGATGCGCGCCCGCGGTTCGGCCCCCGACGCGGTGGCCTACACCGCCCTCCTCGACGTGTACCTCAAGCGGGGGGACCTGGCGGCGGCGCGGCGAGTGCGCCGAGAGATGCGCGAGGCGGGCGTGGCGGAGACCGCCGCCACGCTCTGCGCCGTGGTGGACGGGCTCTGCAGGCTCGGCAAGACCCGCCAGGCCGTGGAGATGGTGCTGGGGGAGGAGGGCCACGCGGCCACGCGCCAGGCCCTCTACGCGGCGCTCATCCGGGGACTCTACGCCGACGCGCAGGACTTCAAGGCCGGGCGCGTCTTCTTGCGCATGAGGGGGGCCGGCCTCGTCCCCGATGCCGCCACGTATGCCCTTCTCCGGCGCGGCCAGTGCCGGCTCGGCCGTCCGATCAACGCCTCCGCCTTGCTCGCCGACATGCTCAAAAACGGAACGACGGAACACAACGCTAGGAACGGAACGGGCCGGTGGGATTAAGCGACCAAGGCTTTCTTCCCGTTCCCGTTCCCGTTCCCGTTCCGAGTCAGAACGGATGACGAGTGAGAATAAGGAACCGTTATCCGTCTCGAGTCTCGATGATTGACCAGATCGCTGGTATATATTTCACCCACCGTAATTTGAACTTTCCGTATATACAAGGGGAAACAGAGGTTGTGGAGGACGGGGAGAGGCTTGGCGGAGGGGGGGGAGATCGCCGGAGATGGACAAGGGAGACAAAGTCGTCGGCGCTCCCTCGTCGGGTAAATTATCCTGCACCAAGTTCTTCGACGCGCTGGGGTTCTGCTACTGTGAGTTCCTCTTCTTCCCGGCCAAGTAATTTATCTTTGTTCGGAAACAATTTCCGGTCGAGTATTTGAATCCTCATCGGAATTGTCCTGCGTGCAATTCTTCGACGCGCTAGGATGGTGCTCTACTGTGAGTTAAACGTTCCTCTCATCCGAAACAAGTCTCTTTGGCGGAGTATTCGAGCTGTATCCAATTAATGGCAGAGTATTCAGAACAATCCTGCTCACCATCTCCTCCGCCTATTTTTTTTAAAAAAATCAGAAACCGCACTATCCAATCCTAGATAGCTTCAAAAAATTTAGAGGCTCAAAGGCACATATTTAAAGCTTTTGACGAGGACTTTCAGATAATTTGGCCGATTCGCTCGCTTGGCCTTTTCTACTTGCCTTTTTGGCAGTTGCATTTACCATTGATTTCTCTGAATTCTAGTTCCGAAATTCAATAATACACCATTAATTGGTGAGAAAACCTGTGGATGATTTCTATTGATACCTTTTTCAAAAAATAATTCCTATGCGATGTATTCAATATGATCAATCTTCTCTTTTTTTTTTTTATCTTCACAGCTCCAGTCCACCAGATGCAGCAATACTACAGACGAGGAGAATTTGATACCTGCTTCGAGAAATGGAATGTTCTCTTTGACTGTTTGAAACTGAAGACAAAGAAACCCTCTGAAGTTCAGGTTAGTCAAGAACCAATAATGAAATGGTTATCGTTTGGAAGCTCGCGTGGGAATGGGGGATGGTTTATTTTCTGCATATCTACTTTTTTGTTGGATCTATTCTCAGGAATTTTAATATTGAGGCCTCCTGCAGTAAAACCTTGATATTTATAAAAAAACCCTATTTTAAAACCCTATTCTCAGGAATTAACCTTGATATTTTCTTCATATCTACTTTTTTGTTGGATCTATTCTCAGGAATTTTAATATTGAGGCCTCCTGCAGTAAAACCTTGATATTTATAAAAAAACCCTATTATAAAAAAACCCTATTTTGAAATTTTGTATCTAGTGTTTTGTCGAGTACTTTCACATCCAATCCGTTCGGCTTTCTCCTTGAAATCACTCGGATGGGGTTATATAACTAGAAAAACGGTATCCTAAAAGGTCGAAATTTTTTTGATGATGCCTATTCACATGGGTCTTGCTCTTCTGCGTTGGTTTCATAGTCCTAAAAGGTATTTTATGAGCACTTTGGATTGGATATTTTGTACTTTGGTTTTGGTGATGGGATGTGATTTCCCTGGGGGAGATGTCACATTAGTTGCTGAAAGAATAGAAAACGACCTGGATCTCCTTCTTGAATTCAAGATTTTCCAAGAATAGTAATCTTCCAAGAAAACACTAGACAATCGAAGAATTTGGAGAGAGAGATCACGGTATTGTGGAATGAGGAGAGATCAACGAACGATAGGGAAGGGAATGGAGGTAGAAGAAAGGACAAGCCAGATGGGCCTTGTCCGTCTCTGGCAGCAAGAGGATCTCCCGGCGGGCCTGAGCTCTGACTCCCAAGCAAAAGTGCCGCAGTACCCATTATACTTATAGGTGGGTCGTGCCCAACTATCTCCTCACACGTGGCCTGAGGAGCTCGGTGTGATGTCTCTTTTCTGCTTCTTCCTCTTCTTCATGGATGTCTGGGGCAGTCCCGTATCATGCTTATATATGTCGTCTTTGATGGTTGATGATGGAATTTCTGTTTTATATCATCTTTATACAGGAAATTCTGGAATCACGAGAGAGTTCCAAGTCGCATATATGGTCTTTTCGATCTGTGGACGAGGCCTCCACCCACTGGAAAAAGACATATGGTTCTTCTTAGTTTTTTAAGGTAAAGCCATTTATGATATTATTTAATGCAGTATTTGTGGGCAAAAATTGGCCCCATATTAAAATGGGTTTGGATATTAGGCCCAGTCGGCTCTTCCATTGCATCTCCTGCTTCTAAAATTTAGTGCTCACCCTTCTGAAGGGAGAGCCATGGCTATTCTCTGATAGAAAAATATCATTAATACAAATGACAACAATACCTCTCTCTGGGGTTAGGGCCGTATCAGTATCTCCTCGGACAGTCTCTTTGGCAATCTAGGTGATGTCGACGACCCAAAATGTCGACAGAAAATGAAATAAAGAGCAGAGATTGTGTGAATGGTCTTGACAAAAATTGATAATAATTTAGAATCATAAAAAGAATTGGGAGGGCAAAAATTGGACGTGCACTGCTGGAATAAGACGTTCTAAACAATAAGTTTGTAATTCAGTCTGTGCTTAGATAATCCGTCTCATTTCTGTCTAGGGGATAATAGTAATGAAAATTTATATGGAATAAAGAAATAACATATTCCTGAATTTTAGGAAACAAGGCCAAATGTTTCATCCGTAAATTTGTTTTCATAATAGATAAATGGGATACAATGCTTGCCTTGAAACCCAAAAATGCATGGAATCAAGATATAAGATTTTCAAGAATTTTAACCAAAAAAAAAAGCGAATAAAAATATGTTGTTATGTGTCTGCGAAAATTCGCATAATTTATTTTTAAGGTGGAAGAATCTGAAATGCTAATAAGATATTACAAAATAAGAGATCAAGAAAATCAACATTGTCCGAATAATGTTTTCGGATCTAGATTTTGATGATGGTAAACATTTAAAGGTAAAAAGAGAAATCATGTTTAAATTTTTGACGGCAGAGAATAAAAGCTGAAGATTCAAGAAACCAACTTACGGTTTGTATTGTTTTCCCAGATCAGGTAATTTAATCTTCAACCATGTACCAATATGTGCCCTTGGAAAACTGTATCAAAAGGCCATTCAATTCTGTGGTAAACTCGAAGATGAGGGGACAGGGACAATATTCATAGGAATATCATCCTCAAAATACTCCTCTATTCTATCATTTCTTAATTCTCATGTCATTTCCTATTTTCTTTTAATGGTGTAAGTGCCTTTTTAGTTTCAAATGGAAACGCATGTTTATGATTTTTAAGTAGAGGATGGATTGCTGGATCATGGATTGATATATGAATGTAGAAGGTTTAATTGATAAATGATGGATGGATGGATGGATAATGGGACCATTGGTGGATGAATGATGGATATATCGGTGGATAATGGCATATTGATTGATAATAATGGATAAATGGTGACTGTATGGATCATGGACAGATAAATGGTTGATGATTGGATGAATTTACAACTCAGGGGATGCATTGATAAATGAAGGGAGGATGGACAGTGGATGAAAGGACCATGGATGGATGGATATACAGAATCATGATTGGATGATTGATGAATGCATTGGTTGATGATGGGAGGATGGATTGATTAATGATTGAGGGATGAATGGTTGATGGATCACGGATGAATATATTGAATGGTTGGTGCGTGGATGGATGGACGAATGGATGAAGGATAATGAATAGTCCGGGGGATGGTGGATAGACTAGGGACAGAAGGATGATGGATAGACTAGGGACAGATAGATGATGGATAGCTCATAGATGTGTGGATGGAGATGAATGGATGGATGGTTCGGTAGTGATGAACTCATCATTATGGATGATTTTGAATTTGATTTATTCACTTAGAAATTAATTTTAGCTATGGGAGGAAATCAGGACAGTCAAGGAAGGAGAAATGGTCTCCATACATGATCTCCTCAACGTGATATCCATTTCTAAGGCAGAAGAACCCTTTTGGTTTTTCAAGGAGAAGCCATCCATATCCAATGTTTTTTAGTACATTTTTGTCTGAAAAGAGGGTTTATTACTATTATCTTATCTATGAACCTAGAAATTTTAGAATCTTTTTTTCCATCCAGGATTTAGATGTGGTCATGTTCCTGGAAAATATCTGCCAGTCATCGCCATTGGGTCAGTTTATCAACCGAATTCATCATGGTAAGCCGTTAAAGGCTAGCCGAGCACTGTAATTCTCAAGGAAGTGTCTCCATCTCCATGCATCCTTTGAGTTGGAGGCTCTAGAGGCGTGACCTGGCTCCATTTGATTTGAATGTTTTTTCATGCCACTTGTTCTCTGACAAAACGAAAATCAAATTCTATGAGTTTAGTTCTGGCATGAAACACTAGATTTTTGGCAAGATACATTTCTCCAATATTATCAATGTTGGGTTCTAGATGCCTAGATCTAGATGAAAAAATTGAAACGACACGCAGCGAAAGACTTTTGTGGAATCAAACATCATCATTTAAACCATGAAACAAAGTACCTTTGCACGTATCGTATAATTGATTTATTGGATCCTGGAGCGAGACGAGTTGAGCTGCTCACGTGTGCAGCCTTTAGACATATCCACGAGATCCTCGACATGTCAAATCTCCTCCTCCATGACAAGTCGCATTCTACCTCCAGCGTCGTCGTTACACCATTCTAATTGCATCGGGCATGGGGAGGGGGTGCGGGAAGAGAGAAGAAGGGGAAGCACCCTGAACAATTCTGGCCTAGGTGAATTTCGTTCATGGCCTTCCACTATTTATACTAAGTGGTTAGTTTTTATAAAACCCCCAAAACTATGTATATCTTCCAACGTCTAAAAGACCATTTGCGTGTGACCCTCTAGGCCAATGTATAAGTCTAGCTAATGACTCTAGTGGCCCAATAACCTTTATCAGTCTAGTTAATGACTCTAGTCCACAGCTTGACAGGACGCATGATATCCACGGCGCACATGGGAGTCCTTGCAAAACGAGAAGAACTTCACCCTTTCCATATGTCCCATAGTAAGTAATCTATGGTGATGTGTAGGATGGGGCTCTGTTTGAAGCGTGTTGGCAGGAGAAACAGCTTGCCAAAACACTCAGACGGGGTCAGTGAAATATCATGGAGTGTGCACTAGTGGTTTGTGCTTTGAGGCCAACAATATAGGGCTGCCTCCCTATGGAAGAAAAGTTGTTCCATAGTCTCAACCTATGGTGATGCGGGACGACAGTGGCAATACGAACTGAAAGAGTGACCTATACGGATTACTCGATCATCAGTCGGGAGGCCACGATGTTGGAGTCTCTAGAGGAAAAAGGAGATGTGTGTGGAGAGTTTTGAATGCTAGATGAGGCAACCCAAGTGCTGGATGGGGGATTTCACATCGAAATGCTCCCAACAAGATCTGCTAGAGTAGGCTCCATCGAATGTGAGCGTCCAAATGGCATAGTCGGGAGTGGTCCGAGTGGATTCTCTAGACTTGGGTTACTATAGCTAAAGGGAGGCCGTGCTGCTCCCATAGGTGTTGTGTGTTGCCCATGGGGAGCTGGGCCACTTTGAGTCATAGCCGATGTGGTACAAAGTGCGAATGGCAAGTTAAAGGCTCGATCACATGCCAAATGTCAAACTAGGCACTAATCACACCTCGCCCAACCTGCCAACGTGTGACCTGGGCTACCTAGTGCCAGTGCATCTGCCATGTCCGCCATCTCCAATGGCCCCGGATATCCATCTCTTGACGGGCCCACTCACCATACTTGGTAGAAACAAAACATCACCATAGGGTATGTGTGGTATCCATACGCCATACAAGCTTCTTCAGAAGAATGTCTTGGACGTCTAGGAGGCGTCTGATCCCTAAACCCCCCTCGGCCGTCGGTCGACATGCTTTCTCCCATGGAACCCGATGATAACGACTCTCTCCATTGAGGTGACCGGACCATGAGAAACGTGCGCATAGTCATTCGACTAAGCAGAGGACTATGCGAGAGAATGAGTGGACCACAAGGGTGTGCACTAGGATACTCATAAGGTTTAGGGCTTAGGATTTAGGGTTTAGGGATTAGGGTTTATGGTTTAGGGTTTAGGGTTTAGGGTTTAGCGTTTAGGGTTTAGGGTTTAGCGTTTAGGGTTTAGGGTTTAGGGTTTAGGGTTTTTTTTATTGGCAAAAATCACTGTGCTTGGTATTGCCAACGTTGTGGTTGTGCTCGTAGACCGATCCATCCATGCCCTGGACGCCACCTGGGGGGATTTTATTTATAAAGTGAAGTGTTTATCAATCTTAATTACGCTGGGATCCCACTCGTCCACGCCCATGTGCAGGAAAGGAAAAGATACATATGTGATACCTGGCAGGTGCTCGGAGAAGTGCTCGCGTCGATGTCTCACCGAAGCCCCCTTAGTGACAATGATGGAGCAGTAGTAGGTTGTCCTCGCCTCCGATAAGTGGTAAGGAGGAAGTGCATGGCGAGACTCCATTCGAGGTGGGCGTCGTCCACCACGCAAGCGTGAGTAGGCGAAAGGATGAGCTCTTCCCCGTCGAGTGTTCCACGCAATCCGCCAATCCCGCGAGGCTGCCGAGGAGTGTATGCAACGCGTTTGGAGGGTGGGCAAGCCGAGACGGTCAACGCGATAGCAGCCCCTAGCTGTCGTAGGGAGTGCCTGCCAAGAAAGAAAAAGAGAAGAAGGGGTTTGTGTGTGTACCGCGTGGTTGGCGAGGGCATCTGCTGTCTGTTGCCTTCTCGCAGTTGATGACGAATGCTGGTTGTGCGAGGATGGCACCGCATGATTGCCTACCATATTCGATGTAGTCGCCACTGGGAGCATGTACCTGCACGAAGCATGTCAACTAACACTTGTGAGTCCAATTCTACGACGATATTATCAAGGTTTTGTTCTTCGCAGAGGAGTAAACCATCCCGTATCGTCGTAGCTTCGGCTATTGTGTTAGTTTGTACACCATAGAAAGAGAAGAAAGCAAAAAGAATACTCCTTGTATGGTCGCAGAGGATACCACCTCCCCCTGCGGGCCCCGGGTTCCCTTTGGACGCGCCATCCACATTCAGTTTAAGGATGCCGATTGGCTGTGGGAGCCAATAGATGACCCGTAGCTGACTACGGATGGGGGCAGGGGTCGCTGAAATGCCCCAGGAGCGGAGGAGGACTCATGCAAGTGGTGAGCTGCAGGCACGAGGGGTATGAGATGATAGATGCGTCTAATCCACATCTTCACTCGGCGCATGATATCCACAGCTCGCATGGGTATACCTGCAAAAAGAGAAGAATTTCACCCCTTCCATATCTCCCATAGTAAGTAAGCTATGGTGATGTGTAGGATGAGGCTCGTTTGGAGCATGTTGGCGAGAGGAAGAGCTTGCCAAAACACTCTAACAGGGTTAGTCGATTTGAGAGTGTGGACGCCAAAGGTGTGTAATTTGTCACTAACAGTCTGAGGCTGTCTCACTATGGAAGAAAAGATGTTCCATAGTTTCAGTATGGGGGGATGCTGGACAACAATGGCAACAGGAACTGATAGAATGACGAAGACGGATCAGTTGGTCATCCGTCGGGAGGCCACGATGTAAGAGTCTCCAGAGGAAAAACGAGACACGAGTAAGGATCGCCGGATGCCAGATGCGGCGTCCCCAGTGTTGGATGGGGGCTTTCTCACGGAAATGCTCCCAGGAAGAACTGCATGAGTACGCTCCATCGAGTGTGAGCGTCCAAATGGCGCGATTGGGATTGGGCCCGATTGGAGTACTCAAGACCTGGGATAGAATGGGGGAGGGGAGGCCATGCTGCTCCCATAGGTGTTTGCGTGTTGCCCATAAGCAGTTGGGCCACTATGAGCCTCACTCTATGTGGTACGAAGTGGGTATGGCTAGCGAAAGGCTCGTCAGCGTGCCAAGTATCAAACCAGGCGCTAATCTCACCTCGACTAATATGCCAGCGCGTGACCTTGGCGATCTCAAGCCAGTGTCACTGCCATATTCGCCATCTCCGATGGCCTCGGATATCCATCTCTCGTCGAGCCCATTTGCCATACTTGGCAGAGATAAAACTTCCCAATAGGGATTGTGTGGTGCGCATAGGCCATACAAGCTTCTTCTGAAGCATGTCTTGGACGTCCGTGAGGCGTCTGATCCCTAGACCCCCCTCGGCTGTCGGCCGACATGCTTTGGCCCAACAAACCCAATGATGGCGACTATCTCCCTCTAGGTGACCGGACCATAGGAAACGTGCACATAGTCGTTCTACTGAGCTGAGGACTGTAAGAGACAGTGAGTGGACCGCGAGGGTGTGAAGCGGGATACTGATGAGGACATGTCGAATAAGTTGGATACGTCCTCCAGGGGATAAGAAATGGAGTTTCCATCCCTTTAGTTTCTTTCTTAGTTTACCCAACAAGGCATCAAAGTAATGATGCTTAGAGTGTCCTAGAAAGATAGGCCATCCAAGATAGTTGAACCGAATGCATCGTCGTGAGTAGCGGGTATAATGCTGGAGTATCTGAGAGCGCTTTATAGTGGTGGAAGGACCAATTATAAAGCTACTCTTTGAAGCATTGACGAGTTGGCCCAAGGCTTGCTCGTATGTTGTAAGGACGCTCATAAATTCCTTAATTGATTTTTTTGATCCATTAAGGAAGAGGATGGTATCATCTGCAGAAAGAGAATGCGAGAGGATCGGCAACCCCTTTTCATATAATACGGTTGGATGAGGCCATGGTCAATCGCACATGTGAGCGGTCAGCTGAAGACCTCCTCCAATATAAAAAGGGTAGGTGAGATAGGATCACCTTGCCGTAGACCTCTCGTGGCCGTGAAGAAGCCAGTGGAGTTTTCATCCATTAGGAGAGAGAAATGATTCTCTCTTATGCAGGCATCGACGAGGTCGATGAACGCACTGGTGAACCCAAAGCCACTCAACACTTGGGTGAGGAAATTCCACTCGACTCGATCAAAGGCCTTCTCCATATCCAGTTTGATGATGACATTTGAGCACAGAATATGAGCGTCTAAGGACTGGGCTAGCTCGTGAACGAGCATGATATTGTCATGGATCTATCGACCCTTGACAAAACCACACTGTTCAGGCGAGATAAGTCGATCAAGGAAGTTCCCTAGCCTATTTATAATGATTTTGGATGCAACTTTGTAGCATACATTACAAAGACTAATGGGGCGAAAGTCTCTGAAGGTAGTTGGAGTGTTCACTTTTGGAATGAGCACCAAAAACGTGGATTTCCGACTTCGAGGGAAGACTTTGCGCGTGAACACCTCCTTGATAGCAAGCACCAAATCTGTGCCTACGATATCCCAACATGTGGTATAGAATTCCCTTGAGAATCCATCTGGTCTCGGAGCCTTGTTCCTAGCCAAGGAAAAGACAACATCCTTAATCTCTTCTCGAGTAGAAAGGGCAGTGATGAGGGCGCTTTCTTGGTTGGTCACCAAGTGAGGGATAGAGGCGAGAAGGTCCTCGGACACAACAGTGGGTTTTTAGGAGAGGAGGGAACGATAGAACTCCACTCCTGCGCCTGCTAGCTAATCGGGGTCCTGGCCATATGTCTCTAATAGGGTCGTATAGTTAGGGCGGGCTCTATGACGAATTGAGGCATGAAAGAAATGCATGTTTCTATCACCTTCTCGCAGCCATTGGACATGCAATTTCTTGAGATAAAAAATCTCCTAACGCCGCATAGCATCCTCAAGCTACTCCTTAAGCCGAAGCTAGCGCTCTCCTGCGTCGTCCGTCCGATTCCCTTGCAACTGTCGCCCGATAGCAGCTGGTTCGGTCTTGATTGCTTCGGCCAGCGCAAGTACGTCTTTGAAGACATGTCAATTCCATCATTTAAGGTGGAACTTGAGGATCCTTAGTCAATAGCTGAAGTTCTCCACAGGTGATATCGAGATCGTTCCATGCCAATGGCTACAAACAAAACGATGGAAGTCGTTGTGTTCTTACCACATGGCTTGGAAGCAGAATGGAGGCCGACGGACTCGATTACTCGAGTCTTGGAAAAGGAGGATCGGTGAGTGGTCCAAGTAATATCTTGATAGGATCTCTATCGTGATGGTGCACTGCATCAGTGCAATGCTATTTGTGAAACACCGGTCAATCCGTTCGTACATACGCGCATTTGCTTGATGCTCATTACGCCAAGTCCAATGGTAGGAGGATCCACAAGTGATGTCTGGTGTATAAAGTTGTTAAACGCTTGCATAGATCGCGACCTAGGGGGACGGCCTCCCTGGAGTTCTCTGACTACACGTAGGCAATTGAAGTTCCCAGCTAGAAACCAAGGGAGATCACCAAGTCGTGAGTGAGTATGGATGTGTAAGGCGAGTTCCTCCCAGAGGGCCTCTCGCACGAGGTGTCTATGTGAAGCATAGACTACGGTAAGCATGTAAGGCTTTGAGGAGTACAGTACGTCAAAAGAGGCATACTGGGTCCCTTCGACCAGTAGTTTCAACGAATAATCTCGGTTCCAAAAAAGCAAGAGCTTATTCGAGGGATGACAATAAACACGATCCATTCCGAGTTTCCTCGCAATGGTATGGGAGCTATCCGATGTAGTCATCGGCTCAATAAGTCCAACTATTCCTAGTTTGTACTTATTGATTAGGGAGAAGAGGTGTAACTGGTTAGAGGATTGCCGATCCCTCTACAATTCCAAACAAGACTTGGAATCATAAGGCTATCGACTCATGTGGGTCACCCTCGATCGGGTGTTATAGATGCGATGTGTATGTTGGGTGTCCGAGTGATGACTTGAAGAGGCGGGGTGTCCAAGTCTGACTCCTCGGAGATAGAGACGTCATCGTCCTCATCGTCTATAGGAGCGCGGCCGCCAGTATCCCCACATGTATCCTCAGAGCTAGTGAGGAGGGCTTGATGATTAGTCAGACAGTCCCCTTGCTCAAAAGGAAAATGTGATGGATGGAGGTCAGGCAAGGAGGTGAGTGTATCGGGGGGGGGGGAGGGTGGCTAGGGTGGGGCGGAAGGCTAGAGGTGGGGATGGGTGGCGAGCGAGGGGTGGGTGGCTCGGGGGAAGGAAGAGAGGATGGGCGAGGTGGAAGGGAGCGAGGTGTGGAGGAGTGAGGTGGTGAGGATGGAGGGGAGTAAGGTGGGGCGATGGAGGTGGAGGCCGGTGGACTGGTGAGGGACGAGAGGATGTGATACAGGGGGACGATGAGGAATGGGGAACTTGTGAGGGATGGGTGGGTGTATGTCTGAAAGTGCTAGGGATACTCGTTTGACTCTGACCAACCTCCATACAGTCTCCCACAGGGCTCTCGAGATCCAAGGGCGCAAAGGTATTGGAGGTACTAGCAGGTGCTTGTACCTCCTTACCCTTGCCTGGCTGAATGCTGGTAGTGGGGATATGTGTGCACTTATCGACCCCTTTCTTCACCCACAGGGACCCCAAAGCTGTGGGCCTGGTCGAGACAGGCTTTGGCGGCATAGAATCCCTAGGTGGGGGAGGGGTAGGAGTAGGCGCACCAAGCGGTGCGGGGGCGAGGCGTGTACTTCGGGTCGGTCTCTAGGTGGGACGACGTCCTTGAGTGGTAGACTTTGCCTCTATGATGTATTTGTTATAAGGCAAAGGTGGGAGGTACTCCTCTGAGGGGGTCAAGGGAGTTTGCGGGCCCTTTGACGACACGTATGAAGTGTGTGCCCTACGAGGATACAATGTGTACAGAATGCGGAAGGTTCTCGTACACTATAGTCTTTTGAATCAGCTCATCCCCATTGCGGATGAGGATCATGCGGTGAATGGGCTCTAAGAGGTCTATCTCAACACATACCCTCGCGTATCCGGGCCGGTTGAACAGATGTACATCCTTGTCAAGACGTATAAATGTGCCAACAGCACTGGCTAGGGACTCTAGTGCAGTGGGAGTGAAGAGATGCGTCCTGAGCCCTGGGAAGCCGAATCCATACTGGTATAGGGTGAGGGCAATGCTCCCGTGAGGTGTGCATTGGCTGCCTGGCTGTCCATCGATAGGTGTGCATTGTGGAACCACTAATTGCCCACGTGGTGCGACTCCAAGCTTTCCTAAAGTTCGCTTCCTGTTGGAAGCGGATGAAGACACTCAGATGGTTACGGGCTCTTATAACCACCGGACTAATGAAGTTCCCAGTGAAAATAATCTGCAAGACTCTTAAATCAGGCATTATGAGTTCTCAAATTAGGGAGGGAAATTTAGACAGCAAAAGTGAGTTGTAAGGGTTATATATACTTTCATAGTTATTTAGTTTTCAAATCCATTTTAGTATTGATTCTTAATTTAAGTCAGACATTATGAGTGATCGAATTAGGGCAGGGAATCCTAGAAAGAGAAAGTGAGCCTAATAGACAATATCAACTTTTAGAGAATATTTGTTTTTAAATGTCTTTTATAATGATTGGAAATTTAAATCAGGCATTTTATGAGTCATTAAATTCGGACATAGAATTCTAGATAGAGAAAGGGAGCATTATCGATTATATCGAGTTTTAGTGATATTTTAGTTTTGAAATCATTTTTTCATTTTGATTTCATATTTAAATCAGTCATTTAGAGTCTTTGGATTGGGGAACAAATCACTAGAAAGAGAAAGTGAGCCTCATCTGTTATATCACCATTTAGTGATATTTGACCTTTATGTTTTTTTTGAATTTGGTTTAAAATTTAAATCAGGCATTATGATTGATCCAATAAGGGCAAACAAATCTAGAGTGAGAAACTGAGCGTAATCGATGATATCAAATTGCAGCAAATATTTTTTTTAAAATGTCTTTTATACTGATTGGAAATTTAAATCAGGCATTTTATGAGTCATGAAATTAGGTCAGAGAATCCTACAGATAGAAAGTGACCATTATCCATAATATCAAATTTTAGCGATATTTAGTTTTAAATTAATTTTTTGCATTTTGACGCATAATTTAAATCAGGCATTAAGAGTCTTTGGACTGGGGAATAGAAATCTAGTGAGAGAGAAAGTGAGCCTCATCTGTTGTATTAACTATCAGTGATATTTGACCTTTAGGTTTTTTGAATTTGATTTAAATTTTAAATCAGGCATTATGAGTGATCGAATAAGGGCAGGGAATTCGAGAGAGAGAAACTGAGCCTAATCGATGATACCAAATTTTAGCGAATATTGGTTTTAAAATGTCTTTTATACTGATTGAAAATTTAACTCAGGTACTTTAAGAATCATCAAATAAGGACATAGAATTCTAGAGAGAGAAAGGGAGCACTATCCGTTATATCAAATTATAGTGATATTTAGTTTTGAAATATTTTTTTTATTTCGATTCCAAATTTAAATTAGGCATTAAGATTCTTTGGATCAAGGAACAGAAATCTAGAAAGAGAAAGTGATCCTCATTTGTTATATCAACATGAGGTGATATTTGACCTTTATGTTTTTTGAATTTGATTTAAATTCTAAATCAGGCATTATGAGTGATCGAATAAAGGAAGGGAAATCTAGAGTGAGAAAGTGAGCCTAATCGATTATATCAAATTGTAGCTAATATTTGTTTTTAAATGTCTTTTATACTGATTGGAAATTTAAATCAGACATTTTTGGAGTCATCAAATTACCGCAGAGAATCCTAGAGAGAAAAAGCGAGCATTATCCATTATATCAAATTTAGCGATATTTACTCTTGAAATCATTTTTTGCATTTAGATTCCAAATCTAAATTAGGCATTAAGAGTCTTTGGAATGGGGAACAGAAATCTAGAGAGAGCAAGTGAGTCTCATCTATTATATCAACTTTTAGTGATATTTAACCTTTAGGTTTTTTATATTTGATTTAAAATTAGGGCAGGGAATTCTAGAGAGAGACAGTGAGCCTAATCGATAGTATCAAATTTTTACAAATATTTGGTCTTAAATTGAAGGCTCCTAGGCTCACTTTCTCTCTATAGGTTTCTGTGACCTAATTTGAAGGCTCTTATTGCCTGATTTAAATTTAGAGAAAAATAAAAATATATTTCGAAAGGAAATATTATTAAATTTTTATTAAAGCGATTGATCTTGATTTCTCTCTCCATATATCTGTGCCCTAATTCAAAGGCTCGTAATTCCTTGTTTAATTTTCAAAAAAAAAATCAAAAGATATTTCAAAAGGAATTATTACTAAAATATATTAAATGGATTTCAAAGACTCACTTTTTCCCTCTATATTTCTGTGCCATAATTCGGAGACTCATAATTCCTGATTTAAGTTAAAATAAAAATATATCCAAAACTAAGTATCACTCAAATTTTAAAACTTCGATTGGGCTCTTTTCCTCTTTATAGATTTCTGAGACCTAACTTAAAGATTCCTTATTGCCTCATTTAAATTTCCAAAAAGTTCAAAATATTTTTCAATACGAAATATTATTAATCTTTATTAAACTAATTAAGCTCAATTTCTCTCCCTATATTTCTGCCCCCTAATTTGACGACTCATAATTCCTGATTTCAATTAATAATAATAAAAAATATATCTCAAAATGAAATATTACTGAATTTAATTAAACTGATTAAGCTGAATTTCTCTCTGTATATTTCTGTTCCCTTATTTTATGACTCATAATTCCTGACATAAATTTCTAAAAAAAATAAAAATACATTTCAAAACAAAATATTAGTAAAAGGTATTACATCAATTTATCTCAATTTCTCTCTATATTTCAGTGCCCTCATTCGAGTCTCATAATTCCTGATTTCAATTTCTAATCAAAATAAAAATACATTCCAAAACTAAATATATGCGAAACTTAATAACTTCGATTAGGCTCACTTTCTACATATAGATTTCTGTGATCTAATTTGAAGACTCTTATTGCCTGATTTAAGTTTACAAAAAAATCAAAATATATTTCAAAACAAAATATTACTAAATTTTGTTAAACCTATTGAGCCCAATTCTCTCTCTATATTTCTGCGCCATAATTCGTAGACTTATAATTCCTGATTTTAATTTCAAATAAAAATAATAATACATTTTAAAGCTAAATATCACTAAATTTTAATAAAATCCAGTAAGCTCATTTTCTTTCAATAGATTTCTGTAACCTGATTTGAAGATTCTTAATGTCTGCTTTCAAAATATATTTTGAAACGAAATATACTAAAATTTATTAAATCAACTTATCTCAATTTCTCTCTCTATATTTCTGTGCACTTATTCAAGTCCAATAATTTCTGATTTAAATTTCTAATCAAAATTAAAATATTTTTAAAAACTATATATCACTAAAATTTAATAAATCTATAGTTTTCTCTGACCTAATTTGAAGACCCTCATTGCCTGATTTTAATTTAGAAAAATGTCAAAATATGTTTCAATTTCTCCCCCCATAATTCTGTACCCTAATTTGATGACTCATAATTCCTGATTTGAATTTACAAAAAAACTTAAATATATATTGGGTTCTTTTTCTCTTTATAAATTTCTGAGATCTAACTTAAAGACTCTTATTGCCTCATTTAAATTTGCAAAAAATTAAAATATTTTTCGAAATGAAATATTACTAAATTTTATTTAACCGATTGAGCTCAATATCTCTCTATATATTTCTGTGCCATAAGTCGAAGACTCATATTTCTTGGTTTAAAATGGGTAATCAAAATAAAAATACATTCCAAAACGAAATATCACTAAAATTTAACAAATTTGATTAGGCTCACATTCTCTCTATAGATTTCTGTGATCTAATTTAAAGATTCTTATTGCCTTTAAATTTACAAAAATATCGAAATATATTTCAAAACAAAATATTACTAAATTTTTATTAAAGCGATTGAGCTCAATTTCTCTCCCTATATTTCTGTCCCCTAATTCGATGACTCATAATTCCTGATTTCGATTTACAAACAACAAAAATATATCTCCAAATGAAATATTATTGAATTTTATTATACTGATTAATCTGAATTTTTCTCTGTATATTCTGTTCCCTTATTCGATGACTCATAATTCGGATAAACCAACGACACTAATTAGTGAAGCTAAATCATCGCTATTTACCTTTATAATCTGAATTATGAGTCATCAAATAAGGGAACAGAATATACAGAGAAAAATTCACTTAGTTGTCTTACTAAGCTCCATCTCTAGGGATTCTCCGTGATACATCTTTTTGCATGTATTGGTTCCCTTAAAACAAAATAATGTCTAGATTTGAAATATTCGGTTGTGGGCTTATGTCGTTTTGAAATGTCCTTTTCTAGAATCTCCTTTTGATGTTCAATTTTATTATTGTTTTTGGTATGTGTTGTTTTGTCTGAAACAGAAAACTGATATTTTTCAGATGAGTTGTTTTAATTCAGATCAACCAACGACACTAATTAGTGAAGCTAAATCATCGCTGCTTACCTCTATAATCTGAATTATCAATTAGTTGTCTTACTAAGCTCCTTTTCTAGGGATTCTCCTTGATACATCTTTTTAGAGTTTTTTGCATGTATTGGTTCCCTTAAAAAAAAATGTCTAGATTTGAAATATTCGGTTGTGGGCTTATGTTGTTTTGAAATGTCCTTTCCTAGAATCTCATTTTAATGTTCAATTTTATTATCGTTTTTGGTATGTATAGTTTTTGTCTCAAACAGAAAACGGATATTTTTCAGATGAGTTGTTTTCCAGATAAACCAATGACACAAATTAGTGAAGCTAAATCATCGCTAATTACCTCTATAATCTGAATTATCAATTAGTTGTCTTACTAGGCTCCTTTTCTAGGGATTCTCCTTGATACATCTTTTTAGAGTTTTTTGCATGTATTGGTTCCCTTAAAAGAAAATAATGTCTAGATTTGAAATATTCGGTTGTGGGCTTATGTTGTTTTGAAATGTCCTTTTCTAGAATCTCTTTGGTATCATCGACTAGGCTGTCCAATTCAAGTTAGAACTGAAATCATCGACTATAATCTCTTTTTGATGTTCTATTTTATTATTGTTTTTGGTATGTATTGTTTTTGTCTCAAACAGAAAACCGATATTTTTCATGACTCTGTTGTGGGCTTCGCTTATTTTTTAAGGTCCTTTTCTACATTTTCTTCTTGTTTAAAAAAATGACTCAGTTTTAATAGTTGGTCGTGGGCTCTATTCTTTTCCAAATGCCTTTTGTAGGCTTTCCCATTGATGTTCCAGTTTATCATAGTTTTTGTGTGTATGGGTTTCCTTAAAAAAGAAATGTTTCTGGGTTTATTTTTATGTTCACTTTTATCAGGGTTTTTTTTTTACATTGGTTTCTTTAAAACACAACTATTTCCTAAATAGTCCGTTTAGGCTTTAGTTGTTTTCATACCCTTTTCACATGATTTCCTCTTGATACTTCATTTATGTTTGTATGGGTTTCCGTTAAACAAAATACAAGTATTTTAATAAAATATCCTCATGGGATTATGTTGTTTTTAAAGTCCTTTCCGAGGGTTTCGTCTTGATACTTAACTTTTTCTGTATATGGGTTTATTTAAAGCAAACAATTACTTTTTTAAAAGAGTAAGTTGCAGGCTTCAGATGTCCTTCGAATTCATTTTCTAGGGTTTCTTTTTTATCTTCAAATTTACCAATGTTAAGGGTGCCTATGGTTTTTTAAATAAAAATGTCTATTTTTTAAGAAAGGATAGTGGTCGTCGTTATCTTATTAAACCTCTTTTCTAGGGATTCTCCCTTGTTCTCTTTTTCAGAGTTTTCTTTGGTGTATTGCTTCCTTTAAAACAATAGATAACTATTTTTATAACTGCCGGGACTGCACTTGCGTTTGAAAGCCCTTTTTTATAATTTCATTTTGATTATACTTTTTTTGGTTTTTTTTGCTATGTACTGTTTTATGTCTAAAACAAAAAATGCCATTTTTGATATGTCAATTTTGGGCTTTAGTTGTTTGTGAAGGCCCTTCTCTAGGGTTTCTTCCTGGTACTTCATTTCTGCGATAAATGATTTCTTTAAAAAATGGTTTCTTTAAAGAGTCAATAATGGGCTCCATTCTTCACCAAAGGCTATTTTTAGGGTTCTGCTTGATGTTCAAGTTTATCATAGTTCTCGTATGGGTTTCTTCAAAACAAAAAATAACTTCCATTTAAGAGACGCCTGTAGGTGTAAATTGTTTCTTCTTTAAGCTCAATTTTATTAGGATTTTTTTAGGATTGGTTTGTCTAAAACGAGAGTTTATTTTTTTAAAAGAGTCTGTTTTGGACTTCGCTTATTTTCATACCCTTTTCCTAAGGTTGTCTCTATGGGCTTCCTTTAAACAAAAAGTGAGTATTTCTAGTAAGAGTCATTGTACGAGAAAATAGTTTTTTAAATCCCTTTTTGAGGGTTTTCTATCGAGACCTAATTTTTCTGTATAATGGGTTTCTTGAAAACAAAGAAACTACAATTATTTGAAGAGGTGGTTGTCAGCTTCATGTATTTTTCGAAGCCCTCTTTTAAGATTTTGTCTTGATGTTCAATTGTATCAAACTTTATCGTGCCTATGGTTATTTCTAGAAAAAACTTGTGATATGTTTTGAAAGAGTGGATAGTGGGATTATTTGTATTATTGAACCCCTTTTAGGCAGATTCTCCTTGATACATCTTTTTCAGTTTTTTGCCTATATTGGTTTCTTTAAAATGAAAAAGACTAATTTTGAGAGAGCCGGTCGTGGGTTTCAGTTGTTTTCTACCATTTATTTTTCTGTTCAGTTGTATTTTAATTGTGTGTATAGTTTTTTTCTGAAACAAAAAATGATTGTGCTTAAATGGGTCAGTTGTAAGCTTCACTTTTTTAAAAGGCCCTGTCTTATCTATAGAGCATAATCCCACTCATAATCATCTTCTACATTGACTGATAGCTCAAAGTTAAATCATATATTTCATTTAACTGTATTCATCTATCTTTGATCATCTATTTATCCTCACTGCTAGTCTCTACACGAGAAAAGAGCAAACTTCTAAAATAGTCGCACCTCTTTCCAACTTGAAAAACACAATAAAATGGTTTAAAACCAAATCTCCATGTGGATTTATATCATTTCACATATATCTTCTAAGAGAGTTAAAATAACATTGGATGGTGGAACG
Source organism: Wolffia australiana (assembly GCF_029677425.1). Classification (NCBI taxonomy): domain Eukaryota; kingdom Viridiplantae; phylum Streptophyta; class Magnoliopsida; order Alismatales; family Araceae; genus Wolffia; species Wolffia australiana. The sequence continues at coordinate 47,520 of NC_135841.1, read as the reverse complement.
AAACCATTAATGTGCATAATTTGAATTGACTTAGGAGGGTGAGACTACGTCTTACTTCTCCACAATTATCCCATTACTCTAATAGTGTTCTGATCGACAGCATGATTAGCCCAAGAAAAAATTATTTGGTTATCCTCAAGTACAATCTTGAATCACCAAAGTGCGAATGCCCAAATTCAAGCGTGGAGTTTTACTCCTGGTCAATGCTGTAATATCAACCTAGAATCCAATAAACCATTGCTATGAATAAACTTTGGAGTTAATGACTGACTGAAAAAAATAATAGAATTGTTTGTAGATTTGGCGCTCACTATCGAGACCAGATCTTTGTCACCCTCTACCTGTCTTTGCCCCACGCCGCCAGCTTTAGTGGCGTGGCAGCCGCCCCTTTGTCGGCGAAGTCGTCACAGTAGAAGCCTTCATCACATGGCCGAACGACGTGCTAGGTGGAAGCAACTTTCTCCTCCTCTTCGTGATTCCGTCGCCACTGAAGCCCTCGTTCTCTATCTCCCTTTTGCTCCTCCTCTAGATGTGCTTCAGAGGTTCGACCCGTTTTAGGTGCTTCGACTCTGTTTGGGCAGCATCGCCCTTATAATAATAACAACCTAGAATCCAATAAACCTTTGCTATGAATAATCTTTGGAGTTAATGAGTGACTGAAAAAAAAATAGAATTGTTTGCAGATTTGGCTCTCACTGTCGAGACCAGATCTTTGTCACCCTCTACCTATCTTTGCCCCACGCCGCCAGCTTTAGTGACGTGGCAGCCCCTTTGTCGGCGAAGTTGCCACTGTAGAAGCCTTCGTCACATGGCCGAACGACGTGCTAGGTGCAAGCAACCTTCTCCTCCTCTCCGTGAACCCATCGCCACTAAAGCCCTCGTTCTCTATCTCTCTTTTGTGGCTCCTCTAGATGTGCTGTAGAGGTTCGACCCCTTTTAGGTGCCTCGACTCTGTTTTGGCGGCATCGCCCCTATAATATCAACCTAGAATCCAATAAACCTTTGCTATGAATAAACTTTGGAGTTAATGAATGACTGAAAAAAGAATAGAATTGTTTGTAGATTTGGCGCTCACTATCGAGACCAGATCTTTGTCACCCTATACTTGTCTTTGCCCCTCGCCGCCAGCTTCAGTGGCGTGGCAGCCGCCCCTTTGTCGGCGAAGTCGTCACAGTAGAAGCCTTCATCACATGGCCGAACGACGTGCTAGGTGGAAGCAACTTTCTCCTCCTCTTCGTGATTCCGTCGCCACTGAAGCCCTCGTTCTCTATCTCCCTTTTGCTCCTCCTCTAGATGTGCTTCAAAGGTTTGACCCGTTTTAGGTGCTTCGACTCTGTTTGGGCAGCATCGCCCTTATAATAATAACAACCTAGAATCCAATAAACCTTTGCTATGAATAATCTTTGGAGTTAATGAGTGACTGAAAAAAAAATAGAATTGTTTGCAGATTTGGCTCTCACTGTCGAGACCAGATCTTTGTCACCCTCTACCTGTCTTTGCCCCACGCCGCCAGCTTTAGTGACGTGGCAGCCCCTTTGTCGGCGAAGTTGCCACTATAGAAGCCTTCGTCACATGGCCGAACGACGTGCTAGGTGCAAGCAACCTTCTCCTCCTATCCGTGAACCCATCGCCACTAAAGCCCTCGTTCTCTATCTCTCTTTTGTGGCTCCTCTAGATGTGCTGTAGAGGTTCGACCCCTTTTTGGTGCCTCGACTCTGTTTTGGCGGCATCGCCCCTATAATATCAACCTAGAATCCAATAAACCTTTGCTATGAATAAACTTTGGAGTTAATGAATGACTGAAAAAAGAATAGAATTGTTTGTAGATTTGGCACTCACTATCGAGCCCAGATCTTTGTCACCCTATACTTGTCTTTGCCCCACGCCGCCAGCTTCAGTGGCGTCGCAGCCGCCCCTTTGTCGGCGAAGTCGTCACAGTAGAAGCCTTCATCACATGGCCGAAAGACGTGCTAGGTGGAAGCAACTTTCTCCTCCTCTCCGTCATCCCGTCGTCGCTAAAGCCCTCGTTCTCTATCTCCCTTTTGCGCCTCCTCTAGATGTGCTGTAGAGGTTCCACCACTTTTAGGTGCTTCGACTCTGTTTGGGCGGCATCGCCCCTGTAATAACAACCTAGAATCCAATAAACCTTTGCTATGAATAATCTTTGGAGTTAATGAATGACTGAAAAAAAAATAGAATTGTCTGCAGATTTGGCTCTCACTGTCGAGACCAGATCTTTGTCACCCTCTACCTGTCTTTGCCCCACGCTGCCAACTTTAGTGGCGTGGCAGCCGCCCCTTTGTCGGCGAAGTTGCCACTGTAGAACCCTTCGTCACATTGCCGAACGACGTGCTAGGTGCAAGCAACTTTCTCCTCCTCTCCGTGAACCCATCGCCACTAAAGCCCTCGTTCTCTATCTCTCTTTTGCGGCTCCTCTAGATGTGTTGTACAGGTTAGACCCCTTTTAGGTGCTTCGACTCTATTTGGGCGGCTTCGCCGCTGTAATATCAACCTAGAATCCACTAAAACTTTGCTATGAATAAACTTTGGAGTTAATGACTGATTAGAAAAAGTATAGAATTGTTTGCAGATTTGGCCCTCATTGTCGAGACCAGATCTTTGTCACCCTCTACCTTTCTTTGCCCCACGCCGGCATAGGCCGCCGAAGGCTGCACCCCAAGCCGCCAAGGGCACCCCGCCCAAGGCCGCACAGGGCTGCACCCCAGGCCGCCCAGGGCATCCCGCCCCAGGCCGCCCAGGGCATGCCGCCCCAGGCCGCCCAGGGCATCCCGCCCAGGCCGCCCTAGGCTGCACCCCAGGCCGCCCAGGGCCCCCCACCTCAGGGCGCCTAAGGCTGCATGCATCCCAGGCCGCCCAGGGCATCCCGCCCCAGGCCGCCCAAGGCTACACCCCAAGCCACCCAGGGCATCCTATCCCAGGCCGCCCAAGGCTGCACCCCAGGCCGCCCACGGCACCCCGCCCCTGGCCGCCCAAGGCTGCACCCCAGGCCGCCCAGGGCATCCCGCCCCAGGCCGCCCAAGGCTGCACCCGAGGGCGCCCACGGCACCCTGCCCCAGGGCGCCCAAGGCTGCACCCCAGACCTCCCAGGGCATCCCGCCCGAGGCCACCCAAGGCTACACCCCAGGCCGCCCAGGGCATCCCGCCCCAGGCCGCCCAATGCTGCACCCCCGGCCGCCAAGGGCAGCGCGCCCCAGACCGCCCAAGGTGCCACCCTAGGCCGCCCAGGGTCCCCCCAATTGGATCCGCGACACGTTGTCGTAGCGCACGTCAGTCATCCCGCCAACGAAGCCCACACCCAAGGACTCCGACCTTTGAGCAACCAGGCCGAGTCTCAACCAGGGTCATTCAACGCCCGCAACCTCTAGATCCCATCATCAAGTGGGCCTCTCAACGCTCGGATTCGTCCAGCTTCGTCACGATCAGAATTTTCCGCATCCTCTTCACGCACTACGGTGCCGAGGTACGCCTGAACTCTTTGGTGTCGAAGTGTTCTCCGTTCAGTATTTTCCCGAGAAGTTTCCACTGCCGTCAGAATTATATTTGGTTTGGATTTTCTGCTTCTTCTCTCTCTTTCTCAAGTGTATCCTCGCGACGCAAATCCGGGTATTGATTTCGGTGCTTAGGCATCGTCGCGGTGGGGGAAGACAGTACTCACGCCCTCGATAAGGGTCGGAGCTACACCACCAGATTTTCATCGATTTTAAATTCCGAATCCGGTCGTGTGATTTCTATGGCTGTTTTATCCCTCGTCGTCCCTCTACCCGTAGTTTGCGCTGTCAACCCAATCATCCATTCCTTCGTCGTCCACTCCCTAGTCGATCACTCCATAGTCGTCCTATGTCAAATTGGTATCAGAGCCTAACCTGTCAGCCCAGTCATTTCCGCCATCGTAGACGTCGTCATTAGTCAGTCCCATTGCATGCATTTGCGTTCAGGCAAATGAGTCTGCGCTCCGATGACAGGCCAACCCCAAGACGGTCGTGAGGTGTCCGTCCCCATCCATGAGTTGTCATCGTCCGCCCCACCGACCTCCTCTCGAGGGGACATCGATCGTCTATTAGACGCTGTCCATAATGGTTTTCGTGATGTCAATACACGAATTACCAATATGGACAACCGTCTAACCAGTTCGATCGATGCGGTGAGCGAACGGACTTACCAACTCGAGAATAGAGGTCTGGATCGACATCGCCATGATCGCGAGAATCACTACCCACCTGATCCTAGATCTCGAGACTGTGATAGGAATCATCGTGACCTTGACGATCCTATACGAACCGAGGATAGATCCGGAAGCCAAAATCAGAATCGTCCCGAGCGAGACGATCTGATTCCTCTAGATATTCGCACTCCGGTCCATGATAGGAATCATCGAGACGATTACTATCCGCTGAAGCCTAGGACCCCAGTCCACGATAGGAATCGTCCTCCACGAAACGATCCCTATCCACCAATGGATAGAGCCCCGGTATATGATGGAAATCGCCCGCTTCGGGACGATTATCATCCACCAGAGGAGAGGATCCCAGCGTGCGACAAGAATCATCCCCCTCGGAATGATCCTTAACCGCTTGATGATAGACATCGTGGTTGGAACGGGAATCGTCCGGACAGGAACGATCCTTTTCCACCCTAGGATGTGGTTCCCCCTGGCGATCACCACCGTGCAGATCACGACAACCAATGGCAACAAGTTCAGCATAGCGTCAAAGTCGATGTTCCATACTACGAGGGATCTAGGGACCCTACAGAGTATCTTGATTGGGAGTCTAAATTAAACAGTTATTTTAAGTGGTACAACATGTTAGAGTGGCAAAAAGTCCAGTATGCCGAGATGAGATTAGGGGGACAAGCGAAAATCTTTTGGGAAAATCTCAAATTTTCGATTTATAACCGTCGTGAGGCACCCATAGATACTTGACCCCAAATGAAGGACAAACTGCGTGAGAAATACGTCCCGCTAGCTTACTTAGACAATCTCCTAGATCAATGGCATAAACTACAGCAGGGTAGACGTCCGGTCTCCAAGTACATTACCCAATTCGAGGAATACTATATGAGGTGTCGAGTCGAGGAGAATCCCTGAGTCGTTATTTCTTGATTTAGAATCGGTCTTAACCCTTATCTTGGGACGGAATTGCTAGTCCGCAAAGCCGCCACCCTAGAGCAGGCCTATCAGATTGTAGAAGACCTAGGGCTCTGTCAGAATTTATATCATACTCCCGTGTACAATCGCCCTGCTCTCACCGATCGGTCGCACTTATCTAATCCTTCTTATTCTAACCGTGCGACCCAGCGTAATCCTCCCTTAGCCCTCCCGGCACCACCACCACCAGTTCTTACCGCCACTCATACTCCCGCCGAACATCGTCCACCCCCTCCGACTCAGTCATCTACTACACCAAATCCTCGTACATCACTTTCCCTCGACTCCACCGCTAGGACCCCTCCTCAACCCAATCCCGCACAACTCGGTCCTTCCGGCTTGACTTGTTTTAAATGCCAGGGTCGAGGTCATAGAGCTTCCCAATGTCCATCACGAGCCTTACACATAGGACAAGAGCCCCTCGATAGCGACCCCACCCTTGATGAGCAACCTATTAATTAGGAGGAGTATAGAGTTGAGAGTTATGTTGTCGATGAATTTGTACATGATGACGGATTAGTGAGTTTCATTGGCATCACGGACTGCCCACCGTCTCTTCCTCGTCATGACCCATCTATGTAAGTTAGGGGAATTGTCCGCTGCAACCTCACTCAGCCTTCCACTGATAATTCCGCATTGAGGACATCCATATTTTACACATATTTTAAAATTGGTGATAAGATGTGTAAGACGATCGTAGACAGTGGTAGTTGTATTAATGTCGTTTTCGATGTTATGACATCATGTTTGGGATTACCTTTGATTGATCATCTTCACCCCTATTTTGTGTCTTGGATCGATGCTACCTCAATCCCTGTGAAGAACCAATGCCGTCTCCCTTTGAAGGTTCAATCCTACGAAGAGGAGATACTGTGTGATGTCTTACCCATGAAGGTGGGCAGCATTATCTTCGGCCGTCCTTGGTTGTATGATAATGATGTACACCTCTATGGTCGGAGCAATACCTGTTCTTTCATCGATCAGGGCAGGAAAATCACATGGCATCCTTACACTCATAATCCGTAGAGAGCCTCACCGAAATCTCCATCCATAGGCTTGTGTGTTGTTAGCGGTTATCAATTTCAAAAGGAACTCGATAGTGAAATGACTATGTGCTTGGCCATGATACCCGATCACTCCTCCGAGGATTCCTCCACCCCGTCCCCCGAGATTTCTCAGCTACTCGAGGAATTCGCAAGTATTTTCCCTAATGATTTGCCCAATGACCTACCCCCCATGCGTGATATTCAGCACGCTATTGATTTCATTCCGGGGTCGTCATTACCCAACCTACCTCATTATCGGATGGACCCTACGCAGTACAAGGAATTACAGTGCCAAGTCCAAGAACTCTTGGACAAGGGGCTCATCCAAGAGAGCCTTAGCCCGTGTGCCGTCCTTGCACTACTGGCCCCCAAAAAGGATGGGAGTTGGCGCATGTGCGTCAATAGTAGAGCTATAAATAAGATTACGATCAAATATAGATTTCCTATTCCCCACAACGACGACATGTTTGATATGATGGCAGGTTCAATAATTTTCTCCAAAATTGATCTTAAAAGCGGTTATCACCAAGTTCGTATCCGACCAGGAGACAAATGGAAAACTGCCTTTAAGATCAAAGACGCATTATATGAGTGGAAAGTCATGCCCTTTGGTTTATCGAATGGACCTAACACCTTTCAGCAATTGATGAACCACATACTTAGACCGTTCATAGGAAATTTCTTCCTTGTATATTTTGATGATATTCTTATTTATAGCAAATCCACATCCGATCATCTCCATCACTTACGTTTAGTTTGCGAAGTATTCAAAACCGAGCAGTTGTATGCTCACCCAAAAAAATGTTCCTTTCTTGTCAATCATGTCTCGTTCTTAGGTTTTATCCTATCTGACCAAGGCGTATCCGTTGATCCGGCCACAATTGACGCCATAACCCAGTGGCCAACGCCTAAAAATACCCATGATGTTCATAGTTTTCACGGTCTAGCAACTTTTTATCGATGATTCATATCCAACTTTAGCACCATCATGGCACCCTTGACTGAATGCCTTAAGGGAAATCATTTTGAATGGACGGTAGAAGCGCAGAAATCCTTTGAGGAGATCAAACTTAGAATCACTCAGGCCCCTATTATCCGTTTAGCTGATTTTGATAAAGTATTCGAGGTCGCCTGTGATGCTTTAGGGTTAGCAATAGGAGGAGTCCTGAGTCAAGAAAATCACCCCATCGCTTTCTTTACTGAGAAGTTGAATGATGCTAAGGTTAAGTATTCTACCTATGACAGAGTTTTATGCGATTGTCCAATCCTTACGTCATTGGCATCATTATTTACTCTCTAAGGAATTCGTCCTCTACTCTGACCATGAAGCCTTAAAGTATATCCACTCCCAGCAGAAATTAAATTCTAGGCACATTAAGTGGGTCGAATTCATTCAGTCTTATACCTTTGTCCTTATACATAAGAGGGGAGTTGAGAATCGAGTCGCCGATGCCTTGAGTAGACGAGTCAACTTACTGAATGTTATGAAGGTCGAGGTTATTGGATTTGAACAGATGAAGGACCTGTATCCTGATTGCCCGGAGTTAGCTCCCATTCTACAAACTTTAGGCAATTACCCGAATCCTGAAAACCAAGATTGTATTTTAGAGAATGGATTCTTATTTTATGATCGTCGCCTATGCATCCCCCAGTCCTCTCTTAGAGATTTCCTTGTGTGGGAGACGCATGCCGGAGGCCTTAGAGGTCATTTTGGGAGAGATAAAACCATAGCTATGGTCGAGCATCGGTTCTTTTGGCCCTCCCTAAAGCGAGACGTAGCGAATATAGTTTCCCAATGTCGTGTATGTGCTCTCGCCAAGCAGGTCAAACAGAACACCGGCCTTTATACCCCACTACCGGTCCCCCAGAAACCTTGGGAAGATGTGAGCATCGACTTTGTGTTAGGGCTTCCGAGGACAAACAAATGCTACGATTCCATCATGGTGGTTGTGGATCGTTTGTCGAAGATGGTTCATTTCATTCCTTGCTTTAAAACTTCTGATGCTTCTCATGTCGCTCAATTATTTTTCAATGAAGTTGTGCGTCTTCATGGGCTTCCAAAAAGCATAGTATCGGACAGAGATGTCCGATTTACTAGATACTTTTGGAAGACTCTTTGGCATCTTTTGGGGACAAAGCTCAAATTTTCCAGGGCTTTTCACCCCCAAACTGATGGACAGACCGAGGTCGTTAATAGGAGCCTCGGCAACCTATTACCATCATTGGTGGAAGACAACCTCAAGTCTTGGGATTCTGTCATTCCGCGTGCCGAATTTTCCTACAACGCGTCAGTCAACCATACCACTGGTCTGAGTCCATTTTAAATTGTGCATGGTCATCCTCCTCGTACCCCTACCGACCTCATACCTATGTTACCACAGGCTAGAGCCTCAGAAATGGTCATGAGTTTGCCGATCATATTAGAAGTCTGCATAAGGAAATCCATACAGGCATCATAAATAGTAATGCCTCCTATAAAAACAGGCCGCAGATTTGCACCGTCGTTTTTGTGAATTTAAAGAAGGTGAAATGGTGATGGTGAGGGTTAGGCCGGAAAGATTTTCCTCCAAACGGGCTACTAAGCTTCATGCTCGTATTGTCGGGCCGTTTTCGATCCTCAAACGAGTTGGGGAAAATGCCTATGCCGTTGACATACCCTCCTCGTGGGGAATAAGCACCACTTTCAATATATCAGATTTAGTCGCGTTTAAAGCCCACCTCCTTCATCTAAAGGCCCTGTTCTACCCTCGGACTTTCTGGTGAGCGAGTTTGACTTATCCAATCCCCCATCACTACCTTCTGATTGGCATGAAATCATCGAGGAAATACTGGACGAGGTAATCACCTTCACCAAAGGTGGAACGGTGCAGAAGTTTCTTGTTCGTTGGCAGGGCAAAACATCAACGAATGACACATGGATTACGGAGGAAGACCTGGCTCGCTTGCGCCCCGACTTGGTGACCCCGCTGGAGCTTTCAAACGCTTACTCGACAGAGTTGAGTTCTCCGCACCCCGGGGGAATTGATGGCGAGGACGCCAACACATCATCATTGGACGCGTCGATACGGTCAACCGAAGTTAACACTCACGCTACGGACGCAACAGTGAAGTCAACCAAAGTCAACATCTCCGCCACGGACACGCCGCATCCGTCGTCATGCACGTCACCACCTGCGCACGTCCCTACGCGCGTCATGACACGTCGATAGAGGCAGATCAACAACTGTCCTTTGGCGTGACATGAAGCACGTCTGATGGTGCAGCCCTGGTGGCAACCCTGGATACGCCTTCGGAGACGTCATCGCTGCCCTCGACAGCACCGGCCGTTCGCGTTCAGCCCGCTCGGCAAGCCAAGGAGTCGGTACGCATGCCCAGATTCAAGTATTCCGGGTAATGGACACCTTATCGTCATCTTTACTTTTCATTTTTGCTTGTTGTTTCAATCGTGGTTTTCCTAGTTCGTCATTTTCTGAACCATAATGTCGCGTGTAAGGAGGGAGGTTCATCCTATAAGGACCTCCCCTCCCCCCTGTTATTCCCCCCTTGGTTTCCCCTAGTTGTTTTCGTTTCCTTAAAGTCATAGGTTAGTTTGCTTTTGTTTTCCTATTTTATTTTGTGTTTTGGGTTTAATGGGCCAAACCCCACTTCCCCTATATAAGGGAAGCAAGGATGCCCTAAACGATCAGACTTTTGCATCATTGAATTTGAAATGTTGTTTTGAGAAAACTAGCTCCCGCACGCTGAAGAAATTAGGTCACCGCTGAAGAAGAAGACAGGAAGAGAAGAGTAGGAAGGCTATGGAGAGAGGAGGACGGTGGAGGAAGAAGATAACTCCCAGTCGAAATAGCTGCCTACGAGCCGCCGCTGCCGAGCCCTCTAGCGCCGACGCTCCGCTGCACGAGCCCGCTTCCAAGGGGCCGCCGCTGATCGTCCATCAACCGTCGACGCGCCGCTGCTCGAGCCCGCACACGACGACCTGTTGCTGCTTGGTCAAGCTACGGCTACGTCACCGCGACTGACGAAGTCCCTTCGTTCGGACCAGCTACCTCGCCGCCGTCAGGCTCCCTCACCCTGTGAATACGTTGCACCGCACCGCCGGCCAGACGGTCGCAGCCCTCATCCTGTCTGCCCTGCCATGACGACTCGCGACACACCTCCGGTGCGAATCGCCCCACCGTGACCAGCCCTCTACTCTGTGGGTTGAATCTTGACCTGCACCGGGGGTCCATACAGCTTGCCCAAGCCGTCAGCCGTTGTGCACCCGCTGCATGCGAGTTGCGATAGGGGACGTCGCAATGGCACCTCTCGCGAAGTGCCCGTGGTCTGTCCTTTGACCACGTCACTACACTCGGTCCGTCGTGTTGCTCGACGCCCACGGAACCCTTCCGTTCGTGGTGCCTTGCGCCCATCTGCACTACTGCACAGGGTCGAACCGCGACTCTGTGACGCACACCTCCGGTGGTTGCACCGCATCTTTTTCCCCTGCACCGACAGCCTTTGTTGCCCCATGCTGCTCAGCCTTCCACGCTGCATGTTCTTGGCCGCCTGCTGCCGTAGACGCCGTGCTAACTGGCGGCTCCTTGACCCGCCGGCACATTCCCGCCCGCACGAGTCACCGCTGTCGTCGCGTCCCGCGCGCCACTCCGCCTGTCTGCTGCACCCACCCGCCATTGTCGCCCGCGTTCGCGCGCCGAAATTGCACTCCACAACCTCTCGTACGACGCAAGGACAAATCTCTCGTAGGACGACGAGGTACGCCATTATGTTCCCGTCCATTATTTCTTGCAGTACGTTTTTCGATTGCCTCCACCACGCTCAGGTTAGACGCATTGGAGAGTCTTACCTGGTTTGGTATGAGTCGGGCACGCCTGGCGGGATACACCCCGTTCGGCGCCGTAGCGACCTTGTCCGCTTGGATTAGGGTCAGGAGGTTTACCTACCCGTCCCCGGGCATCGGTTTCCCCGCGGCTTGTCGGAAGCTGCACGTACGACACCCCCCTACCCGCTCATTTCATTGCAGGTCACCCTCGTAGGAGACCCGTGCCCGACGAACCCCCTCGAGTATTCGTCGTGCACCAATACGATCTCGACACCGAGTGTCTTCTCTCGGTGACGGCCGGACCTCGTCTCGGACGTGGTCCTGCATCAACGTCTTTAATTTCTTGTCTTTAATTTCTCGTCATTTTCTCTTTCCTCCAAGGCCTATATATAGGCCATTGTTTTCAAGAAATAGTTAGGCAGTCATAATTTCAAGAATTGAGTTTTGTTTAACTCTTCTTGGAGGACTGCCCAGCCTCCCCTATCCCTCTAAACCCTAGCCGTCATTGCCGCCATCGCCGCCGCCCCCGCCAGCGCGTCGCCGGCCTATCACCTCTCTTCCATCCTCTTCGCTTCCCTTTGTCTCTCTCTCTCCCTCTCTCTCTCTCGCCTTCCCAGGGTAGCAACCCCAGGCCACCCAAGGCTGCACCCCAGGCCGCCCACGGCACCCTGCCCCAAGCCGCCCAAAGGCTTCACCCCAGGCCGCCCAAGGCATCCCGCCCAAGGCTGCACCCCAGGGTCACCCACGGCACCCCGCCCCAGGGCGCCCAAGGCTGCACACCACGCCGCCCAAGGCATCCCGCCCAGGGCATCACGCCCCAGGCCGCCCAAGGCTGCACCCTAGGCGGCCCAGGGCATCCCGCCCCAGGCTGCCCATGGCTGCACCCCAGGCCGCCTTGGGCAGCCCGACCCGGGCCGCCCAAGGCGCCACCCCAGGCCGCCCAGGGCCCCCCCAATTGGATCCGAGACACCCTGTCGTAGCGCACGTCAGTCGTCCCACCAACAACGCCCACACCCAAGCACACCGACCCTTGAGCAATCGTCGCCGCTGAAGGCCTCGTTCTTGGTCTCTCTTTTGCTCTTCCTCTAGATGTGTTGTAGAGGTTCAACACCTTTTAGGTGCTTTGACTCTGTTTAGGCGGCATCGCCCCTGTAATATCAACCTAGAATCCAATAAATCTTTGCTGTGAATAAACTTTGGAGCTAATGACTGACTGAAAAAAGAATAGAACTGTTTGCAGATTTCGCCCTCACTCTCCAGACCAGATCTTTGTCACCCTCTACCTGTCTTTGCCCCACGCCGCCAGCTTCAGTGGCGTGGCAGCCGCCCCTTTGTCGATGAAGTCGCCACTATAAAAGCCATCGTCACATGGCCGAACGACGTGCTAGGTGCACGCAACTTTCATCTCCTCTCCGTGATCCCGTCGCCACTGAAGCCCTCGTTCTCCGTCTCTCCTTTGCCTCTACTCTTGATGTACTACAGAGGTTCGACCCTTTTTAGGTGTTTCGACTCTGTTTGGGCAGCATCGCCCCTGTAATATCAACCTAGAATCCAATAAACCTTTGCTGTGAATAAACTTTGGAGTTAATGAGTGACTGAAAAAAGAATAGAATTGTTTGTAGATTTGGCCTTCACAGTCGAGACCAGATCTTTGTCACCCTCTACGTCTCTTTGCCCCACGCCGCCAGCTTTAGTGGCGTGGTAGCCGCCCCTTTGTCGGCAAAGTCACCAACATAGAAGCCGTAGTCACATGGCCGAACGACGTGCTAAGTGCATGCAACTTTCTCCTCCTCTCCGTGATCCCGTCGACGCTGAAGCCCTCGTTATCCGTCTCCCTTTTCCACCTTCTCTCTATGTGGTGCAAAGGTTCAACCCCTTTTAGGTGCTTCGGCTATTTTTGGGCGGCATCACCCCTGTAATATCAACCTAGAATCCAATAAACCTTTGCTATGAATAAACTTTGGAGTTAATGACTGACTGAAAAAATAATAGAATTGTTTGTAGATTTGGCGCTCACTATCGAGACCAGATCTTTGTCACCCTATACTTGTCTTTGCCCCACGCCACCAGCTTTAGTGGCGTGGCAACTGACCCTTTTTGGGCAAAGTCTTCACTATCGCAGCCTTCGTCACATGGCCCGACGACGTGCTAGGTGCAAGCAACTTTCTCCTCCTTTCCGCGATCCCGTCGTCGCTAAAGCCCTCTTTCTCTGTCTCTTTTTTCCGCCTTCTCTTGTTGTGCTGTAGAGGTTCGATCCCTTTTAAGTGCTTTGACTCAGCTTGGGCGGCATCGCCGCTGTAATATCAACCTAGAATCCAATAAATCTTTGTTATGAATATACTTTAGAGTTAATCACTTACTGAAAAAATAATAGAATTCTTTCCAGATTTAGCCCTCACTATCGAGACCAGATCTTTGTCACACTCTACCTGTCTTTGCCCCACGCCACCAGCTTCAGTGGCGTGGCAGCCGCTCCTTTGTTCGCGAAGGCGCCACTATAAAAGCCTTGGTCACATGGCCGAACGACGTGCTAGGTGCAAGCAACTTTCTCCTCCTCTCCATGATCCCGTCGCCGCTGAAGCCCTCGTTCTCTGTCTCTCTTTTGCGTCTTCTCTAGATGTATTACAGAGGTTGGACCCCTTTTAGGTGCTTCGACTCTGTTTGGGCCGCATCGCCCCTGTAATATCAACCTTGAATGCAATAAATTTTTGCTATGAATAAGCTTTGGAGTCAATGACTGACTGAAAAAAGAATAGAATTGTTTTCAGATTTGGCCCTCACTATCGAGACCAAATCTTTGTCACCCTCTACATATTTTTGCCCCACGCCGCTAGCTTTAGTGGCGTGGTAGCCGCCCCTTTGTCGACAAAGTCGCCACTATAGAAGCCATCGTCACATGGTCGAACGACATGCTAGGTGCACGCAACTTTCATCTCCTCTCCGTGATCCCGTCGCCGCTGAAGCCCTCGTTCTCTGTCTCTCTTTTGCGTCTACTCTAGATGAATTGCAGAGGTTAGACCCCTTTTATGTGCTTCGACTCTGTTTGGGCGGCATCGCCCCTATAATATCAACCTACAATCCAATAAACCTTTGCTATGAATAAATTTTGGAGTTAATGACTGACTAAAAAAAGAATAGAATTGTTTGTAGCTTTGGCCCTCACTATCTAGACCAGATCTTTGTCACCCTCTACCTGTCTTTGCCCCACGGGGCCAGCTTTAGTGGCATGGCAACCACCCGTTTGTCGGCGAAGTCGCCACTATAGAAGCATACGTCACATGGCCGAACGACGTGCTAGGTGCAAGCAACTTTTTCCTCCTCTCCGTAATCCCGTCGCCGCTGAAGCCCTCGTTCTCCGTCTCTTTTTTTCACCTCCTCCAGATGTGCTGCACAGGTTCGACCCCTTTTAGGTGCTTCGACTCTGTTTGGGCCGCATCGCCCCTGTAATATCAACCTAGAATTCAATAAATATTTGCTATAAATAAACCTTGGAGTTAGTCACTTACTCAAAAAAGAATAGAATTGTTTGCAGATTTATCCCTCACTATCGAGACCAGATCTTTGTCACCCTCTATCTGTCTTTGCCCCACGCCGCTCAACTCAATGGCGTGGCAGCCGCCCCTTTGTCGGCAAAGTCACCACTGTAGAAGCCTTCGTCACATGGCCAAACGACGTGCTAGGTGCAAGCAACTTTCTCCTCCTCTCAGTGATCCCGTCGCGGCCGAAGCCCTCATTATCCGTCTCCCTTTTGTGCCTTCTCTTGTTGTGCTTTAGAGGTTCGATCCCTTTTAGGTGCTTGGACTCTATTTGGGAGGCATCGTCGCTGTAATATCAACCTAGAATCCAATAAACCTTTGCTATGAATAAACTTTGGAGTTAACAAGTGACTGAAAAAAGAATAGAATTGTTTGCGAATTTGTCCCCCTGTCGAGACCAAATCTTTGTCAACCTTTACTTGACTTTGCCCCACGCCGCCAGCTTTAGTGGCATGGCAGCCGCCCCTTTGTC
This sequence comes from Wolffia australiana, assembly GCF_029677425.1. Taxonomy (NCBI): domain Eukaryota; kingdom Viridiplantae; phylum Streptophyta; class Magnoliopsida; order Alismatales; family Araceae; genus Wolffia; species Wolffia australiana. Next base: position 32,480 of record NC_135841.1, on the reverse strand, counting down.
GGCGAAATCGCCACTATAAAAGCATACGTCACATGGCCGAACGACATGGTAGGTGCAAGCAACTTTCTCCTCCTCTCCGTGATCCCGTCGCCGCTAAAGCCCTCGTTCTCTGTCTCTCTTTTGCGTCTACTCTAGATGAATTACAGAGGCTCGACCCCTTTTAGGTGCTTCGACTGTGTTTGGGCGGCATCGCCCTTATAATATAGACCTAGAATCCAAAACCTTTGTTGTGAATAAACTTTGGAGTTAATGACTGACTGAAAAAAGAATAGAATTGTTTACAGATTTGGCCCTCACTATCTAGACCAGATCTTTGTCACTCTCTACTAGTCTTTTGCCCCACGTCGTCAGCTTTAGTGGCGTGGCAGCTGCTCCTCACCAAAAGCGATCCCGTCATTCTCAGGGAGGGCAACACCGCATTTCGGCGCACGTACGTACCAAAGTAGGGCTTTCACGCATCATCGTCATCATTTATACCTGCCCATCAGCATTCTCGGACAACGCTGCCCGTCGTCGTCCGATTGAGATCCTGATTCAATATCGAGCCGCTACCCTCAATGTCGACCAGATGACGTCTTGACGACGTCCAAACCGAGTTGGAGCACTTAAAAGGCGTCGAACCTCTATAGCACATCTAGAGAAGGCGCAAAAGAGAGATGCGCAACGAAGGCTTCAGCGGCGACGGGATCACAAAGAGAAGGAGAAAGTTGCTTGCACCTAGCACGTCGTTCGACCATGTAACAAAGGCTTCTACCTGGGCGACTCCCACACCACTAAAGCTGGCATCGCCCCTATCAATCGACATAGAATACAATAAACCTTTGCTATGAATAAACTTTGGAGTTAACGACTGACTGAAAAAAAATAGAATTGTTTGCAGATTTGGCCCTCACTATCGAGACCAGATCTTTGTCACTCTCTACCTGTCTTTGCCCCACTGTGCCAGCTTCAATGGCATGGCAGCCGCCCCTTTGTCGGCGAAGTCGCCACTATAGAAGCATACGTCACATGGTCGAACGACGTGCTAAATGCAAGAAACTTTCTTTTCCTCTCCGTGATCCCGTCGCCGCTGAAGCCCTCGTTCTCCGTCTCTTTTTTCCGACTCCTCCAGATGTGCTGCACAGGTTCGACCCCTTTTAGGTGCTTCGACTCTGGTTGGGCCGCATCGCCCCTGTAATATCAACCTAGAATTCAATAAATATTTGTTATAAATAGACCTTGGAGTTAATCACTTACTCAAAAAAAGAATAGAATTGTTTGCAGATTTAGCCCTCACTATCGAGACCAGATCTTTGTCACCCTATACTTGTCTTTGCCCCACGCCGCGAGCTTCAATGGCATGGCAGTTGCTCCTTTGTCGGCGAAGGCGCCACTATAAAAGCCTTCGTCACATGGCCGAACGACGTGCTAGGTGCGAGCAACTTTCTCCTCCTCTCCATCATCCCGTCGTCGCTGAAACCCTCGTTCTCCGTCTCTCTTTTGCGCCTTCTCTTGTTGTGCTATAGAGGTTCGATCCCTTTTAAGTGCTTCGACTCTGTTTGGGCGGCATTGTGCCTATAACATCAACCTAGAATCCAATAAACCTTTGCTATGAATAAACTTTGGAGTTAATGACTGACTGAAAAAAGAATAGAATTGTTTGCATATTTGGCCCTTACTATCAAGACCAGATCATTGTCACCCGCTACCTGTCTTTGCCCCTCGCCGCCAGCTTTAGCGGCATAGCAGCCACCCCTTTGTCGGCGAAGTCGCCACTGTAGAAGCCTTCGTCCCACGGCAACTTTCTCCTCCTCTCCGTGATCCCCTCGCCAGTGAAGCCCTTGTTCTCCGTCTCTCTTTTGTGAGTTCTCTTGTTGTGCTGTACAGGTTCGATCCCTTTTAGGTGCTTCGACTCTGTTTGGGAGGTATTGCCCCTGTAATATCAACCTAGAATCCAATAAATCATTGCTATGAATAAACTTTGGAGTTAATGACGTACTAAAAAAAGAATAGAATTGTTTGCAGATTTAGCCCTCACTAACGAAACCAGATCTTTGTCACCCTCTACTTGTCTTTGCCCCCTGCTGCCAGCTTCAGTGCCGTGGCAACCGCCCCTTTGTCGGCAAAGTCGCTACTGTAGAAGCCTTCGTCACATGGCCCAACGACGTGCTAGGTGCAAGCAACTTTCTCCTACTCTCCGAAATCCCGTCGCCGCTGAAGCCCTCGTTCTCCGTCTCTCTTTTGTGCCTCCTCTAGATGTGTTGTAGAGGTTCAACCCCTTTTAGGTGCTTCGACTCTGTTTGGGCCGCATCGCCCCTGTAATATGAACCTAGAATCCAATAAACCTTTGCTATGAATAAACTTTGCAGTTAAAGAATGACTGAAAAAAGAATAGAATTGTTTGCAGATTTGGCCGCACTATCGAGACCAGATCTTTGTCATCCTTTACCTGTCTTTGCCCCACGCCGCCAACTTCAATGGCGTGGCAGCCGGCCCTTTGTCGGCAAAGTCGCCACTATGGAAGCATACCTTACATGGCAGAACGACCTGCTAGGTGCAAGCAACTTTTTCCTTCTCTCCGTGATCCCATCGCCGCTGAAGCCTTCGTTCCGCATCTCTCTTTGCGCCTTCTCTTAATGTGCTTTAGAGGTTCGACCCCTTTTAGGTGCTTCGACTTTGTTTGGGCGGCATCGCCCCTATAATATCAACCCAGAATACAATAAACCTTTGCTATGAATAAACTTTGGAGTTAACGAGTGACTGAAAAAAGAATAGAACTGTTTGCAGATTTGGCCCTCACTATCGAGACCAGACCTTTGTCACCCTTTATCTGTCGTTGCCCCACTCCGCCAGCTTCAATGGCGTGGTGCCGCCCCTTTGTCAGCGAAGTCGCCACTGTTGCAGCCTTCGTCAGATTGGCTGAACGACGTGCTAGGTGCAAGCAACTTTCTCCTCCTCTCCGTGCTCCCATCGCCGCTCAAGCCCTCGTTCTCCGTCTCTCTTTTGTGCCTCCCCTAGATGTGCTGTAGAGGTTCAACCCCTTTTAGGTGCTTCGACTCTGTTTTGGCCACATCGCCCCTGTAATATGAACCTAGAATCCAATAAACCTTTCCTATGAATAACCTTTCGAGTTAATGAATGACTGAAAAAAAATAGAATTGTTTGCAGATTTGGGCCTCACTATCGAGCCCAGATCTTTGGCACCCTCTACCTGTCTTTGCCCCACGCCGCCAGCTTCAATGCCGGGGCAACCGCCCCTTTGTCGGCGAAGTTTCCAGTGTAGAAGCCTTCGTCGCATGGCCGAACAACGTGCTAGGTGCAAGCAACTTTCTTTTCCTCTCGGTGATCCCGTCGCTGTAAAAGCCCTCGTTCGCCGTCTTTTTTTTGCGCCTCCTCTACATGTGATGCACAGGTTCGACCCCTTTTAGGTGCTTTGACTTTGTTTGGGCGGCATCACCGCTGTATTATCAACCTAGAATCCAATACACCTTTGCTATGAATAAACTTTGGAGTTAACGAGTGACTAAAAAAAGAATAGAATTGTTTGCAGATTTGGCCCTCACTATCGAGACTAGACCTTTGTCACCCTTTACTTGTCGTTGCCCCACTCCGCCCGCTTCAATGGCGTGGCAGCCGCCCCTTTGTCCGCGAAGTCGCCACTGTTGCAGCCTTCGTCAGATGGCCGAACGACGTGCTAGGTGCAAGCAACTTTCTCCTCCTCTTCGTGCTCCCATCGCCGCTGAAGCCCTCATTCTCTATCTCTATTTTGTGCCTCCTCTAGATGTGTTGTAGAGGTTCAACTCCTTTTAGGTGCCTCGACTCTGTTTGGCCGCATCGCCCCTCTAATATGAACCTCGAATCCAATAAACCTTTGCTATGAATAACCTTTCGAGTTAAGGACTGACTTAAAAAAAATAAAATTGTTTGCAGATTTGAGCCTCACTGTTAAGCCCAGATCTTTGTCACCCTCTACCTGTCTTTGCCCCACGCCGCCAGCTTTAGAGGCGTGGCAACCACCACTTTGTCGACGAAGACGATACTGTAGAAGCCTTCGTAAAATGGCCGAACGACGTGCTAGGTGCAAGCAATTTCTTCTCCTCTCCATAATCCCGTCGCCGCTAAAGCCCTCATTCTCCGTCTCTCTTTTGTTCCTCCTCTAGATGTGCTGTAGACGTTCGACCCCTTTTAGGTGCTTCGACTCTGTTTGGGCGACATCACCCCTATAATATAATCCCAAAATACATTAAACCATTGCTATGAAAAAACTTTGGAGTTAACGAGTGAGTGAAAAAAGAATAGAATTGTTTGCAGATTTGGCCCTCACTATCAAGACCAGATCTTTGTCACTCTGTGCCTGTCTTTGCCCCACGCCGTCAGCTTTAGTGGCGTGGCAGTCGCCCCTTTGTCGGCGAAGTTAGCACCATAGAAGCCTTCGTCAGATGGCCGAACGACGTGCTAGGTGCAAGCAACTTTATCCTCCTCTCTGTAATCCCGTCGCCGCTGAAGCCCTCATTCTCCGTCTCTCTTTTGTGCCTTCTCTAGATGTGTTGTAGAGGTTCCACCCCTTTTAGGTGCTTGGACTCTGTTTGGGCTGCATCGCCCCTGTAATATCATCCTAGAATCCAATAAACCTTTGCTATGAATAAACTTCAGAGTTAATCACTTACAGAAAAAAGCATAGAATTGTTTGCAGATTTGGGCCTCACTGTCGAGACAAGATCTTTGTCACCCTCTACCTATCTTTGCCCCACGCCGCCAGCTTTAGTGGCGTGGCAACCGCCCCTTTGTCGGCGAAGTCGCCACTATAGAGGCCTTTGTCACATGGCCGAACGACGTGCTAGGTGCACGCCACTTTCTTCTCCTCTCCGTGATCCCGTCGCCTTTAAAGCCCTCGTTCTCCGTCTCTTTTTTGTGCCTCCTCTAGATGTACTGTAGAAGTTCGACCCCTTTTAGGTGCTTCGACTTTGTTTGGGCGGCATCACCCCTGTAATATCATCCTAAAATCCAATAAACCTTTGTTATGAATAAAATTTGGCGTTAACGAGTGGCTGAAAAAAGAATAGAATTGTTTGCAGATTTGGCCCTCACTATTGAGACCAGACCTTTGTCACCCTTTACTTGTCTTTGCCCCACGCCGCCAGCTTCAGTGGCGTGGTATCCGCCCCTTTGTCGGCGAAGTCACCACTATAGAAGCATACGTCACATGGCCGAACGACGTGATAGGTGCGAGCAACTTTCTCCTCCTCTACGTGATCCCGTCGCCGCTGAAGCACTCGTTCTCCGTCTCTCTTTTGCGCCTTCTCTTGTTGTGCTATAGAGGTTTGATCCCTTTTAGGTGCTTCGACTCTGCTTGGGCGGCATCGCCCCTGTAATATCAACCTAGAATCCAATAAACCTTTGCTATGAATAAACTTTGGAGTTAATGACTGTCTGAAAAAAGAATAGAATTGTTTGCAAATTTGACCGCAGTGTCGAGACTAGATCTTTGTCACCCTCCACCTGTCTTTGCCGCACGCCGCCAGCTTTAGGGGCGTGGCAGCTGCCCCTTTGTCGGCGATGTCTCCACTGTAGAAGCCTTCGTCACATGGCCGAACGACGTGCTAGATGGAAGCAACTTTCTCCTCCTCTCCGTGATCTCGTCGCCGCAAGCAACAGGGAGAGAGTGACAAAGATCTGGCTTCGACAGTGAGGGTCACATCTACATACAATTCTATTCGTTTTTCAATCAGTCATTAACTCCAAAGTTTATTCATAGCAAAGGTTTATTGGATTCTAGGTTGATATTACAGGGGCGATGCCGCCCAAACAGAGTCGAAGCACCTAAGAGGGATCAAACTTTATAGCACAATAAGAGAAGGCGCAAAAGAGAGACTGAGAACGAGGGCTTCATCGGCGATGGGATCGCGGAGAGGAGGAGAAAGTTGCTTTCACCTTGCACGTCGTTCGGCCATGTGACAGAGGCTTCTACAGTGGTGACTTCGCCGACAAAGGAGCGGCTGCCATGCCACTAAAGCTGGCAGCGTGGGGCAAAGGGAGGTAGAGGGTGACAAAGATCTGGTCTCGATAGTGAGGCCCAAATCTGCAAAACAATTATATTCTTTTTTCAGTTAGTCATTAACTCCAAAGTTTATTCATAGAAAAGATTTATTGGATTCTAGGTTGATATTACAAGGGCTATGCCGCCCAAACAGAGTCGAAGAACCTAAAAGGGGTTGAACCTGTGTAGCACAACAAGAGCAGTCACAAAAGAGAGACGGAGAACGAGGGCTTCACCGGCAACGAGGTCACGGAGAGGAGGAGAAAGGATCTTGCACCTAGCATGTCGTTCGGCCATGTGACGGCTTTTACAGTGGCGACTTTGACGACAAAGGGGCGACTACCATGCCACTAAAGCTGGCAGCGTGGGGCAAAGACAAGTAGAGGGTGACAAAGATCTGGTCCGGATAGTGAGGGCCAAATTTGCAAACAATTCTATTCTTTTTTTAGTCGGTCATTGACTCCAAAGTTTATTCATAGCAAAGGTTTATTGGATTTTAGAATGATACTACAGGGGAGATGCCGCCACCCAAAGTCGACGCACCTAAAAGGGGTTTATCCTCTGCACCAGCTCAACAGATGGCGCAAAAGGGAGACAGATAACGAGGGCCTCAGCGGCGACGGGATCACAGAGAGGAGAAAGTTGCTTGCACCTTGCACCTCGTTCGGCCATGTGACGAATGCTTCTACAGTGAAGACATCGCCGACAAAGGGGCGGCTGCCATGCCACTAAAGCGGGCGGCGTGGGGCAAAGACAGGTAGATGGTGAAAAAGATCTAGTCTCGACACTACGGCCAAATTTGCAAACAATTCTATTCTTTTTTCAGTCAGATAATAACTCCAAATTTTATTCATAGCAAAGGTTTATTGGATTCTAGGATGATATTACACGGGCGATGCCGCCCAAACAGAATCGACACACCTAAAAGAAGTTAAGCCTCTACACCAGGTCTAGAGAAGGCGCAAAAGAGAGACGAAGAACGAGGGTTTTAGAGGCGACAAGATCACAGAGACAATTTAGGGTTTAGGGTTTAGGGTTTAGGGTTTAAGGGTTTAGGGTTTAGGGTTTAGGGTTTAGGGTTTAGGGTTTAGGGTTTAGGGTTTAGGGTTTAGGGTTTAGGGTTTAGGGTTTAGGCCCAGGCCCAGGCCCAGGCCCAGGCCCAGGCCCAGGCCCAGGCCCAGGCCCAGGCCCAGGCCCAGGCCCAGGCCCAGGCCCAGGCCCAGGCCCAGGCCCAGGCCCAGGCCCAGGCCCAGGGCCCAGGCCCAGGCCCAGGCCCAGGCCCAGGCCCAGGCCCAGGCCCAGGCCCAGGCCCAGGCCCAGGCCCAGGCCCAGGCCCAGGCCCAGGCCCAGGCCCAGGCCCAGGCCCAGGCCCAGGCCCAGGCCCAGGCCCAGGCCCAGGCCCAGGCCCAGGCCCAGGCCCAGGCCCAGGCCCAGGCCCAGGCCCAGGCCCAGGCCCAGGCCCAGGCCCAGGCCCAGGCCCAGGCCCAGGCCCAGGCCCAGGCCCAGGCCCAGGCCCAGGCCCAGGCCCAGGCCCAGGCCCAGGCCCAGGCCCAGGCCCAGGCCCAGGCCCAGGCCCAGGCCCAGGCCCAGGCCCAGGCCCAGGCCCAGGCCCAGGCCCAGGCCCAGGCCCAGGCCCAGGCCCAGGCCCAGGCCCAGGCCCAGGCCCAGGCCCAGGCCCAGGCCCAGGCCCAGGCCCAGGCCCAGGCCCAGGCCCAGGCCCAGGCCTAGGCCCAGGCCCAGGCCCAGGCCCAGGCCCAGGCCCAGGCCCAGGCCCAGGCCCAGGCCCAGGCCCAGGCCCAGGCCCAGGCCCAGGCCCAGGCCCAGGCCCAGGCCCAGGCCCAGGCCCAGGCCCAGGCCCAGGCCCAGGCCCAGGCCCAGGCCCAGGCCCAGGCCCAGGCCCAGGCCCAGGCCCAGGCCCAGGCCCAGGCCCAGGCCCAGGCCCAGGCCCAGGCCCAGGCCCAGGCCCAGGCCCAGGCCCAGGCCCAGGCCCAGGCCCAGGCCCAGGCCCAGGCCCAGGCCCAGGCCCAGGCCCAGGCCCAGGCCCAGGCCCAGGCCCAGGCCCAGGCCCAGGCCCAGGCCCAGGCCCAGGCCCAGGCCCAGGCCCAGGCCCAGGCCCAGGCCCAGGCCCAGGCCCAGGCCCAGGCCCAGGCCCAGGCCCAGGCCCAGGCCCAGGCCCAGGCCCAGGCCCAGGCCCAGGCCCAGGCCCAGGCCCAGGCCCAGGCCCAGGCCCAGGCCCAGGCCCAGGCCCAGGCCCAGGCCCAGGCCCAGGCCCAGGCCCAGGCCCAGGCCCAGGCCCAGGCCCAGGCCCAGGCCCAGGCCCAGGCCCAGGCCCAGGCCCAGGCCCAGGCCCAGGCCCAGGCCCAGGCCCAGGCCCAGGCCCAGGCCCAGGCCCAGGCCCAGGCCCAGGCCCAGGCCCAGGCCCAGGCCCAGGCCCAGGCCCAGGCCCAGGCCCAGGCCCAGGCCCAGGCCCAGGCCCAGGCCCAGGCCCAGGCCCAGGCCCAGGCCCAGGCCCAGGCCCAGGCCCAGGCCCAGGCCCAGGCCCAGGCCCAGGCCCAGGCCCAGGCCCAGGCCCAGGCCCAGGCCCAGGCCCAGGCCCAGGCCCAGGCCCAGGCCCAGGCCCAGGCCCAGGCCCAGGCCCAGGCCCAGGCCCAGGCCCAGGCCCAGGCCCAGGCCCAGGCCCAGGCCCAGGCCCAGGCCCAGGCCCAGGCCCAGGCCCAGGCCCCAGGCCCAGGCCCAGGCCCAGGCCCAGGCCCAGGCCCAGGCCCAGGCCCAGGCCCAGGCCCAGGCCCAGGCCCAGGCCCAGGCCCAGGCCCAGGCCCAGGCCCAGGCCCAGGCCCAGGCCCAGGCCCAGGCCCAGGCCCAGGCCCAGGCCCAGGCCCAGGCCCAGGCCCAGGCCCAGGCCCAGGCCCAGGCCCAGGCCCAGGCCCAGGCCCAGGCCCAGGCCCAGGCCCAGGCCCAGGCCCAGGCCCAGGCCCAGGCCCAGGCCCAGGCCCAGGCCCAGGCCCAGGCCCAGGCCCAGGCCCAGGCCCAGGCCCAGGCCCAGGCCCAGGCCCAGGCCCAGGCCCAGGCCCAGGCCCAGGCCCAGGCCCAGGCCCAGGCCCAGGCCCAGGCCCAGGCCCAGGCCCAGGCCCAGGCCCAGGCCCAGGCCCAGGCCCAGGCCCAGGCCCAGGCCCAGGCCCAGGCCCAGGCCCAGGCCTAGGCCCAGGCCCAGGCCCAGGCCCAGGCCCAGGCCCAGGCCCAGGCCCAGGCCCAGGCCCAGGCCCAGGCCCAGGCCCAGGCCCAGGCCCAGGCCCAGGCCCAGGCCCAGGCCCAGGCCCAGGCCCAGGCCCAGGCCCAGGCCCAGGCCCAGGCCCAGGCCCAGGCCCAGGCCCAGGCCCAGGCCCAGGCCCAGGCCCAGGCCCAGGCCCAGGCCCAGGCCCAGGCCCAGGCCCAGGCCCAGGCCCAGGCCCAGGCCCAGGCCCAGGCCCAGGCCCAGGCCCAGGCCCAGGCCCAGGCCCAGGCCCAGGCCCAGGCCCAGGCCCAGGCCCAGGCCCAGGCCCAGGCCCAGGCCCAGGCCCAGGCCCAGGCCCAGGCCCAGGCCCAGGCCCAGGCCCAGGCCCAGGCCCAGGCCCAGGCCCAGGCCCAGGCCCAGGCCCAGGCCAGGCCCAGGCCCAGGCCCAGGCCCAGGCCCAGGCCCAGGCCCAGGCCCAGGCCCAGGCCCAGGCCCAGGCCCAGGCCCAGGCCCAGGCCCAGGCCCAGGCCCAGGCCCAGGCCCAGGCCCAGGCCCAGGCCCAGGCCCAGGCCCAGGCCCAGGCCCAGGCCCAGGCCCAGGCCCAGGCCCAGGCCCAGGCCCAGGCCCAGGCCCAGGCCCAGGCCCAGGCCCAGGCCCAGGCCCAGGCCCAGGCCCAGGCCCAGGCCCAGGCCCAGGCCCAGGCCCAGGCCCAGGCCCAGGCCCAGGCCCAGGCCCAGGCCCAGGCCCAGGCCCAGGCCCAGGCCCAGGCCCAGGCCCAGGCCCAGGCCCAGGCCCAGGCCCAGGCCCAGGCCCAGGCCCAGGCCCAGGCCCAGGCCCAGGCCCAGGCCCAGGCCCAGGCCCAGGCCCAGGCCCAGGCCCAGGCCCAGGCCCAGGCCCAGGCCCAGGCCCAGGCCCAGGCCCAGGCCCAGGCCCAGGCCCAGGCCCAGGCCCAGGCCCAGGCCCAGGCCCAGGCCCAGGCCCAGGCCCAGGCCCAGGCCCAGGCCCAGGCCCAGGCCCAGGCCCAGGCCCAGGCAGGCCCAGGCCCAGGCCCAGGCCCAGGCCCAGGCCCAGGCCCAGGCCCAGGCCCAGGCCCAGGCCCAGGCCCAGGCCCAGGCCCAGGCCCAGGCCCAGGCCCAGGCCCAGGCCCAGGCCCAGGCCCAGGCCCAGGCCCAGGCCCAGGCCCAGGCCCAGGCCCAGGCCCAGGCCCAGGCCCAGGCCCAGGCCCAGGCCCAGGCCCAGGCCCAGGCCCAGGCCCAGGCCCAGGCCCAGGCCCAGGCCCAGGCCCAGGCCCAGGCCCAGGCCCAGGCCCAGGCCCAGGCCCAGGCCCAGGCCCAGGCCCAGGCCCAGGCCCAGGCCCAGGCCCAGGCCCAGGCCCAGGCCCAGGCCCAGGCCCAGGCCCAGGCCCAGGCCCAGGCCCAGGCCCAGGCCCAGGCCCAGGCCCAGGCCCAGGCCCAGGCCCAGGCCCAGGCCCAGGCCCAGGCCCAGGCCCAGGCCCAGGCCCAGGCCCAGGCCCAGGCCCAGGCCCAGGCCCAGGCCCAGGCCCAGGCCCAGGCCCAGGCCCAGGCCCAGGCCCAGGCCCAGGCCCAGGCCCAGGCCCAGGCCCAGGCCCAGGCCCAGGCCCAGGCCCAGGCCCAGGCCCAGGCCCAGGCCCAGGCCCAGGCCCAGGCCCAGGCCCAGGCCCAGGCCCAGGCCCAGGCCCAGGCCCAGGCCCAGGCCCAGGCCCAGGCCCAGGCCCAGGCCCAGGCCTAGGCCCAGGCCCAGGCCCAGGCCCAGGCCCAGGCCCAGGCCCAGGCCCAGGCCCAGGCCCAGGCCTAGGCCCAGGCCTAGGCCTAGGCCCAGGCCCAGGCCCAGGCCCAGGCCCAGGCCCAGGCCCAGGCCCAGGCCCAGGCCCAGGCCCAGGCCCAGGCCCAGGCCCAGGCCCAGGCCCAGGCCCAGGCCCAGGCCCAGGCCCAGGCCCAGGCCCAGGCCCAGGCCCAGGCCCAGGCCCAGGCCCAGGCCCAGGCCCAGGCCCAGGCCCAGGCCCAGGCCCAGGCCCAGGCCCAGGCCCAGGCCCAGGCCCAGGCCCAGGCCCAGGCCCAGGCCCAGGCCCAGGCCCAGGCCCAGGCCCAGGCCCAGGCCCAGGCCCAGGCCCAGGCCCAGGCCCAGGCCCAGGCCCAGGCCCAGGCCCAGGCCCAGGCCCAGGCCCAGGCCCAGGCCCAGGCCCAGGCCCAGGCCCAGGCCCAGGCCCAGGCCCAGGCCCAGGCCCAGGCCCAGGCCCAGGCCCAGGCCCAGGCCCAGGCCCAGGCCCAGGCCCAGGCCCAGGCCCAGGCCCAGGCCCAGGCCCAGGCCCAGGCCCAGGCCCAGGCCCAGGCCCAGGCCCAGGCCCAGGCCCAGGGCCCAGGCCCAGGCCCAGGCCCAGGCCCAGGCCCAGGCCCAGGCCCAGGCCCAGGCCCAGGCCCAGGCCCAGGCCCAGGCCCAGGCCCAGGCCCAGGCCCAGGCCCAGGCCCAGGCCCAGGCCCAGGCCCAGGCCCAGGCCCAGGCCCAGGCCCAGGCCCAGGCCCAGGCCCAGGCCCAGGCCCAGGCCCAGGCCCAGGCCCAGGCCCAGGCCCAGGCCCAGGCCCAGGCCCAGGCCCAGGCCCAGGCCCAGGCCCAGGCCCAGGCCCAGGCCCAGGCCCAGGCCCAGGCCCAGGCCCAGGCCCAGGCCCAGGCCCAGGGCCCAGGCCCAGGCCCAGGCCCAGGCCCAGGCCCAGGCCCAGGCCCAGGCCCAGGCCCAGGCCCAGGCCCAGGCCCAGGCCCAGGCCCAGGCCCAGGCCCAGGCCCAGGCCCAGGCCCAGGCCCAGGCCCAGGCCCAGGCCCAGGCCCAGGCCCAGGCCCAGGCCCAGGCCCAGGCCCAGGCCCAGGCCCAGGCCCAGGCCCAGGCCCAGGCCCAGGCCCAGGCCCAGGCCCAGGCCCAGGCCCAGGCCCAGGCCCAGGCCCAGGCCCAGGCCCAGGCCCAGGCCCAGGCCCAGGCCCAGGCCCAGGCCCAGGCCCAGGCCCAGGCCCAGGCCCAGGCCCAGGCCCAGGCCCAGGCCCAGGCCCAGGCCCAGGCCCAGGCCCAGGCCCAGGCCCAGGCCCAGGCCCAGGCCCAGGCCCAGGCCCAGGCCCAGGCCCAGGCCCAGGCCCAGGCCCAGGCCCAGGCCCAGGCCCAGGCCCAGGCCCAGGCCCAGGCCCAGGCCCAGGCCCAGGCCCAGGCCCAGGCCCAGGCCCAGGCCCAGGCCCAGGCCCAGGCCCAGGCCCAGGCCCAGGCCCAGGCCCAGGCCCAGGCCCAGGCCCAGGCCCAGGCCCAGGCCCAGGCCCAGGCCCAGGCCCAGGCCCAGGGCCCAGGCCCAGGCCCAGGCCCAGGCCCAGGCCCAGGCCCAGGCCCAGGCCCAGGCCCAGGCCCAGGCCCAGGCCCAGGCCCAGGCCCAGGCCCAGGCCCAGGCCCAGGCCCAGGCCCAGGCCCAGGCCCAGGCCCAGGCCCAGGCCCAGGCCCAGGCCCAGGCCCAGGCCCAGGCCCAGGCCCAGGCCCAGGCCCAGGCCCAGGCCCAGGCCCAGGCCCAGGCCCAGGCCCAGGCCCAGGCCCAGGCCCAGGCCCAGGCCCAGGCCCAGGCCCAGGCCCAGGCCCAGGCCCAGGCCCAGGCCCAGGCCCAGGCCCAGGCCCAGGCCCAGGCCCAGGCCCAGGCCCAGGCCCAGGCCCAGGCCCAGGCCCAGGCCCAGGCCCAGGCCCAGGCCCAGGCCCAGGCCCAGGCCCAGGCCCAGGCCCAGGCCCAGGCCCAGGCCCAGGCCCAGGCCCAGGCCCAGGCCCAGGCCCAGGCCCAGGCCCAGGCCCAGGCCCAGGCCCAGGCCCAGGCCCAGGCCCAGGCCCAGGCCCAGGCCCAGGCCCAGGCCCAGGCCCAGGCCCAGGCCCAGGCCCAGGCCCAGGCCCAGGCCCAGGCCCAGGCCCAGGCCCAGGCCCAGGCCCAGGCCCAGGCCCAGGCCTAGGCCCAGGCCCAGGCCCAGGCCCAGGCCCAGGCCCAGGCCCAGGCCCAGGCCCAGGCCCAGGCCCAGGCCCAGGCCCAGGCCCAGGCCCAGGCCCAGGCCCAGGCCCAGGCCCAGGCCCAGGCCCAGGCCCAGGCCCAGGCCCAGGCCCAGGCCCAGGCCCAGGCCCAGGCCCAGGCCCAGGCCCAGGCCCAGGCCCAGGCCCAGGCCCAGGCCCAGGCCCAGGCCCAGGCCCAGGCCCAGGCCCAGGCTCAGGCCCAGGCCCAGGCCCAGGCCCAGGCCCAGGCCCAGGCCCAGGCCCAGGCCCAGGCCCAGGCCCAGGCCCAGGCCCAGGCCCAGGCCCAGGCCCAGGCCTAGGCCCAGGCCCAGGCCCAGGCCCAGGCCCAGGCCCAGGCCCAGGCCCAGGCCCAGGCCCAGGCCCAGGCCCAGGCCCAGGCCCAGGCCCAGGCCCAGGCCCAGGCCCAGGCCCAGGCCCAGGCCCAGGCCCAGGCCCAGGCCCAGGCCCAGGCCCAGGCCCAGGCCCAGGCCCAGGCCCAGGCCCAGGCCCAGGCCCAGGCCCAGGCCCAGGCCCAGGCCCAGGCCCAGGCCCAGGCCCAGGCCCAGGCCCAGGCCCAGGCCCAGGCCCAGGCCCAGGCCCAGGCCCAGGCCCAGGCCCAGGCCCAGGCCCAGGCCCAGGCCCAGGCCCAGGCCCAGGCCCAGGCCCAGGCCCAGGCCTAGGCCCAGGCCCAGGCCCAGGCCCAGGCCCAGGCCCAGGCCCAGGCCCAGGCCCAGGCCCAGGCCCAGGCCCAGGCCCAGGCCCAGGCCCAGGCCCAGGCCCAGGCCCAGGCCCAGGCCCAGGCCCAGGCCCAGGCCCAGGCCCAGGCCCAGGCCCAGGCCCAGGCCCAGGCCCAGGCCCAGGCCCAGGCCCAGGCCCAGGCCCAGGCCCAGGCCCAGGCCCAGGCCCAGGCCCAGGCCCAGGCCCAGGCCCAGGCCCCAGGCCCAGGCCCAGGCCCAGGCCCAGGCCCAGGCCCAGGCCCAGGCCCAGGCCCAGGCCCAGGCCCAGGCCCAGGCCCAGGCCCAGGCCCAGGCCCAGGCCCAGGCCCAGGCCCAGGCCCAGGCCCAGGCCCAGGCCCAGGCCCAGGCCCAGGCCCAGGCCCAGGCCCAGGCCCAGGCCCAGGCCCAGGCCCAGGCCCAGGCCCAGGCCCAGGCCCAGGCCCAGGCCCAGGCCCAGGCCCAGGCCCAGGCCCAGGCCCAGGCCCAGGCCCAGGCCCAGGCCCAGGCCCAGGCCCAGGCCCAGGCCCAGGCCCAGGCCCAGGCCCAGGCCCAGGCCCAGGCCCAGGCCCAGGCCCAGGCCCAGGCCCAGGCCCAGGCCCAGGCCCAGGCCCAGGCCCAGGCCCAGGCCCAGGCCCAGGCCCAGGCCCAGGCCCAGGCCCAGGCCCAGGCCCAGGCCCAGGCCCAGGCCCAGGCCCAGGCCCAGGCCCAGGCCCAGGCCCAGGCCCAGGCCCAGGCCCAGGCCCAGGCCCAGGCCCAGGCCCAGGCCCAGGCCCAGGCCCAGGCCCAGGCCCAGGCCCAGGCCCAGGCCCAGGCCCAGGCCCAGGCCCAGGCCCAGGCCCAGGCCCAGGCCCAGGCCCAGGCCCAGGCCCAGGCCCAGGCCCAGGCCCAGGCCCAGGCCCAGGCCCAGGCCCAGGCCCAGGCCCAGGCCCAGGCCCAGGCCCAGGCCCAGGCCCAGGCCCAGGCCCAGGCCCAGGCCCAGGCCCAGGCCCAGGCCCAGGCCCAGGCCCAGGCCCAGGCCCAGGCCCAGGCCCAGGCCCAGGCCCAGGCCCAGGCCCAGGCCCAGGCCCAGGCCCAGGCCCAGGCCCAGGCCCAGGCCCAGGCCCAGGCCCAGGCCCAGGCCCAGGCCCAGGCCCAGGCCCAGGCCCAGGCCCAGGCCCAGGCCCAGGCCCAGGCCCAGGCCCAGGCCCAGGCCCAGGCCCAGGCCCAGGCCCAGGCCCAGGCCCAGGCCCAGGCCCAGGCCCAGGCCCAGGCCCAGGCCCAGGCCCAGGCCCAGGCCCAGGCCCAGGCCCAGGCCCAGGCCCAGGCCCAGGCCCAGGCCCAGGCCCAGGCCCAGGCCCAGGCCCAGGCCCAGGCCCAGGCCCAGGCCCAGGCCCAGGCCCAGGCCCAGGCCCAGGCCCAGGCCCAGGCCCAGGCCCAGGCCCAGGCCCAGGCCCAGGCCCAGGCCCAGGCCCAGGCCCAGGCCCAGGCCCAGGCCCAGGCCCAGGCCCAGGCCCAGGCCCAGGCCCAGGCCCAGGCCCAGGCCCAGGCCCAGGCCCAGGCCCAGGCCCAGGCCCAGGCCCAGGCCCAGGCCCAGGCCCAGGCCCAGGCCCAGGCCCAGGCCCAGGCCCAGGCCCAGGCCCAGGCCCAGGCCCAGGCCCAGGCCCAGGCCCAGGCCCAGGCCCAGGCCCAGGCCCAGGCCCAGGCCCAGGCCCAGGCCCAGGCCCAGGCCCAGGCCCAGGCCCAGGCCCAGGCCCAGGCCCAGGCCCAGGCCCAGGCCCAGGCCCAGGCCCAGGCCCAGGCCCAGGCCCAGGCCCAGGCCCAGGCCCAGGCCCAGGCCCAGGCCCAGGCCCAGGCCCAGGCCCAGGCCCAGGCCCAGGCCCAGGCCCAGGCCCAGGCCCAGGCCCAGGCCCAGGCCCAGGCCCAGGCCCAGGCCCAGGCCTAGGCCCAGGCCCAGGCCCAGGCCCAGGCCCAGGCCCAGGCCCAGGCCCAGGCCCAGGCCCAGGCCCAGGCCCAGGCCCAGGCCCAGGCCCAGGCCCAGGCCCAGGCCCAGGCCCAGGCCCAGGCCCAGGCCCAGGCCCAGGCCCAGGCCCAGGCCCAGGCCCAGGCCCAGGCCCAGGCCCAGGCCCAGGCCCAGGCCCAGGCCCAGGCCCAGGCCCAGGCCCAGGCCCAGGCCCAGGCCCAGGCCCAGGCCCAGGCCCAGGCCCAGGCCCAGGCCCAGGCCCAGGCCCAGGCCCAGGCCCAGGCCCAGGCCCAGGCCCAGGCCCAGGCCCAGGCCCAGGCCCAGGCCCAGGCCCAGGCCCAGGCCCAGGCCCAGGCCCAGGCCCAGGCCCAGGCCCAGGCCCAGGCCCAGGCCCAGGCCCAGGCCCAGGCCCAGGCCCAGGCCCAGGCCCAGGCCCAGGCCCAGGCCCAGGCCCAGGCCCAGGCCCAGGCCCAGGCCCAGGCCCAGGCCCAGGCCCAGGCCCAGGCCCAGGCCCAGGCCCAGGCCCAGGCCCAGGCCCAGGCCCAGGCCCAGGCCCAGGCCAGGCCCAGGCCCAGGCCCAGGCCCAGGCCCAGGCCCAGGCCCAGGCCCAGGCCCAGGCCCAGGCCCAGGCCCAGGCCCAGGCCCAGGCCCAGGCCCAGGCCCAGGCCCAGGCCCAGGCCCAGGCCCAGGCCCAGGCCCAGGCCCAGGCCCAGGCCCAGGCCCAGGCCCAGGCCCAGGCCCAGGCCCAGGCCCAGGCCCAGGCCCAGGCCCAGGCCCAGGCCCCAGGCCCAGGCCCAGGCCCAGGCCCAGGCCCAGGCCCAGGCCCAGGCCCAGGCCCAGGCCCAGGCCCAGGCCCAGGCCCAGGCCCAGGCCCAGGCCCAGGCCCAGGCCCAGGCCCAGGCCCAGGCCCAGGCCCAGGCCCAGGCCCAGGCCCAGGCCCAGGCCCAGGCCCAGGCCCAGGCCCAGGCCCAGGCCCAGGCCCAGGCCCAGGCCCAGGCCCAGGCCCAGGCCCAGGCCCAGGCCCAGGCCCAGGCCCAGGCCCAGGCCCAGGCCCAGGCCCAGGCCCAGGCCCAGGCCCAGGCCCAGGCCCAGGCCCAGGCCCAGGCCCAGGCCCAGGCCCAGGCCCAGGCCCAGGCCCAGGCCCAGGCCCAGGCCCAGGCCCAGGCCCAGGCCCAGGCCCAGGCCCAGGCCCAGGCCCAGGCCCAGGCCCAGGCCCAGGCCCAGGCCCAGGCCCAGGCCCAGGCCCAGGCCCAGGCCCAGGCCCAGGCCCAGGCCCAGGCCCAGGCCCAGGCCCAGGCCCAGGCCCAGGCCCAGGCCCAGGCCCAGGCCCAGGCCCAGGCCCAGGCCCAGGCCCAGGCCCAGGCCCAGGCCCAGGCCCAGGCCCAGGCCCAGGCCCAGGCCCAGGCCCAGGCCCAGGCCCAGGCCCAGGCCCAGGCCCAGGCCCAGGCCCAGGCCCAGGCCCAGGCCCAGGCCCAGGCCCAGGCCCAGGCCCAGGCCCAGGCCCAGGCCCAGGCCCAGGCCCAGGCCCAGGCCCAGGCCCAGGCCCAGGCCCAGGCCCAGGCCCAGGCCCAGGCCCAGGCCCAGGCCCAGGCCCAGGCCCAGGCCCAGGCCCAGGCCCAGGCCCAGGCCCAGGCCCAGGCCCAGGCCCAGGCCCAGGCCCAGGCCCAGGCCCAGGCCCAGGCCCAGGCCCAGGCCCAGGCCCAGGCCCAGGCCCAGGCCCAGGCCCAGGCCCAGGCCCAGGCCCAGGCCCAGGCCCAGGCCCAGGCCCAGGCCCAGGCCCAGGCCCAGGCCCAGGCCCAGGCCCAGGCCCAGGCCCAGGCCCAGGCCCAGGCCCAGGCCCAGGCCCAGGCCCAGGCCCAGGCCCAGGCCCAGGCCCAGGCCCAGGCCCAGGCCCAGGCCCAGGCCCAGGCCCAGGCCCAGGCCCAGGCCCAGGCCCAGGCCCAGGCCCAGGCCCAGGCCCAGGCCCAGGCCCAGGGCCCAGGCCCAGGCCCAGGCCCAGGCCCAGGCCCAGGCCCAGGCCCAGGCCCAGGCCCAGGCCCAGGCCCAGGCCCAGGCCCAGGCCCAGGCCCAGGCCCAGGCCCAGGCCCAGGCCCAGGCCCAGGCCCAGGCCCAGGCCCAGGCCCAGGCCCAGGCCCAGGCCCAGGCCCAGGCCCAGGCCCAGGCCCAGGCCCAGGCCCAGGCCCAGGCCCAGGCCCAGGCCCAGGCCCAGGCCCAGGCCCAGGCCCAGGCCCAGGCCCAGGCCCAGGCCCAGGCCCAGGCCCAGGCCCAGGCCCAGGCCCAGGCCCAGGCCCAGGCCCAGGCCCAGGCCCAGGCCCAGGCCCAGGCCCAGGCCCAGGCCCAGGCCCAGGCCCAGGCCCAGGCCCAGGCCCAGGCCCAGGCCCAGGCCCAGGCCCAGGCCCAGGCCCAGGCCCAGGCCCAGGCCCAGGCCCAGGCCCAGGCCCAGGCCCAGGCCCAGGCCCAGGCCCAGGCCCAGGCCCAGGCCCAGGCCCAGGCCCAGGCCCAGGCCCAGGCCCAGGCCCAGGCCCAGGCCCAGGCCCAGGCCCAGGCCCAGGCCCAGGCCCAGGCCCAGGCCCAGGCCCAGGCCCAGGCCCAGGCCCAGGCCCAGGCCCAGGCCCAGGCCCAGGCCCAGGCCCAGGCCCAGGCCCAGGCCCAGGCCCAGGCCCAGGCCCAGGCCCAGGCCCAGGCCCAGGCCCAGGCCCAGGCCCAGGCCCAGGCCCAGGCCCAGGCCCAGGCCCAGGCCCAGGCCCAGGCCCAGGCCCAGGCCCAGGCCCAGGCCCAGGCCCAGGCCCAGGCCCAGGCCCAGGCCCAGGCCCAGGCCCAGGCCCAGGCCCAGGCCCAGGCCCAGGCCCAGGCCCAGGCCCAGGCCCAGGCCCAGGCCCAGGCCCAGGCCCAGGCCCAGGCCCAGGCCCAGGCCCAGGCCCAGGCCCAGGCCCAGGCCCAGGCCCAGGCCCAGGCCCAGGCCCAGGGCCCAGGCCCAGGCCCAGGCCCAGGCCCAGGCCCAGGCCCAGGCCCAGGCCCAGGCCCAGGCCCAGGCCCAGGCCCAGGCCCAGGCCCAGGCCCAGGCCCAGGCCCAGGCCCAGGCCCAGGCCCAGGCCCAGGCCCAGGCCCAGGCCCAGGCCCAGGCCCAGGCCCAGGCCCAGGCCCAGGCCCAGGCCCAGGCCCAGGCCCAGGCCCAGGCCCAGGCCCAGGCCCAGGCCCAGGCCCAGGCCCAGGCCCAGGCCCAGGCCCAGGCCCAGGCCCAGGCCCAGGCCCAGGCCCAGGCCCAGGCCCAGGCCCAGGCCCAGGCCCAGGCCCAGGCCCAGGCCCAGGCCCAGGCCCAGGCCCAGGCCCAGGCCCAGGCCCAGGCCCAGGCCTAGGCCCAGGCCCAGGCCCAGGCCCAGGCCCAGGCCCAGGCCCAGGCCCAGGCCCAGGCCCAGGCCCAGGCCCAGGCCCAGGCCCAGGCCCAGGCCCAGGCCCAGGCCCAGGCCCAGGCCCAGGCCCAGGCCCAGGCCCAGGCCCAGGCCCAGGCCCAGGCCCAGGCCCAGGCCCAGGCCCAGGCCCAGGCCCAGGCCCAGGCCCAGGCCCAGGCCCAGGCCCAGGCCCAGGCCCAGGCCCAGGCCTAGGCCCAGGCCCAGGCCCAGGCCCAGGCCCAGGCCCAGGCCCAGGCCCAGGCCCAGGCCCAGGCCCAGGCCCAGGCCCAGGCCCAGGCCCAGGCCCAGGCCCAGGCCCAGGCCCAGGCCCAGGCCCAGGCCCAGGCCCAGGCCCAGGCCCAGGCCCAGGCCCAGGCCCAGGCCCAGGCCCAGGCCCAGGCCCAGGCCCAGGCCCAGGCCCAGGCCCAGGCCCAGGCCCAGGCCCAGGCCCAGGCCCAGGCCCAGGCCCAGGCCCAGGCCCAGGCCCAGGCCCAGGCCCAGGCCCAGGCCCAGGCCCAGGCCCAGGCCCAGGCCCAGGCCCAGGCCCAGGCCCAGGCCCAGGCCCAGGCCCAGGCCCAGGCCCAGGCCCAGGCCCAGGCCCAGGCCCAGGCCCAGGCCCAGGCCCAGGCCCAGGCCCAGGCCCAGGCCCAGGCCCAGGCCCAGGCCCAGGCCCAGGCCCAGGCCCAGGCCCAGGCCCAGGCCCAGGCCCAGGCCCAGGCCCAGGCCCAGGCCCAGGCCCAGGCCCAGGCCCAGGCCCAGGCCCAGGCCCAGGCCCAGGCCCAGGCCCAGGCCCAGGCCCAGGCCCAGGCCCAGGCCCAGGCCCAGGCCCAGGCCCAGGCCCAGGCCCAGGCCCAGGCCCAGGCCCAGGCCCAGGCCCAGGCCCAGGCCCAGGCCCAGGCCCAGGCCCAGGCCCAGGCCCAGGCCCAGGGCCCAGGCCCAGGCCCAGGCCCAGGCCCAGGCCCAGGCCCAGGCCCAGGCCCAGGCCCAGGCCCAGGCCCAGGCCCAGGCCCAGGCCCAGGCCCAGGCCCAGGCCCAGGCCCAGGCCCAGGCCCAGGCCCAGGCCCAGGCCCAGGCCCAGGCCCAGGCCCAGGCCCAGGCCCAGGCCCAGGCCCAGGCCCAGGCCCAGGCCCAGGCCCAGGCCCAGGCCCAGGCCCAGGCCCAGGCCCAGGCCCAGGCCCAGGCCCAGGCCCAGGCCCAGGCCCAGGCCCAGGCCCCAGGCCCAGGCCCAGGCCCAGGCCCAGGCCCAGGCCCAGGCCTAGGCCCAGGCCCAGGCCCAGGCCCAGGCCCAGGCCCAGGCCCAGGCCCAGGCCCAGGCCTAGGCCCAGGCCCAGGCCCAGGCCCAGGCCCAGGCCCAGGCCCAGGCCCAGGCCCAGGCCCAGGCCCAGGCCCAGGCCCAGGCCCAGGCCCAGGCCCAGGCCCAGGCCCAGGCCCAGGCCCAGGCCCAGGCCCAGGCCCAGGCCCAGGCCCAGGCCCAGGCCCAGGCCCAGGCCCAGGCCCAGGCCCAGGCCCAGGCCCAGGCCCAGGCCCAGGCCCAGGCCCAGGCCCAGGCCCAGGCCCAGGCCCAGGCCCAGGCCCAGGCCCAGGCCCAGGCCCAGGCCCAGGCCCAGGCCCAGGCCCAGGCCCAGGCCCAGGCCCAGGCCCAGGCCCAGGCCCAGGCCCAGGCCCAGGCCCAGGCCCAGGCCCAGGCCCAGGCCCAGGCCCAGGCCCAGGCCCAGGCCCAGGCCCAGGCCCAGGCCCAGGCCCAGGCCCAGGCCCAGGCCCAGGCCCAGGCCCAGGCCCAGGCCCAGGCCCAGGCCCAGGCCCAGGCCCAGGCCCAGGCCCAGGCCCAGGCCCAGGCCCAGGCCCAGGCCCAGGCCCAGGCCCAGGCCCAGGCCCAGGCCCAGGCCTAGGCCCAGGCCCAGGCCCAGGCCCAGGCCCAGGCCCAGGCCCAGGCCCAGGCCCAGGCCCAGGCCCAGGCCCAGGCCCAGGCCCAGGCCCAGGCCCAGGCCCAGGCCCAGGCCCAGGCCCAGGCCCAGGCCCAGGCCCAGGCCCAGGCCCAGGCCCAGGCCCAGGCCCAGGCCCAGGCCCAGGCCCAGGCCCAGGCCCAGGCCCAGGCCCAGGCCCAGGCCCAGGCCCAGGCCCAGGCCCAGGCCCAGGCCCAGGCCCAGGCCCAGGCCCAGGCCCAGGCCCAGGCCCAGGCCCAGGCCCAGGCCCAGGCCCAGGCCCAGGCCCAGGCCCAGGCCCAGGCCCAGGCCCAGGCCCAGGCCCAGGCCCAGGCCCAGGCCCAGGCCCAGGCCCAGGCCCAGGCCCAGGCCCAGGCCCAGGCCCAGGCCCAGGCCCAGGCCCAGGCCCAGGCCCAGGCCCAGGCCCAGGCCCAGGCCCAGGCCCAGGCCCAGGCCCAGGCCCCAGGCCCAGGCCCAGGCCCAGGCCCAGGCCCAGGCCCAGGCCCAGGGCCCAGGCCCAGGCCCAGGCCCAGGCCCAGGCCCAGGCCCAGGCCCAGGCCCAGGCCCAGGCCCAGGCCCAGGCCCAGGCCCAGGCCCAGGCCCAGGCCCAGGCCCCAGGCCCAGGCCCAGGCCCAGGCCCAGGCCCAGGCCCAGGCCCAGGCCCAGGCCCAGGCCCAGGCCCAGGCCCAGGCCCAGGCCCAGGCCCAGGCCCAGGCCCAGGCCCAGGCCCAGGCCCAGGCCCAGGCCCAGGCCCAGGCCCAGGCCCAGGCCCAGGCCCAGGCCCAGGCCCAGGCCCAGGCCCAGGCCCAGGCCCAGGCCCAGGCCCAGGCCCAGGCCCAGGCCCAGGCCCAGGCCCAGGCCCAGGCCCAGGCCCAGGCCCAGGCCCAGGCCCAGGCCCAGGCCCAGGCCCAGGCCCAGGCCCAGGCCCAGGCCCAGGCCCAGGCCCAGGCCCAGGCCCAGGCCCAGGCCCAGGCCCAGGCCCAGGCCCAGGCCCAGGCCCAGGCCCAGGCCCAGGCCCAGGCCCAGGCCCAGGCCCAGGCCCAGGCCCAGGCCCAGGCCCAGGCCCAGGCCCAGGCCCAGGCCCAGGCCCAGGCCCAGGCCCAGGCCCAGGCCCAGGCCCAGGCCCAGGCCCAGGCCCAGGCCCAGGCCCAGGCCCAGGCCCAGGCCCAGGCCCAGGCCCAGGCCCAGGCCCAGGCCCAGGCCCAGGCCCAGGCCCAGGCCCAGGCCCAGGCCCAGGCCCAGGCCCAGGGCCCAGGCCCAGGCCCAGGCCCAGGCCCAGGCCCAGGCCCAGGCCCAGGCCCAGGCCCAGGCCCAGGCCCAGGCCCAGGCCCAGGCCCAGGCCCAGGCCCAGGCCCAGGCCCAGGCCCAGGCCCAGGCCCAGGCCCAGGCCCAGGCCCAGGCCCAGGCCCAGGCCCAGGCCCAGGCCCAGGCCCAGGCCCAGGCCCAGGCCCAGGCCCAGGCCCAGGCCCAGGCCCAGGCCCAGGCCCAGGCCCAGGCCCAGGCCCAGGCCCAGGCCCAGGCCCAGGCCCAGGCCCAGGCCCAGGCCCAGGCCCAGGCCCAGGCCCAGGCCCAGGCCCAGGCCCAGGCCCAGGCCCAGGCCCAGGCCCAGGCCCAGGCCCAGGCCCAGGCCCAGGCCCAGGCCCAGGCCCAGGCCCAGGCCTAGGCCCAGGCCCAGGCCCAGGCCCAGGCCCAGGCCCAGGCCCAGGCCCAGGCCCAGGCCCAGGCCCAGGCCCAGGCCCAGGCCCAGGCCCAGGCCCAGGCCCAGGCCCAGGCCCAGGCCCAGGCCCAGGCCCAGGCCCAGGCCCAGGCCCAGGCCCAGGCCCAGGCCCAGGCCCAGGCCCAGGCCCAGGCCCAGGCCCAGGCCCAGGCCCAGGCCCAGGCCCAGGCCCAGGCCAGGCCCAGGCCCAGGCCCAGGCCCAGGCCCAGGCCCAGGCCCAGGCCCAGGCCCAGGCCCAGGCCCAGGCCCAGGCCCAGGCCCAGGCCCAGGCCCAGGCCCAGGCCCAGGCCCAGGCCCAGGCCCAGGCCCAGGCCCAGGCCCAGGCCCAGGCCCAGGCCCAGGCCCAGGCCCAGGCCCAGGCCCAGGCCCAGGCCCAGGCCCAGGCCCAGGCCCAGGCCCAGGCCCAGGCCCAGGCCCAGGCCCAGGCCCAGGCCCAGGCCCAGGCCCAGGCCCAGGCCCAGGCCCAGGCCCAGGCCTCAGGCCCAGGCCCAGGCCCAGGCCCAGGCCCAGGCCCAGGCCCAGGCCCAGGCCCAGGCCCAGGCCCAGGCCCAGGCCCAGGCCCAGGCCCAGGCCCAGGCCCAGGCCCAGGCCCAGGCCCAGGCCCAGGCCCAGGCCCAGGCCCAGGCCCAGGCCTAGGCCCAGGCCCAGGCCCAGGCCCAGGCCCAGGCCCAGGCCCAGGCCCAGGCCCAGGCCCAGGCCCAGGCCCAGGCCCAGGCCCAGGCCCAGGCCCAGGCCCAGGCCCAGGCCCAGGCCCAGGCCCAGGCCCAGGCCCAGGCCTAGGCCCAGGCCCAGGCCCAGGCCCAGGCCCAGGCCCAGGCCCAGGCCCAGGCCCAGGCCCAGGCCCAGGCCCAGGCCCAGGCCCAGGCCCAGGCCCAGGCCCAGGCCCAGGCCCAGGCCCAGGCCCAGGCCCAGGCCCAGGCCCAGGCCCAGGCCCAGGCCCAGGCCCAGGCCCAGGCCCAGGCCCAGGCCCAGGCCCAGGCCCAGGCCCAGGCCCAGGCCCAGGCCCAGGCCCAGGCCCAGGCCCAGGCCCAGGCCCAGGCCCAGGCCCAGGCCCAGGCCCAGGCCCAGGCCCAGGCCCAGGCCCAGGCCCAGGCCCAGGCCCAGGCCCAGGCCCAGGCCCAGGCCCAGGCCCAGGCCCAGGCCCAGGCCCAGGCCCAGGCCCAGGCCCAGGCCCAGGCCCAGGCCCAGGCCCAGGCCCAGGCCCAGGCCCAGGCCCAGGCCCAGGCCCAGGCCCAGGCCCAGGCCCAGGCCCAGGCCCAGGCCCAGGCCCAGGCCCAGGCCCAGGCCCAGGGCCCAGGCCCAGGCCCAGGCCCAGGCCCAGGCCCAGGCCCAGGCCCAGGCCCAGGCCCAGGCCCAGGGCCCAGGCCCAGGCCCAGGCCCAGGCCCAGGCCCAGGCCCAGGCCCAGGCCCAGGCCCAGGCCCAGGCCCAGGCCCAGGCCCAGGCCCAGGCCCAGGCCCAGGCCCAGGCCCAGGCCCAGGAGGCCCAGGCCCAGGCCCAGGCCCAGGGCCCAGGCCCAGGCCCAGGCCCAGGCCCAGGCCCAGGCCCAGGCCCAGGCCCAGGCCCAGGCCCAGGCCCAGGCCCAGGCCCAGGCCCAGGCCCAGGCCCAGGCCCAGGCCCAGGCCCAGGCCCAGGCCCAGGCCCAGGCCCAGGCCCAGGCCCAGGCCCAGGCTCAGGCCCAGGCCCAGGCCCAGGCCCAGGCCCAGGCTTCAGGCCCAGGCCCAGGCCCAGGCCCAGGCCCAGGCCCAGGCCCAGGCCCAGGCCCAGGCCCAGGCCCAGGCCCAGGCCCAGGCCCAGGCCCAGGCCCAGGCCCAGGCCCAGGCCCAGGCCCAGGCCCAGGCCCAGGCCCAGGCTTAGGCCTAGGTTTAGGCCCAGGCCCAGGCCCAGGCCCAGGCCTAGGCCCAGGCCCAGGCCTAGGCCCAGGCCCAGGCCCAGGCCCAGGCCCAGGCCTAGGCCTAGGCCCAGGCCTAGGCCCAGGCCCAGGCCCAGGCCCAGGCCCAGGCCCAGGCCCAGGCCCAGGCCCAGGCCCAGGCCCAGGCCCAGGCCCAGGCCCAGGCCCAGGCCCAGGCCCAGGCCCAGGCCCAGGCCCAGGCCCAGGCCCAGGCCTAGGCCCAGGCCCAGGCCCAGGCCCAGGCCCAGGCCCAGGCCCAGGCCCAGGCCCAGGCCCAGGCCCAGGCCCAGGCCCAGGCCCAGGCCCAGGCCCAGGCCCAGGCCCAGGCCCAGGCCCAGGCCCAGGCCCAGGCCCAGGCCCAGGCCCAGGCCCAGGCCCAGGCCCAGGCCCAGGCCCAGGCCCAGGCCCAGGCCCAGGCCCAGGCCCAGGCCCAGGCCCAGGCCCAGGCCCAGGCCCAGGCCCAGGCCCAGGCCCAGGCCCAGGCCCAGGCCCAGGCCCAGGCCCAGGCCCAGGCCCAGGCCCAGGCCCAGGCCCAGGCCCAGGCCCAGGCCCAGGCCCAGGCCCAGGCCCAGGCCCAGGCCCAGGCCCAGGCCCAGGCCCAGGCCCAGGCCCAGGCCCAGGCCCAGGCCCAGGCCCAGGCCCAGGCCCAGGCCCAGGCCCAGGCCCAGGCCTAGGCCCAGGCCCAGGCCCAGGCCCAGGCCCAGGCCCAGGCCCAGGCCCAGGCCCAGGCCCAGGCCCAGGCCCAGGCCCAGGCCCAGGCCCAGGCCCAGGCCCAGGCCCAGGCCCAGGCCCAGGCCTAGGCCCAGGCCCAGGCCCAGGCCCAGGCCCAGGCCCAGGCCCAGGCCCAGGCCCAGGCCCAGGCCCAGGCCCAGGCCCAGGCCCAGGCCCAGGCCCAGGCCCAGGCCCAGGCCCAGGCCCAGGCCCAGGCCCAGGCCCAGGCCCAGGCCCAGGCCCAGGCCCAGGCCCAGGCCCAGGCCCAGGCCCAGGCCCAGGCCCAGGCCCAGGCCCAGGCCCAGGCCCAGGCCCAGGCCCAGGCCCAGGCCCAGGCCCAGGCCCAGGCCCAGGCCCAGGCCCAGGCCCAGGCCCAGGCCCAGGCCCAGGCCCAGGCCCAGGCCCAGGCCCAGGCCCAGGCCCAGGCCCAGGCCCAGGCCCAGGCCCAGGCCCAGGCCCAGGCCCAGGCCTAGGCCCAGGCCCAGGCCCAGGCCCAGGCCCAGGCCCAGGCCCAGGCCCAGGCCCAGGCCCAGGCCCAGGCCCAGGCCCAGGCCCAGGCCCAGGCCCAGGCCCAGGCCCAGGCCCAGGCCCAGGCCCAGGCCCAGGCCCAGGCCCAGGCCCAGGCCCAGGCCCAGGCCCAGGCCCAGGCCCAGGCCCAGGCCCAGGCCCAGGCCCAGGCCCAGGCCCAGGCCCAGGCCCAGGCCCAGGCCCAGGCCTAGGCCCAGGCCCAGGCCCAGGCCCAGGCCCAGGCCCAGGCCCAGGCCCAGGCCCAGGCCCAGGCCCAGGCCCAGGCCCAGGCCCAGGCCCAGGCCCAGGCCCAGGCCCAGGCCCAGGCCCAGGCCCAGGCCCAGGCCCAGGCCCAGGCCCAGGCCCAGGCCCAGGCCCAGGCCCAGGCCCAGGCCCAGGCCCAGGCCCAGGCCCAGGCCCAGGCCCAGGCCCAGGCCCAGGCCCAGGCCCAGGCCCAGGCCCAGGCCCAGGCCCAGGCCCAGGCCCAGGCCCAGGCCCAGGCCCAGGCCCAGGCCCAGGCCCAGGCCCAGGCCCAGGCCCAGGCCCAGGCCCAGGCCCAGGCCCAGGCCCAGGCCCAGGCCCAGGCCCAGGCCCAGGCCCAGGCCCAGGCCCAGGCCCAGGCCCAGGCCCAGGCCCAGGCCCAGGCCCAGGCCCAGGCCCAGGCCCAGGCCCAGGCCCAGGCCCAGGCCCAGGCCCAGGCCCAGGCCCAGGCCCAGGCCCAGGCCCAGGCCCAGGCCCAGGCCCAGGCCCAGGCCCAGGCCCAGGCCCAGGCCCAGGCCCAGGCCCAGGCCCAGGCCCAGGCCTGAGGCCCAGGCCCAGGCCCAGGCCCAGGCCCAGGCCCAGGCCCAGGCCCAGGCCCAGGCCCAGGCCCAGGCCCAGGCCCAGGCCCAGGCCCAGGCCCAGGCCCCAGGCCCAGGCCCAGGCCCAGGCCCAGGCCCAGGCCCAGGCCCCAGGCCCAGGCCCAGGCCCAGGCCCAGGCCCAGGCCTAGGCCCAGGCCCAGGCCCAGGCCCAGGCCCAGGCCCAGGCCCAGGCCCAGGCCCAGGCCCAGGCCCAGGCCCAGGCCTAGGCCCAGGCCCAGGCCCAGGCCCAGGCCCAGGCCCAGGCCCAGGCCCAGGCCTCCAGGCCCAGGCCCAGGCCTAGGCCCAGGCCCAGGCCCAGGCCCAGGCCCAGGCCCAGGCCCAGGCCCAGGCCCAGGCCCAGGCCCAGGCCCAGGCCCAGGCCCAGGCCCAGGCCCAGGCCCAGGCCCAGGCCCAGGCCCAGGCCCAGGCCCAGGCCCAGGCCCAGGCCCAGGCCCAGGCCCAGGCCCAGGCCCAGGCCCAGGCCCAGGGCCCAGGCCCAGGCCCAGGCCCAGGCCCAGGCCCAGGCCCAGGCCCAGGCCCAGGCCCAGGCCCAGGCCCAGGCCCAGGCCCAGGCCCAGGCCCAGGCCCAGGCCCAGGCCCAGGCCCAGGCCCAGGCCCAGGCCCAGGCCCAGGCCCAGGCCCAGGCCCAGGCCCAGGCCCAGGCCCAGGCCTAGGCCCAGGCCCAGGCCCAGGCCCAGGCCCAGGCCCAGGCCCAGGCCCAGGCCCAGGCCCAGGCCCAGGCCCAGGCCCAGGCCCAGGCCCAGGCCCAGGCCCAGGCCCAGGCCCAGGCCCAGGCCCAGGCCCAGGCCCAGGCCCAGGCCCAGGCCCAGGCCCAGGCCCAGGCCCAGGCCCAGGCCCAGGCCCAGGCCCAGGCCCAGGCCCAGGCCCAGGCCCAGGGCCCAGGCCCAGGCCCAGGCCCAGGCCCAGGCCCAGGCCCAGGCCCAGGCCTGAGGCCTGAGGCCCAGGCCCAGGCCCAGGCCCAGGCCCAGGCCCAGGCCCAGGCCCAGGCCCAGGCCCAGGCCCAGGCCCAGGCCCAGGCCCAGGCCCAGGCCCAGGCCCAGGCCCAGGCCCAGGCCCAGGCCCAGGCCCAGGCCCAGGCCCAGGCCCAGGCCCAGGCCCAGGCCCAGGCCCAGGCCCAGGCCCAGGCCCAGGCCCAGGCCCAGGCCCAGGCCCAGGCCCAGGCCCAGGCCCAGGCCCAGGCCCAGGCCCAGGCCCAGGCCCAGGCCCAGGCCCAGGCCCAGGCCCAGGCCCAGGCCCAGGCCCAGGCCCAGGCCCAGGCCCAGGCCCAGGCCCAGGCCCAGGCCCAGGCCCAGGCCCAGGCCCAGGCCCAGGCCCAGGCCTGAGGCAGGCCCAGGCCCAGGCCCAGGCCCAGGCCCAGGCCCAGGCCCAGGCCCAGGCCCAGGCCCAGGCCCAGGCCCAGGCCCAGGCCCAGGCCCAGGCCCAGGCCCAGGCCCAGGCCCAGGCCCTAGGCCTAGGGCCCAGGCCCAGGCCCAGGCCCAGGCCCAGGCCCAGGCCCAGGCCCAGGCCCAGGCCCAGGCCCAGGCCCAGGCCCAGGCCCAGGCCCAGGCCCAGGCCCAGGCCCAGGCCCAGGCCCAGGCCCAGGCCCAGGCCCAGGCCCAGGCCCAGGCCCAGGCCCAGGCCCAGGCCCAGGCCCAGGCCCAGGCCCAGGCCCAGGCCCAGGCCCAGGCCCAGGCCCAGGCCCAGGCCCAGGCCCAGGCCCAGGCCCAGGCCCAGGCCCAGGCCCAGGCCCAGGCCCAGGCCCAGGCCCAGGCCCAGTGCCCAGGCCCAGGCCCCAGGCCCAGGCCCAGGCCCAGGCCCAGGCCCAGGCCCAGGCCCAGGCCCAGGCCCAGGCCCAGGCCCAGGCCCAGGCCCAGGCCCAGGCCCAGGCCCAGGCCCAGGCCCAGGCCCAGGCCCAGGCCCAGGCCCAGGCCCAGGCCCAGGCCCAGGCCCAGGCCCAGGCCCAGGCCCAGGCCCAGGCCCAGGCCCAGGCCCAGGCCCAGGGCCCAGGCCCAGGCCCAGGCCCAGGCCCAGGCCCAGGCCCAGGCCCAGGCCCAGGCCCAGGCCCAGGCCCAGGCCCAGGCCCAGGCCCAGGCCCAGGCCCAGGCCCAGGCCCAGGCCCAGGCCCAGGCCCAGGCCTGAGGGGCCCAGGCCCAGGCCCAGGCCCAGGCCCAGGCCCAGGCCCAGGCCCAGGCCCAGGCCCAGGCCCAGGCCCAGGCCCAGGCCCAGGCCCAGGCCCAGGCCTAGGCCCAGGCCCAGGCCCAGGCCCAGGCCCAGGCCCAGGCCCAGGCCCAGGCCCAGGCCCAGGCCCCAGGCCCCAGGCCCAGGCCCAGGCCCAGGCCCAGGCCCAGGCCCAGGCCCAGGCCCAGGCCCAGGCCCAGGCCCAGGCCCAGGCCCAGGCCCAGGCCCAGGCCCAGGCCCAGGCCCAGGCCCAGGCCCAGGCCCAGGCCCAGGCCCAGGCCCAGGCCCAGGCCCAGGCCCAGGCCCAGGCCCAGGCCCAGGCCCAGGCCCAGGCCCAGGCCCAGGCCCAGGCCAGTGGCCCAGGCCCAGGCCCAGGCCCAGGCCCAGGCCCAGGCCCAGGCCCAGGCCCAGGCCCAGGCCCAGGCCCAGGCCCAGGCCCAGGCCCAGGCCCAGGCCCAGGCCCAGGCCCAGGCCCAGGCCCAGGCCAGGCCCAGGCCCAGGCCCAGGCCCAGGCCCAGGCCCAGGCCCAGGCCCAGGCCCAGGCCCAGGCCCAGGCCCAGGCCCAGGCCCAGGCCCAGGCCCAGGCCCAGGCCCAGGCCCAGGCCCAGGCCCAGGCCCAGGCCCAGGCCCAGGCCCAGGCCCAGGCCCAGGCCCAGGCCCAGGCCCAGGCCCAGGCCCAGGCCCAGGCCCAGGCCCAGGGCCCAGGCCCAGGCCCAGGCCCAGGCCCAGGCCAGGCCCAGGCCAGGCCCAGGCCCAGGCCCAGGCCCAGGCCCAGGCCCAGGCCCAGGCCCAGGCCCAGGCCCAGGCCCAGGCCCAGGCCCAGGCCCAGGCCCAGGCCCAGGCCCAGGCCCAGGCCCAGGCCCAGGCCCAGGCCCAGGCCCAGGCCCAGGCCCAGGCCCAGGCCCAGGCCCAGGCCCAGGCCCAGGCCCAGGCCCAGGCCCAGGCCCAGGCCCAGGCCCAGGCCCAGGCCCAGGCCCAGGCCCAGGCCCAGGCCCAGGCCCAGGCCCAGGCCCAGGCCCAGGCCCAGGCCCAGGCCCAGGCCCAGGCCCAGGCCCAGGCCCAGGCCCAGGCCCAGGCCCAGGCCCAGGCCCAGGCCCAGGCCCAGGCCCAGGCCCAGGGCCCAGGCCCAGGCCCAGGCCCAGGCCCAGGCCCAGGCCCAGGCCCAGGCCCAGGCCCAGGCCCAGGCCCAGGCCCAGGCCCAGGCCCAGGCCAGGCCCAGGCCCAGGCCCAGGCCCAGGCCCAGGCCCAGGCCCAGGCCCAGGCCCAGGCCCAGGCCCAGGCCCAGGCCCAGGCCCAGGCCCAGGCCCAGGCCCAGGCCCAGGCCCAGGCCCAGGCCCAGGCCCAGGCCCAGGCCCAGGCCCAGGCCCAGGCCCAGGCCTGTGGCCCAGGCCCAGGCCCAGGCCCAGGCCCAGGCCCAGGCCCAGGCCCAGGCCTAGGCCCAGGCCCAGGCCCAGGCCCAGGCCCAGGCCCAGGCCCAGGCCCAGGCCCAGGCCCAGGCCCAGGCCCAGGCCCAGGCCCAGGCCCAGGCCCAGGCCCAGGCCCAGGCCCAGGCCCAGGCCCAGGCCCAGGCCCAGGCCCAGGCCCAGGCCCAGGCCCAGGCCCAGGCCCAGGCCCAGGCCCAGGCCCAGGCCCAGGCCCAGGCCCAGGCCCAGGCCCAGGCCCAGGCCCAGGCCCAGGCCAGGCCCAGGCCCAGGCCCAGGCCCAGGCCCAGGCCCAGGCCCAGGCCCAGGCCCAGGCCCAGGCCCAGGCCCAGGCCCAGGCCCAGGCCCAGGCCCAGGCCCAGGCCCAGGCCCAGGCCCAGGCCCAGGCCCAGGCCCAGGCCCAGGCCCAGGCCCAGGCCCAGGCCCAGGCCCAGGCCCAGGCCCAGGCCCAGGCCCAGGCCCAGGCCCAGGCCCAGGCCCAGGCCCAGGCCCAGGCCCAGGCCCAGGCCCAGGCCCAGGCCCAGGCCCAGGCCCAGGCCCAGGCCCAGGCCCAGGCCCAGGCCCAGGCCCAGGCCCAGGCCCAGGGCCCAGGCCCAGGCCCAGGCCCAGGCCCAGGCCCAGGCCCAGGCCCAGGCCCAGGCCCAGGCCCAGGCCCAGGCCCAGGCCCAGGCCCAGGCCCAGGCCCAGGCCCAGGCCCAGGCCCAGGCCCAGGCCCAGGCCCAGGCCCAGGCCCAGGCCCAGGCCCAGGCCCAGGCCCAGGCCCAGGCCCAGGCCCAGGCCCAGGCCCAGGCCCAGGCCCAGGCCCAGGCCCAGGCCCAGGCCCAGGCCCAGGCCCAGGCCCAGGCCCAGGCCCAGGCCCAGGCCCAGGCCCAGGCCCAGGCCCAGGCCCAGGCCCAGGCCCAGGCCCAGGCCCAGGCCCAGGCCCAGGCCCAGGCCCAGGCCCAGGCCCAGGCCCAGGCCCAGGCCCAGGCCCAGGCCCAGGCCCAGGCCCAGGCCCAGGCCCAGGCCCAGGGCCCAGGCCCAGGCCCAGGCCCAGGCCCAGGCCCAGGCCCCAGGCCCAGGCCCAGGGCCCAGGCCCAGGCCCAGGCCCAGGCCCAGGCCCAGGCCCAGGCCCAGGCCCAGGCCCAGGCCCAGGCCCAGGCCCAGGCCCAGGCCCAGGCCCAGGCCCAGGCCCAGGCCCAGGCCCAGGGCCCAGGCCCAGGCCCAGGCCCAGGCCCAGGCCCAGGCCCAGGCCCAGGCCCAGGCCCAGGCCCAGGCCCAGGCCCAGGCCCAGGCCCAGGCCCAGGCCCAGGCCCAGGGCCCAGGCCCAGGCCCAGGCCCAGGCCCAGGCCCAGGCCCAGGGCCCAGGCCCAGGCCCAGGGCCCAGGCCCAGGCCCAGGCCCAGGCCCAGGCCCAGGCCCAGGCCCAGGCCCAGGCCCAGGCCCAGGCCTCAGGCCCAGGCCCAGGCCCAGGCCCCAGGCCCAGGCCCAGGCCCAGTGGCCCAGGCCCAGGCCCCAGGCCCAGGCCCAGGGCCCAGGCCCAGGCCTCAGGCCCAGGCCCAGGCCCAGGCCCAGGCCTAGGCCCAGGCCCAGGCCCAGGCCCAGGGCCCAGGCCCAGGCCCAGGCCCAGGCCCAGGCCTAGGCTTAGGCCCAGGCCTAGGCCTAGGTTTAGGTTTAGGCCTAGGCCTAGGTTTAGGTTTAGGTTTAGGTTTAGGTTTAGGTTTAGGTTTAGGTTTAGGCTTAGGTTTAGGTTTAGGTTTAGGTTTAGGTTTAAAGCCAGGGTTTAGGTTTAGGTTTAGGCTTAGGGCTTGTGGCTTTAGGTTTAGGTTTAGGCCAGGTCAAAGCCTTAGGTTTGGGTTTAGGTTTAGGTTTAGGTTTCAGAAGTTTAGGCTTAGGGTTTTAGGTTTAGGTGTTTAGGTTTAGGTTTAGGTTTAGGTTTAGGTTTAGGTTTAGGCTTAGGGGCTTGTGTTTAGTGTTTAGGTTTAGAAGGCTGGTGGTTTAGGGTTTAGGGGGTTTAGGTTTAGGGTTTAGGTT